>NC_056733.1:338243909-338381409 GCF_019279795.1 Protopterus annectens | reverse complement strand
AGAAGATATGGGTCTACTTTGCATTCCCAAAACTTAACCAAAAAAAAAAAAAAAACTTGTGCCTCTTCCTATTTCATTTTGCTTGTGTTTAGGTGTTCAATTACATTTAGTTTGACGCATTTGTTACTACTTTTCGGTAGCGTTATATGTTATTTGAGCTGCATTTTACTGTTGTTATTGTGAGCTAATTTATCACATTTGCACTGTTTTACAACAAAGGTACTGATTAACTGCATTTCATTGCTATTTACTGCAACTCACTACTATTTAATTGCATTTTACTGCATATCATTACTGTTTAACTGTTTTTCATACTGTGAGTTCTGTTTAATCTGTGTTTTTTTCGTGAGTTTTACTGTCTTCTTAATCCTCAAATTGAGTAGCATAGTCTGATACAGGTTTGCTGTATGTAGATCTGCAGCTGCACTGTTTTTAATCCCTTGTGAGGTATTCCAGCTACAAATTCTCCCTTAGTAGCACTTGTGTGATTACCTAGTAGTACTACTCGTAGACATTTCACCCTTTACCCTCTTAGCTCTCTTTGGCATCTCTCCCTTAGTTTCTGACAAATATGGATGGACAATTTCCTACACTTTCTCCTGCAAGTCTGGTTGATATGGGCATTTTGAGACAGTGTAGCAACTGCCTCATGTACACAGACAACCCTCTGCTACTACCACCTAGGAATGCAATTTGTGGGAGATGCAGTTACGTTAAGATCCTAGAGTCAGTGCTTTCTCCCTCGCAAGCCAGTATATCTGCTACTGAGAAGGTTGTCAACATAAACACCACACCTCAAACACCACCCACACCTACACAACACACCCCCACATATGCAGAGGTCCTCAACAAAAACATACCCATAAAAAGAGACCTCTGAGGCAAAAACACACATTAACTCCACTGCCCACCACACCACACACCACACATAGTCCACACACCTGTGTCTCACAGCCACTAAGGCCTAAACATAAACCCAACATATTAGTCATAGGAGACTCCATTGTGAGACACACAGATGTGCCCCTCACCAGGCTGGATAAGGAGAAAGTCACTGTTAGTTGTTTGTCAGGTGCCAGAATCCACCATATCACCCATGCACTCAAGTATCTCAACTATAGGTACTGTTATAACTCTGTCATAGTCCATGTTGGTGTGAACGACTTGAGACATACCCCCCGGACTACATGAAGAGAGGCATGATAGAGCTCACTGAATATGTGTCCCAGTCAGGTATGTTCTTAGCCTTAAGCAGCATTCTACCATCACCCAGAATGATGGCTCAATATAAACAGAAAGTGATTGACTTTAACATTTGGCTTAGTTTCTGGTGTCATTCCAAGGGGGTCCACTACCTGACAGCCTGGAAAGGCATGATTGACAAACCATGATGCTTTTCCAGAGATTGCTTGCATCTGTCTCCCTTGGGCTTCTGGCAAAGGCTTTTGCCTCCCCCATAGCGCCTTTTTTAGGCAAAGCCATAAGGTCAAAACTACTGAAATGAAAATTTCATCAAAGTGCAAATTAAAGGTCATGCTGCTAAACGCTAGGTGCCTAAACATGAAACTGCAATCATTGCAAACATTCTTAACCCTAGAAGATGCTGACATTTGTGCAGTCACAGAAACCTGGTTCAAAGCTGTAGACAGCACCCCAGCCATACCAGGTTACTCATCCTATCATACATTCAGACCCCAAACCATGGGTAGCAGTGCTAAAGAAGGTGGAGTTGCAATATATATAAAAGTCATACACACCTCCAGGCTGGTTAAACAGTATGACACACAGGAGACACTCCAGGTGCACTTAATCATTGACAGGACTCCTATTCAAATCATAGCTAGCCCCCAACTTTGACTCAAGATGCCCACTCCACCTATCTGGACCTTTTTGAATCTCTCAAGATTCAACCCTTTACCCTTGTCCTGGGCGACTTTAACTATCCAGCCATAGATTGGAAGAACTACTTATGCCAAAACACAAATGCCCATAAATTCATTGATTTCATCATTGCAAATGCCTTGGACCAGCTGGTGGACACCCCCACAAAGAGGTGAAAATATCTTGAACTTGGTGTTAACCAACATGAGTAACCACCACAGTATCCCTACAGTGTCATCCTCCCTGGTAAGATCCAACCACAAAGCGGTCACTTTTGAAGTCACCATCTCCCCCGACCACCCCCTAGATAGGGTCAAACAAAAAAACTTCTTGAAAGCTGATTACAGCCTCCTGAGGGAAGGTATAAACAGCTTCACAGCTCCCTCCCCCTCCATAGGAACTGGCACATATGCCCAAACCTACCCCAAAGTACTGTGCGAGCACTTTTATAGCTGCATGGAATCAGGAATACCCGATGGGACAAAATCCTCCTCCTCCTCCTCAAGGAAGAGTAAACCTGTCTGGTGGACATCTGCAATAAATAAAGTCTATAATAAAAGGAAAAAAAATGCTGTCTAGGACCAAGAAGGAGCAGGTGTCTAATTGGAAGCAATCTCTCCTTAGTCTGAACAATCAAATAAGAGCACTAGTAAAATCCTCCAAAGCAAACGTAGAGTCCAACCTGGCCACATCTACTAACAACAGTTACAAGGCTTTCTTTGCATATATCCGCAAACTCAAGGGAAGCACCCAGATCTGCTTAGAATTGATGCTCGAGGACACCAAATACACAAACGCCGTAGATATATCCAACCTGCTGGCAGACAGGTTCAGTGAAAACTTCAACCCTCTTTCCCCCCCATCAATAAATCAGGACATCCCCAGCACCTGCACCCTCCCGTTATCTCTAGGGATGAAAGTCATCACTGCCGTCTCAAAGGCAAAAAATACAGCCTGCATAGGACTAGATAACATCCCAGGCTGCATCCTACATGAACTCAACTAGGAACGTGCATCACCATTAGGTACCCTATTCAACCAAAGCCTGAGTACTGGCTTCATCCCAGCCGAGTGGAGGACAGCCGCTGTCATCCTTTTGCACAAAGGTGGAGTGTCCACAGATCCAGGAAATCATACACCCATCAGCCTAACTAGCCTGATCTGCAAGGCCATAGAGTGGATAATCATGGACCTCATTAACAAGGACATTGGCAACCCCCAAACACTTGATCCAACACAGTTTAAATTCATCAAGTGGAGACTGTGCCTGCTAAACAGTTTAATTTCATCAAGTGGAGACTGTGCCTGCTAAATTTGGTCTACTTATTTGAGACATTCACCAAAGCCATGGAAGAGGGGAAGACGGTGCACTTCGCCTACCTTGACTTGGCTAAGGCCTTCGATACTGTTCTCTACTTGGGTGTAATAGGTAAACTCTCTAAACTAGGCATCAGTCTGTATGTTACTGGATAGATAGCAAACTGGCTCACTGATAGAGCCCTCCTAGTCAGAATAGAGGAAGCCACCTCAAGCAGTTTACCCATAATGAGCAGTGTACTCCAGGGATCGGTCTTGGGGCCTTTGTTGTTTGGGATATACTTTTCTGAGGTGCAGGCCAAAACCAGTGGGCTATGGCTGGGTGCAGGCCAAAACCAGTGGGCTATGGCTGACCAAGTTTGCAGATGAGTGTAAGCTGGGCGCTGTCATCAGTTCCCCTAGTGATGTGGATATCCTCAAAGAGGGTCTCATCCAAACATATGACTGGTGCCAGAAACATGGCCTCAAACTGAATGCCAAAAAATGCATCATCATCGCCTTTGGGGAGAGTGACGGTCCCACAAATTGTCACATTAATAACAAGATCCCAAGCATGAAATCAATCTTGAGGGACTTGGGCACCCAGGTTGACAGCAAATTGACATTTGACCACCATATTGCCTCTATTGTACAGAAAGCTTTCTACATGGCCCACCTCATTAGTAAGAGTATCTCATCCAGGGACATGGTGGTCAAAACATCCCTGTATTCTTCCCTTATAAACCCATTATTGAGTACAGAGCCCCTTTCGGCATGTACCTTTCAAAGCACATGCAGCAGCTGGAGAGACCACAGAGGATCCTCACCAGGAGAATCCAGGGCCTCATACATCTACCCTACTAAGATAGGCTAGAGGCCCTGTCCCTCTATTCAGTCTCCTACAGACTCCTCAGAGGTGACTTCTGTCTAGCATACAAAGTAATCTCAGACCCCGTCTTGATGGGACTGCTGCATATCTGCAAGTCAAGCTCCACTCAAGTAACCCACACATGCGATCTCAACCTGGTCTCTGACATCAATAGGACTTGTTGGCAGGATAGATTTATGTCCCAGAGACTCCCTCTTCTGTGGAGTAGACTCCCACTCCATGTCAAGCAGAGCACCTCATTAACTCTTTTTAAGAGTAACCCGAAGAACTGGATGGGGAACAGTAGATACACCCATGGAATTGCTGGACAGGGGCATCGGGTGCTGACTTGGAACATGGGCTAAATTCTTGGCTGGGCTTGTAAGGACCTCAGGTCCAATAGCCTAGTACCTTTCTATGATCCCTATGATCCTATGATCCTAAATGCTCGAGACCAAAGTAACGAAACGTACAATACTGAACCACATCTTTTTTCCCCACTGGAAGTAAACATTTGCCCAACATGGGGAATAATGCCCTTTTCCCCAGTGTAGTGCGAGTTGGTATATTTAGTTAAGGAGGGTGTTGGTTTAGATTGTATGGTATGTTGTAGTGTAGTTTATGGCAAGTGTTTACTTGCCCTGAGAAAAGATGCAGTTCGGCATTGCAAGTTTCGTTATTCTGATCTTAAGCATTTGGTCTTTGGTTTTTACCAAATTTTGGTAATATAAAGTAGACCCATATATACTTATGTGCAGTGTGCACTCCAATATAACTTGGCTGCTGTCCAGTTTGGAGTAATGGAGTTTTTTGAAAGGCATACTACAACAAGGGCAGGATTCATAGGCATGATGCATATTGCTTAGGCTTAATAGAAAAATACAGAGAAGAACCCCATACATGATTCATACAATGTGGAGTAAATGGACTTTAGATGCCTTGTACAGGGATACTGGTTCTCTGTGAAAATGGAGAAATGGATCGGATATACTGGCATTGCTGCTGGCTGTGATAAAAGTGGAAAATGTTTCTCACTGCACTGAACTGGATGTATACTCCGTACAGTTACTAACCTGTCGGCTTTTATATGTTATTTTGAAAAATTCTGTGGTTTTAAAAAAATTCTTAGTAGATGTGAACCCAGTAGTAACCATCTACTGAACAGCTTATTGTGTGAGAAATTGCATATTTGGAGCATAGCATTCAGATGTTTGTAAATGTAATGTATAGGATTGGGCATGAAACATGATTTAGTAGTCATTTTTTACTGTTTAATTTGCTAAAGAAGGATGATTCAGTAACTGGCTTGTTTTGTAACCAGTACATGAAAACAGCAAAACTAACCAGAAGATTAGTGAGCATTTACTATGGAAATGCATTTAGTATGCATTTAGTTTTCATTGCATGATCCTCTTGTATTATTTAGAGATTTATGTTAGCTTGTCCTTTGGCAAGTACAGATTTGTAAATGGCTCACTGATCACATTAAAACATAACATTGATTTAGTCTGCTGAAACTAATTATTAAGATAACTGCATTGAAACAGTGACTTATATTAATTGCTGAAGACATATCTTTACACAATGAAGTCATAAGCCAGTGAGTCACTGCCTGAAGATCTTTACATAATGAAGTCATAAGCCAGTGGGTCACTGCCTGAAGATAATGTAGGTAAATGTTTGAGTGGTTGTCTTTGCATGTTGGCAACATGAAATTCCTGGAGTGTCTGTTTCCCATTCCACAAGACACTGAAGAACACAATGCTGATCACTGTTTTCCGTCAGATTCCCATTGCACAAAACACTTAAGAACACAATGCCGATCACAGTTTTCTGTCATTTTCCCATTCCACAAGACACTGAAGAACACAATGCTGATCACTGTTTTCCGTCAGTTTCCCATTATACAAGACACTGAAGAACACAATGCTGATCACTGTTTTCCGTCAGATTCCCATTGCACAAGACACTGAAGAACACAATGCCAATCACTGTTTTCCATCAGTTTCCCATTGCACAAGACACTGAAGAACACAATGCTGATCACTGTTTTCCATCAGTTTCCCATTATACAAGACACTGAAGAACACAATGCTGATCACTGTTTTCCATCAGTTTCCCATTGCACAAGACACTGAAGAACCCAATGCCAATCACTGTTTTCCATCAGTTTCCTTTGCACAAGACACTGAAGAACACAATGCCAATCACTATTTTCCATCAGTTTCCTTTGCAGAAGACACTGAAGAACATGGTGCCGATCACTGTTGTCCATCAGTTTCCTTTGCACAAGACACTGAAGAACACAATGCCGATCACTATTTTCTGTCATTTTCCCATTGCACAAGACACTGAAGAACAGGATGCCGATCACTGTTTTCCGTCATTTTCCCATTGCACAAGACACTGAAGAACACAATGCTGATCACTGTTTCTGTCATTTTCCCATTGCACAAGACACTGAAGAACGCGATGCCAATCACTGTTTTCCATCAGTTTCCTTTGCAGAAGACACTGAAGAACACAATGCTGATCACTGTTTTCCATATGAAATCACTGTTGGTTTGGTTTCTAATTGAGCACTGACACTGATTCCCTTCTTTTCACAAGATTTCTTCCTTCTTTGAGCTGGTACCCCAATGGAGTTGGCATATATAATTTGGGAGGGGGGACTTGTCCCCCCCCCATATCAGGAGTGTACAGAATAGCTTACAACCCCCCCCCCAAAAAAAAAACAAAATACTAGCAGTTAGCTTTTTTCACCCTTCTGTATTTTTAGCATTAGTTTTCAGCATTTCTGATGCTTGGAGTTTTACTTTTCAGTCCTTCGTACTGGAACCATTTGAGCAACATCTGAAGAGCATATTTTCTTTAACATCATTTTACCTAGTTGTGCTTACCATAAGCAGCCTGTGGTACTCTGTAGATGGACAGATGCATAAACATAAATGAAGTGTACCTCTCAACTTCTTTGCTGACGTGTTCTGGACAATGTCAAAAGTAATGGGAAGCAAATGCCCACATTCTGGGGCAGTTTTTAAATATTAATCTAATTCACTTAAAAAATTAATAGAACAAAAGATTTTGCATCAACCGGGACTTGCTGAATAATAAGTATGATTCTGTAATGTCTAGCCTTAATGACTAACTGCAATCCTCCGAGATTTACGAGAAAGTTTTATGAGGCACAGAACAAAAGTCACACACACACACACACACACACACACACACACACACAAACTCAATTGTTTCCACCTCTTGGGTAGATACACTAGCTGTTCATTCTCTATTATAAAGCTGTTGACTGTTTGAAAACTCTGAAAAATATTATTTAAAAGATTAAGGTTGGGAATAAAAAATAGATTGGGGGCACAAACCTCTGTAGTGTAAGTCTTGTAAAAAGGATGCTAAAAGGATACTGAAAAAATATTCTAAGGTTTTGATATTGTTAAACTAAAGTGAGGTGTTAGAGAAATGTATGGGATGGAGACATAAGGAAAAAAGGGATAAATCCGGGCTGTGGAGTTAGTCAGAAGTAAAACCTTATATATGGATATCTGAGGGCTATGTGGCATTCAACTTATTTAACAGAAATCATTTCATCTTTGAAATGATAGCAAGGATGTAATGTGAAATGTATAATTTCAAACAAATAAGAATTATTTTGCCCGAGACTGTAAGTCTTCTATAGGGTACCTACAGGAAAGAAGAAACACGCAAAGCTGAAAAAAGAAGATAAAATGGAACATTTTTAATAAGATACCTGCTAATTCCCACCTGGAGCAAGTAACAGTTCACAGTGTTTAACATTAGATCACTGTTGCAGTAGCCAAACCATTTGGGTTATGTGCTGCCAAGGATATGACCAACCAGCCAGCTCATGAAAACTAGAGGGAGCCTTCCATGTACTCTGACTGCCAGAAGCTCGAGAAGAGCTATATATAAAAACAAGATTTTAGAGTCAAAACCTTCAGAACTTTCTTGCCTTAAAAAATGGAGAGGCAATAGCCTTGAAAAGAAAAAAAATGCTTGGAATCGTAAAACAAGAATAACTGTATACTCAAGATTATATACATCCACACCCTGGTGGTACAAAAAGAACTAAAGAAGAGGCTGGAGGGAGGGAACAGCTGCTTCAACAGTGTTCTGGCAGAACATCTACAGTTATGGCATGTTTTGGTCACTGTTGCACTAACCTAAATAATTTGGGTAGATTACCATAGCTAAGAAAGCAACAAGGGAGGATGAAGTAAATTAAGAATCCAAAAGCTCTTGGAGAATGGTTCTAGCAAAGCCTGTTCTGGACATGGAAGAGGAATCCAATTATTAATGCTTTGTGGAAGTTTGCACAGAGGGCCAAATTGCTTTCAGTAGAATACCTCCAAAGTCCACCCCTTTCCAGTAAGGCACAGAAGAAGCCAAAGCCCTGGTGAAATGGACCCTAACCCTGCCTGTAAATGTTTTCTTATGGTAAAAATAGTAAAAAGAAATAACATATGACAGCCATCTAGAACTAGTCTGCTTTGACACTGCTTGAGATTTTCCCCTGCCTTCATAGGAGCCAAAGAGCTGTTTGTGTTTCCTGAAGGGTTTGAGCTTTGTTTAGATAATATCTGAGCTGCCTGTGGACCTCCAGAATGTAAAGAATTCTTTCACACTTGTTTTTGGATTCTGGAAGAAAAGATAGGGAGATTAATAGACTGGCTCTGAAAACACTTTAGATATAAAACAAGGAATAGTTCTTAAGGCAGTCCTGTCTTTGTGGAAAATGAAGTAGGCCATATTCACTGTAAGAGCTTGTAAATCAGTTTCTGTTCTAGCAGAAGTCAGAGCAGTGAGTAAAATAACCTTTTATATTAAAAACCTCAGTTCAGCCTGATGAGCTGGTTCAAGTGGAAAAAGGATACGCTTCAGATCCCAAGGAGGTGTCACCTGTTTAAGTAAAACAGCTTTCAAAAATTACTTGACTTGGGAATAGAGTTGCCAGCTCTCCGGTTTTAAGTCAAATTGTCCGGTTAAAAAAAATCATCAAAACCGGACTAGTGAAGTCCGTTTTTTTTTTTTTTTTTTTGCAGTCAGGAGTCAAGGAGTGAAAAGTGAAAACATACTATATGCAGTGCTGTGCAATTACCGGTACCGCCGTCTGCCGCCCGTATTCTCTCCCCTTTTCCTTTCAGTATGGCTTATTAGTCATCAATCAGCTGCTCATCATGCATGCGTGCTTATTCCACCATTCACCAATGTGGAATGGAAATAATTGCGCAGACATTTTAAGCAGCACAGTTCCAGCGTGAATCGTGATTGAAGAGGTAGTTTTCATTCTGTTTGTTAGCTTTGACTACAGGCTAGTAGCACTGTATGTTGCTATGTTTGTTTGAAAACCAGGGAAATACCTCATCTGAGATTTCCTGTGTAAAAGCTGTGGTTGCATGCTTATGTATGTATTGAAATAAGTGACTTGCTAGGTGCTCATGTTTAGATTTTGTACGGCACTATATGTACCTTGTCTGGTTGCATGTTTCTAATGCTGTCTCATAAGAGTCAGAGCCCGTAAAGTTTTTATTTTCTGTAATTGGTTTTAAACATTTAGAAAAGGGCATCTAAATGTTTTCTGTGCTAAAATTAGGTGGATAAAAGGTGTGGGTAGAAAAGTTGTATTACTACTTCGCAATCACAGGCTATAATCTTAAGGTTTAAAAATCAAGTTTGTGTATAAGAGAAACTCCATGATCCAGATACAGGAGTCTGAATTAGTGAGCACAGCAGACAAGTTGCACTTAGTTTGACTAGTATATATTTTGCATCTGTTTGTTAAAATTAGCAGTGTAATCTTGGGTTGTCAAAATTTATGAAATGTAAGTGTTTCATTGAGCTTATGTCAAAACATCAAATGACACAAACGTCAGGAGTCCGTGCATTAAAAACAAACATCATCTCCCAATCCATCAAAATAAGAACAAGTGTTCCCCCCTGCAAAAACAACTGTATTTGTTTCAACTCCCGATCCCTCAAAACAAAAATAAATGTTTTGCAGAGGGACAACCCCCCTGCAACTATTATACCCCTTTATATTTTCTAACTCTCAAGATCACAACAATCCAGGAGAGGGTAAATCACCCTTATCTGCAGTATTCTGTGACTTCACGTGCCCACACTCACAGCATATGTAACCAAACTACCTAAAAACACACACAGAACTGGAAACTGCTCTATTGTAATACCAGCTTTAAAAAAATATGGAAGCACAAAGTATCTAACCACTTTTGAAGCTGATGATTCAAGGTCCACTTTGCTTCTGGCTGCTGTTTGTGTTGAAGTGCGAGTGTGTACCTCTCAGCTGTTAAAGATGTTAAGTGTCATATTATAGCTCAAATTTTTGATTTATCCCTTCTGTATTCTGTAATTTTGTGAAATGAGGTGATGATTTATAGTCAACCCATAATGGTACTCACCAAAGTCACAGAGTTGTTTTAATTGAGAAAATGTGTATCCTTTGAAGTACTGTTATTGTCCTAACTTTTAAAACCAGAAATATAATTTACAATAATTATTGATTATTTTGCCTCTATTGCTGATTCTGGAGATAAGAAACTGAGAACTGTTTGGCAAGATATGTTACAGCTTTTGAAGCAGTTACTTGGCTTCCCAAATAGTACTTTATCTGCTGCAGAAGGTTAATTATAACAGTGATACTGAAGAACCTGAAGTTATTTTTCTCTTGATTTCAGAGCACTGTTAACATCTTTCCTATATTAAGGTGTTCATAAGTAGGTACTAGGCTATCGGCCCTAAGGCCTGTAAAAGCCTAGCCGTAAAGATTCCCTGGCTTTCACCACCCAAAATTATTTTCCTGTGTCTCTGTTGAGCAGAGCCACAGAAGGGATCCCCAGGGTGTATTTCTTATCTCCCATCCAAGCGTCAAGATTTTTCCTAAAGAGGGCTAATGAGGTGCTCTGCTTGACTTAAATCGGCAGTCTGTTCCAAAGTATGGGGAGTCTCTGGGACAGGAACCTATCCCTCCAGCATGTCTTGTTTATTGTGGGAAAACACTGTACAAACTCCATTTTTCTGTTTCACAAAAAGAAACAGACTATCAGTGTTTGTTACAATTGGCTAATTTACTATGCTTTTTTACAGGAAAGCATAGTAAATCGGCTGAAAGCAGGCATCCGGAACAGAAAAAAAGGGTGTTCCCATCAGCTGATATCACCGTGATGTCACAAAATGGGCGTGGCATTGATGGGAGAGTGGGTGGGAATGGGTGGAGTTATGGGTGATGCGAGGGGTGTGACCTTAGTCCAGTTTTAGCCACAAAGAAATCTGGCAACCCTACTTGGGAACAAGAAGAAAGGTGGTTCCAAGGGCAGACAAGCAGAAATGGTGAACAGATGAATATTGATAGAAGAGTATGAAAGACCAGAGAACAATAATTCACACAAATAATCAAGAAACAGAGACAGCCAGGCCTTAAAAGTCTCCTGGTTCTTGGAATGGCACCAACTAAAAAATCTTTTCCACTTGCACATATATGATTTTCTAGTAACAAGTTTTCTTTAGCCTCCTTCAGTGCCTGCTGCATGTCTTCAGGTTAGGGTGTATCAAACAAGCCCTGTCTTGTGTGAGTAAATCCAATGTGTGGGGAAGCTTGTGGTTGTTGCCCTTGGCCAGTTTCAAAAGAAAAGTGAATCACTGTTGCCTGGGTCAAAAGAGAGTCACCACCACCTTTTCTGGCGAGTCCTTCTAGTTATTTAGAAGAACTCCGGATATCAGTGGAAAGGTAAAAATGCATAAAAGAGTATTCCCATCCATGGGAATGAGAAAGTATCTGTCTTTCAGAACTATTTACAAGGAATCCTGCTACTGAATGGCTTTAACTGTCTGTTCTGAGAGGAGACAAACAAGCTTATTTGAGTTTTACACCACAGTTGGATCAGTTTCTAGAAGATCCCTGTGTGCAGTTTCCATTTGTGAGGGTTAGTGCAGGTCCTGCTTAGCTTGTCTGCTACAATATTTTGCTCCGATGAAATGTATGAAGTCTGAATAATTATATTTAGTTAAGTTGCTACCTCCCAGGCTATCATATCAACTTTTTCAAACAGGGTAAAATGTGGTGCTGTCTTGCTTGCTAATGTACCAAAATACTGTTGTTTATGTAAACCTGCAGTGGTCCTGGAGACCGGAGATGATTTAAGGCTTTCAAAGCATTTATAGCTACCGTAATCTCTTTGACATTTATATACTTTTGTCTGTCCTATTTCTTTCATAGACCTTGCATTTTCACTCCTTTAGACATAGTTTCCTATACAAGGTCAGAAGCATCTTTTGTAACTGAAGAGGAAGTGGAAGGGAGAATGAAAGCCCTGGTTTCCTAGAAAATTAGTTTACCCACCATAGAACCTCCCTTCTCAGAAACTAGAACTGGGATATGAAAAGATAAAGGGTGCAGATACAGACCAACCTAAGTAAGGTACCACTGAATTTTTCTCATGTGAAGTCTGACCAAAGGGATCATAATAGTCAAAGTAGACACATACCCCAGAGTCTGGTGAAATTTCCTGGCAGATGCCTAGTTCTGATTGAAAAAATGAAGATCAAGCCTGTCACAATGATAACAGCCAGCAGGACTAGGCCACTTGTTCCCAAAATTCAAACTTTAATGACTTACAAACAAAGTTAAGCGCTTTTGTTCCCTGATTTCATTTTGGAAAGTCTTTAGAGGTTCTGAAGAAGTTCCATGGGGAAATCAGGAAACAAAAGCACTTAACGTTGTTTTTAAGTCATTAAGGTTTGAATTTTGGCACAAGTGTTCTGGTCCAGCTGGTTGTTAACATTGTGACAGGTATGATCTTCATTTGTGTTATTTCTCCTGTGTGTTTCCAAGTTTGTGATTTGACTGGAAAAACTCAGGAAGAACTTTTGGAATATCTCTACTTGTTGATATTTGGCAGGTTGATTTGTTTTACATCCAGTTTTCACTCAACAGACCTATCCCAGATAACCTAAGCTGGGTAACTGGATGCCAACTAGAACAAGGTTTTCCATGGTAGAATCTAACAGATATGTCAGGAAAACTGTTTTGTGAGAAGGAATGAGAGAAGATTTCTGTAGGTTCACTTGAAAATCCAGACTGAGTCGAAGATTCTGAGCACTTACTAAGGAGTCTTGCCAAATTAAAAAAAGAGCCTGCAAATTTAAGATGATCACACAAATGTAGAAAATTTGAATGCCTTAACGTCTACAGTAAGCAATTACTAGAGCCAGACACTTTTTAAATACCCTTAGAGCAGTAGATAGTCAAGAGGATAAAACACAGAATTGATAATGTAAGCAAGATACAGAAAATCTTAAGAAACAGCTGAAATGTTTGTCTAATGGTAATGTGGTGGCTGGCATCTTTTAAATAAAGATTTACTATAAAGCTAGTAAAGGCACAAGCGTTAACATGGTCTAAAGAGATAACATTTTGAAATTTGGGACCCTGAAAAAAGATTAAGAAAGGAGAAGTCTAATATAGCCCTACAGATCCATCTTTCTTTCTTTGGCACCAGATAATTCAACCCTAGTGTAGGCATAGCCAGCAGTAGCAGACTGATCAGAAGTCTGGAAAGAGTGAAAGGTAGTGGTATATCTTTCAGAATGGTCACCAGTTCAGAGGAAGGAATAATTGGCAACAACCGGGATTGAATTCCATCCCTCTAAAGGAGAGCACTATAACCCCTGAGACCTTGCTTGACTCTTCCATTCTGGAGGCAAACAGAGGATGTATGTCCTTTAACTTGTAGGAATGCCTGACCATCATGTAACACCAGTGGATAAAGCCATTAAACTTTAGAGGCTACACAAATCTCTTTCGCACCTATCCTCAACTTAACTCTTTCCACTTGTCAGACACTTCACCCTTTTAAAATGTTGCAACACCAAAAGAGGCCTTAAACCTCTTCTGCAACAAAACCACCCACAAGGTTCCACCAAATCAGATGGAATTAGGTTATTACTCCATTTTTGTTTTGGTGCCCAATAAAACAAATGACCTCATGCCCATATCAGATTTGAGTAGAGAAACTAGATATGCTGTTTGTATCTCTAAGTCTTCCAACTCCTCAACCAGATTGTCAGGTCATCCATGAAGGTTCTGTCGATCTGGGTAAGAGCCAGTTATTACCAATTATTGGTGCTGCCATTTGCTCTAACCTCAGCCCCCAGGGTATTCACCAAGTAGGTGCAGTGTACCGAAGGCTTCAAGGAATGAAGGTGTTTGCCTACCTGGATGACTGGGTGTTGGTTGCTTCCTTACTAAACAGTTTATCATCTGCTTGGGAGACTCATTTCAGCCTATTTCAGTCTTTGGGAATTACAGTGAATGCTATGAAGTACTGGCTGGAATCTTCTAAAAATGGTGACATTCATTGATTGTACCTTAGTCACTCTATCATGCAAGATGCTTCCTTTTTACTGGCTGCTTACATAACAAAACTTGATCTCATGAATTCTTCAGTCTTAGTTTATAACAAACTGTCCTGTAGTGAAATCCTTGAGATTGATGGCAGCAACAATCTACATGGTTTAATTTGAAAGGTATTATATAGAAGTTTTTTCTCTGGACAGTGAAATGTCATTTGTCCAAACTTAGTCACATGTGCCTTCAAGTCAAAATTTCCATTGCACACAAATCATCTGAAACAATGGCTGCATACTACAAACTTGACATTGGGCAGTCCATTCCAAACCATTATGCCTTTAGTGGCTGCCACTGCAAACAATTTTGCCATTGAATGGGGTAGGGGTATTGTCAAAGACAGACTGTCCAAGGGGGATAGATGCAGTCAGAGGCCAGTTTGAAAATCAGTGTTTTGGAGATAACAGAAGTCCATCTTACATTTCAGGCCACTCAAGACTCCCTATCCCCAGATGTGATAACCAGCCATAGCAATGTCTTGGCAGTGATTTGGTATGTTAACAAGCAGGTCTGTTGAGGAGCAGTGAGGGTATAGGAATGGACTGTCTTAACAAACTATATTTGAATTGCAACCACATTCCTGGGGAAACCAGATATGTGGGAGACAGACTTAGTTGTTGCAAACTGATGAAGCTATTCTGTTGCTGAAGGAAGCCTTGTTGAAGTATGTTTTCCTTCTCAACCAACACCAAGTGCAGCAATTTATTTTCCTGATTCCTGCTCTAGAGAAATGTCCCATGGATGTCATCATTCAGAAATGTCCCCCAAGACTCATTTACACTTTTCTTATTATTACAAAGTTCATACAGAAAGCCAGGCAGAACAAGTCCAAAGTCATTCTCATAGCTCATTTTAACCATCATCAATTGTTGTTGCCCTTGTTCAAGCCTCATCTCTTAGAGAAGCCACACACTCACACACTCTCTCTCTGCATGGCCCTATGTTGTCTCATCCTTCTAGCAGGCCTCATCTGAAATTCTACTCCTTTCAACTAGCTGCATATTTTCTCCTGATGTTTTTCATGTTTCACTGTTGCAGTCATTACATTTGGGTTATCTGCTCGCAGGTAGCCCTCAGTCGGCCTAATTAACAAAGTCTTGGGTCCTGCATCAGTTGCCGTCCATTCTTCCATGACGTCAGGTCATCAGAGGTATAAAACATGCAGCCGACGCCATTACATCAGTCTTTTTTGCCGTGCGGTAACCGAAGCAGAAGCAGTTCGCAAGCACCGGTCGGCCGACTCCTGAAATTTTCGTTTTCGAGTTTCAAAACCAAAGTCTTCAACTAAAGCTAAGTACCCCGTTGGGGAGACATTTTCTTGCTCCTTACCGATGTCAGTAAAAAGTTAATAACTGCATTACATGTGGAAAACAAATACCTCATAAAGATTTTCATTTGAACTGTATTCCTTGCCTAGGCCGTAACCACGACATACCTTGCTGTCAGTTTTGTGCTTTATTTAATCAGCGCACTATCTCTCATCGGTATATTTTCGCCTCTAAATATTTCGGTCCTCGGTTTAATTATTCAGAAATGTCGTTGGTTAGCCATCCGACTACCGGTATTCTGAAAAAATGCAAAGATAAAGACAGAGACAGGTCGCTGAGGTCCAAAGCTGCCAACATCGCTTTTCCTAAGCCAGTCGCCAGTTTGTCGGTACTCAGTGAGGTGCTTTTGCAGCCCCTGACACCCGCTATTTCTGATTCGCAGGCCTCTACTGAGACCCATTCGGAGTCCGGTATGCTGCAAAATGCTTCAGCTATGGAACCCGCAGATGTCTCTACCTTGGATGGGTCCGGAGCCGCTGTGCAGGCACCGGCTTCTGAGGGTGTATTCAGGCCTATAGACTTGCATATTAAAGCGATGCCTCCTTCTTTACTTAGGCCTAAATATCGATCCATGCCTTAAAAACAAAGCCCAGGCCACATGCTCAGGCCTCTATGCCTAAAAAACAAATGATAAGAATGGCTGAAGATGTAATAACTCTAATCAGGGGTAGCCAGCCCCCCCCCCCCCAAGAGGCCTAGGTCTGAAGTTGATTATGAATCTTCTGATCAGGATTCTGTTTTTTTTTATTATTCTGATTATCTGGATTTTCCCTTATCTACTTATGACGATTCCGATGCAGAGGAATCCATTCCCTGTGCTTCCCCTCCTGAGGATTTTTCTTTTCGGGAAACCTTACATACTCTTAAGGGAGCATTTCCAGTGGGAAAGCCAGGATTTTTCTGATTCAAAAAAGTGGCTTAGGGATTTCCTTCTCCTACCTCAGCATAGGCCTTTAGCTATCCCTCCTGTACTAGACATTGTTGATGCTTTTTTGGAATCTAGTTTGGCCCCTGATTCCCTGCCTCCTGCTCCCAGAAAACCTGACAGATACTACAGGGTCCCTGAGTCCCACAAGTTCCTTTTTAAAAATCCTATTGCAGATCCAGAGACTATTTCACAGGGGGCCCAAGGGCATTAAGGCTTCTACTGCTAAAAATCCTACCGCTTCTGATAGAGACTCCAGGTGCTGGATAGATGGGGTAAGAAGGTTTACACTTCTGTAACCTTGGCCATTAGGGCTTTAAACTGCCAGTTTCATATGTTAAAGTATTAGCAACATGTTATTGGACTGCTTAAACAGAAAATTATGTTAATTCCTGACTGTGTGGAAAATAAAGAATTACAGGATTTAATGCATTCTGCTGAACAAGTTGGAAAACATACTTTGCAATGTGGTTTTGATTCATTAGAGGCCTCTTGCAGGTCTGCTGTTACTGGGTCTGTGCTCAGAAGGCATGATTAGCTTAAAGAGCAATCTTTGCCTGATCATGTTAAAGCTAAATTGTTGGATGCCCCTTTAAATCAGGACTGCCTGTTTGGCAACAAGGTTGATGAAGTTCTTAAAATGTTGGAAGATAAAGCTAAATCTATGCAAGTTCAGCCAGTTGGTTTACAAGTTCAGCCTCCCAGATTTAGTAGGCACTGGCCCTCTAAGAATTGGTCCTTTCCAGCCCTTTCCAGGTCTTCTCAAGCCAAACCCAGACACTGCAAAAACCCCAGGTTTCAGTCCCAGGGGACACACAGAACTAAGCAGTGGGGGGCCTCCACTTCCAAATCTGGGAATGATAAGACTCCCCCCTATGGTAAACTGTCTCAATGACTTCCTTTTAAAATTTCCAAGCACTTATCAACTGACTGCCCCATTGGGGGGAAAGATTGCTCTTCATGCAAAGAATTGGGAACTCATTACCCAGGACTAATGGGTTTTAAATACAGTGTCCCGGGGATACAGATTTCACTTCCACACTTTGCCAACACCAAGCGGGTGGCTGGACCTACCCCCAAATCAGTGGGCAGAGGCCCAAAAACAAGTACTTTCCCTCTTAAGCATAGGGGCTATTCAACTGGTACCAGAGGAGGAAAAGGGACAAGGTTTCTACTCGAGACATTTCCTGGTACCCAGAAAAGACAATTCATGGCATCCTATCCTGGACCTGTCTACTCTAAACTCCTTTTTGAAGATTCCAAAATTCAAGATGCTGACTCTTCACCAATTACTTCCTATGCTAGGCAAAGATGCCTGGTTGGCAACACTAGACTTAAAAGAAGCATACCTGCATGTCCCAATCAGGGAATCTTGCAGAAGATACCTACGCTTCAAAGCAGGCTACACGCACTATCAGTTCTCTGCATTGCCCTTTGGCTTATCTACTGCACCCAGGGTATTCACAAAGTACCTAACTCCAGTTATTGCATTTTGCAGGCAAAGATTTATTCAAATGTACCCATACCTGGACGATTGTCTAGATTGTCTAATTCAGGCAGAAAGCCAGGACATACTTTTGAATCATCTGGCCTTTGTACAAAGGGTTCTAACCTGTCTGGGGTACACCATAAATGAAAAGAAATTGCACCTGGTACCCTATCAACAAGTTATATTCCTGGGTGCAAGCTTGAATACAACTTCCCAGATGGCTTACTTCACGCCAGAGAAACAAATTCATTTGACAACCTACTTCAAACAAGTGGCCACAAAAACCCTATTATCTGCAAGACAAATACTGCAAGCCTTGGGGTTCATGGCCTCCTGCGGTCTTCTAATTCCATATGCAAGACTGCATATGAGGAAACTACAGTGGTATCTAAAATACCTATGGTGTCAACATTCTCAGGAGCTAGAAACAATGATTCCTATCATACCTTGCCTACGCTAGAGTTCCTTTGATGGGCAGAGGCTTGCCACCAAAACAAGGGACTACCTTTCACACCACCCCCTGCCACCCAAACCCAGCATAGGCCTTTAGCTATCCCTCCTGTACTAGACATTGTTGATGCTTTTTCGGAATCTAGTTTGGCCCCTGATTCCCTGCCTCCTGCTCCCAGAAAACCTGACAGATACTGCAGGGTCCCTGAGTCCCACAAGTTCCTTTTTAAAAATCCTATTGCAGATCCAGAGACTATTTCACAGGGGGCCCAAGGGCATTAAGGCTTCTACTGCTAAAAATCCTACCCCTTCTGATAGAGACTCCAGGTGCTGGGTAGATGGGGTAAGAAGGTTTACACTTCTGTAACCTTGGCCATTAGGGCTTTAAACTGCCAGTTTCATATGTTAAAGTATCAGCAACATGTTATTGGACTGCTTAAACAGAAAATTATGTTAATTCCTGACTGTGTGGAAAATAAAGAATTACAGGATTTAATGCATTCTGCTGAACAAGTTGGAAAACATACTTTGCAATGTGGTTTTGATTCAGTAGAGGCCTCTTGCAGGTCTGCTGTTACTGGGTCTGTGCTCAGAAGGCATGATTAGCTTAAAGAGCAATCTTTGCCTGATCATGTTAAAGCTAAATTGTTGGATGCCCCTTTAAATCAGGACTGCCTGTTTACAACAAGGCTGAGGAAGTTCTTAAAATGTTGGAAGATAAAGCTAAATCTCTGCAGGTTCAGCAAATTGGTTTACAAGTTCAGCCTCCCAGATTTAGTAGGCACTGGCCCTCTAAGAATTGGTCCTTTCCAGCCCTTTCCAGGTCTTCTCAAGCCAAACCCAGACACAGCAAAAACCCCAGATTTCAGTCCCAGGGGACACACAGAACTAAGCAGTGGGGGGCCTCCACTTCCAAATCTGGGAATGATAAGACTCCCCCTATGGTAAACTGTCTCAATGACTTCCTTTTAAAATTTCCAAGCACTTATCAACTCACTGCCCCTTTGGGGGGAAAGATTGCTTTTCATGCAAAGAATTGGGAACTCATTACCCAGGACTAATGGGTTTTAAATACAGTGTCCCGGGGATACAGATTTCACTTCCACACTTTGCCAACACCAAGCGGGTGGCTGGACCTACCCCCAAATCAGTGGGCAGAGGCCCAAAATCAAGTACTTTCTCTCTTAAGCATGGGGGCTATTCAACTGGTGCCAAAAGAGGAAAAGGGACAAGGTTTCTACTCGAGACTTTTCCTGGTACCCAGAAAAGACAGTTCATGGCATCCTATCCTGGACCTGTCTACTCTAAACTCCTTTTTGAAGATTCCAAAATTCAAGATGCTGACTCTTCACCAATTACTTCCTATGCTAGGCAAAGATGCCTGGTTGGCAACACTAGACTTAAAAGAAGCATACCTGCATGTCCCAATCAGGGAATCTTGCAGAAGATACCCACGCTTCAAAGCAGGTTACACGCACTATCAGTTCTCTGCATTGTCCTTTGGCTTATCTACTGCACCCAGGGTATTCACAAAGTACCTAACTCCAGTTATTGCATTTTGCAGGCAAAGAAATATTCAAATGTACCCATACCTGGACGATTGTCTAGATTGTCTAATTCAGGCAGAAAGCCAGGACATACTTTTGAATCATCTGGCCTTTGTACAAAGGGTTCTAACCTGTCTGAGGTACACCATAAATGAAAAGAAATCGCACCTGGTACCCTATCAACAAGTTATATTCCTGGGTGCAAGCTTGAATACAACTTCCCAGATGGCTTACCTCACGCCAGAGAAACAAATTCATTTGACAACCTACTTCAGACAAGTGGCCACAAAAACCCTATTATCTGCAAGACAAATACTGCGAGCCTTGGGGTTCATGGCCTTCTGCGGTCTTCTAATTCCATATGCAAGACTGCATATGAGGAAACTACAGTGGTATCTGAAATACCTATGGTGTCAACATTCTCAGGACCTAGAAACAATGATTCCTATCATACCTTGCCTACGCTAGAGTTCCTTTGATGGGCAGAGGCTTGCCACCAAAACAAGGGACTACCTTTCACACCACCCCCTGCCACCCAAACCCTAACAACAGAAGCATCAGACTATGCATGTGGGCTCACCTGGCAGGGAAGTGTATTCAGGGCAAATGGAACCCAAGTCAAATGCACCTGCATATCAATAAAAAAGAAATGTTAGCTGTACAGAATGCCCTGACAGCCTTCAAGGACCACATTCTTCCAGGACAACTAATGGTAAAGATGGACAACACCACTGCTTTGTGGTACATAAACAAGCAGAGGGGTACACATTCTTACCCCCTCTGCAGACTAGCCATGGCATCGTGGAACACAGCCTTGAGCTACCAAGTGCACCTACAAGCTCAGTTCCTGCCAGGAAAATTAAATACACTGGCAGACGGACTAAGCAGAAACCTCATGGACCCACACGAGTGGAAACTGGAACCAAGAACTTTCAACATGTTGACAAGCGAATGGGGGAGTCCAGATATAGACCTGTTTGCCTCTCCCCAGAACTACCAATTGGACAAATTTTGCACAAAGACTCCCCACAAACAAGCCTGGAAAGTGGATTCTCTGTCCTTCAGCTGGAAAAACCTATCAGTCTATGCCTTCCCCCCTCTGCGTCTGCTCTCCAAAGTACTGCTAAAAATCAAACAGGACAAACCAAGGATGATTTTGATTGCTCCAGACTGGCCGCGGCAACACTGGTACCCCCTCCTGCGCAGTGTGTTACGGTTATCTCCATGGCACCTGCCTCAGACTCCTTCCCTGCTGTCTCAGCAGGAGAACCAGATTCTGCACCCTCAGCTTCTAACACTTTACCTTGCAGCCTGGCTAATTACTTAATCTCTCCTTTACCATCCCTCAGCAAACCTGTGATGGATAACATTTTAGAGGAAGGAGGCCTAGTACTAGAAAATCTTATGCTGAAAAATGGAAAAGATTCTGTGCGTGGAACCAATCTCAAGGGATGAGCACAGCAGCACCCAGTTTACCTCAGATTTTACAATACTTAACTGAGATGCTTCACAAGGGCCTGTCTTTTTCCTCCATTAAAATCCATGCCTCAGCCATTTCAGCTCATTATAAAATAGAACCTCCCCTCTTCTCTCATCCACTACTCAAGCAGTTCCTCAGTGGGGCCAAATATTTGAAATCACCCAAGAGAGCTCCAGCCCCAGCCTGGGACCTTAACTTTGTCTTGGAGAAACTCACTCTACCTCCTTTCCAGCCAGCTGCTACTGCAGACTTAAAATTTCTTTCTTGGAAAACAGCTTTCCTTTTAGCAATCACTTCAGCTAGAAGGGTATCTGAATTACAGGCCCTTATGGCAGTGGAGCCTTTCATCATCTTTCATGCGGACAGGGTGTCCCTCAGAACCAATCCATCCTTCATGCCCAAGGTGGTATCCAGTGTGGATCTTAATCAGTCCATTCATTTGCCAACCTTCTTTCCCAATCCACAGAATAAAGGGGAACGGATACTGCATTCCTTAGATGTGCACAGACAACTTAGATTCTACTTGGACAGGACTAAACCTCAAAGGAAATCTCAACAACTGCTGGTGGCATTTGCTGCAGGGGCAGAGGGGAAGGCTATTTCAAAGCAAACCCTTTCTAAATGGATAAGCCTTTGCATTCATTTCTGCTATAAGCACCATGGAAAACCTATCCCCCAGGGGATCAGACCTCACTCCACCAGGGCTGCATCTACCTCTACAGCCTTTCTCAGAGGCATCCCTACCAGGGACATCCTAGAAGCTGCTACCTGGAGTTCTGTACATACTTTCACCAAGCATTATCATTTGCCAATGTTCTCTAAATCAAGAGCTGGCTTTGCCACTGCAGTCTTGCAGGACCTTATAGCTGACCCTAATGCTATCTAAATTCCTCCTGCCAACCATAGCTTTGGGAATCTACCCAAATATAATGACTGCAACAGTGAAACACGAAGAACATAGTACAGTTGTGTACACTTACCATAAATGTAGATGTTCGAGTGTATTCACTCTTGCAGTCCTGGTTACCCTCCCTCCAGCCCCCTAACTTCTTTTGTCTATACCTCTACTTTCCTTTACTATGCTTAAAAGCCTTTTTGGTGTATTAGCTTTTTTGTTGGAGGTATATCTTTGTACTTTTATATTTAATAGCTTCCCATTGGGGGGCACCTGACATCTGAGGCAAGAAAAACTGATGTAATGGTGTCGGCTGCATGTTTTATACCCCTGATGACCCGACGTCATGAAAGAAGGGACAGCAACCGATGCAGGACCCAAGACTTTGTTAATCAGGCCGACTGAGGGCTACTTGCAAGCAGATAACCCAAATGTAATGACTGCAACAGTGAATACACTCAAACATCTACATTTATGGTAAGTGTACACAACTGTACTTTCCACAGATAGCTAGAGACCCTGGATAATCCATTTTCTTTCCTCTACCTGGAAACTCAGTACTAGAAGTGTATAAAAGAGCAAATAGGCACTTTTTTTATGTCTGAGCTGTTTCTTTAGGTTTAGTCTGACCCCCCCCCCCCCATCACACACAAACACACACACACACACACCTCTTCAGTACCATCTTTGTTAGATTATCATTGTCCAACATTTATCACAGGCCTCAGATATTCTTTTGTAAAAGTGTGTTTCACTGCTGTCTCCAGTTACCACTAAGGTTCCAACTCATTGTCCTTAACATCTTCAATGTGCAAGGCATTCCTAAAGGGTACTTTTCTAATCAGACTTCCTCTAAAGAATCCTGCCCTCAGTAAGATTTTTTTTTTCCAACTTATATTTTATTGCATTTTCAGATTTAAATGTTAACAACAATGACAAAAAAAAAACAGTATACAATGAAAAAAAATGAAAAACATTATACAGACATTTAACATAAATCGCCTATATCATCCTGTCATGACAGAAGAAAAAAGAACTGGTTATCTACTGTATAGTAAATGGCATTAGCCAACACAATAAGACATTACTCTAAATAAACTGAGGTAATATAGACATAATATTAGGAAACAAAAGGTGACCAGTAGATAATATAAGAAGTAAATTAAACCTTTGAACTCAGCTATTTACAACTGTACAAACAGTGCCACTAATAGTTGAGAGATAAACTTTTACTAATCATATGTTATTTTACAATGAATTATGCTGCTTAGAGATTTTATTTCAAAGTTTTTAGAGAGAGGGTCTTCCATACCAAATGTTGGTGTTGTTGTTTGTCTTTCGGCTTTTTCCTGGTAAGGGGTCGCCACAGTGGAACTCCGTTTCGCTAATGATTGGCAGTAGATTTTTACGAAATGCCAAGGTGCCAGCTCAATGCCCAACCTTCAACGAAGGCACGCCCATTTACGCACGCATGTCTTTCGAATGCTACCCAACCGCAGGGAGGAAATGCAGACTCCACACCGAAGGCATTCCCAAGCCACGCCGAGAATCAAATGGGAGAACTTCTTGCTGTAAGGTAACAATGCTACCGCTGTACCACCGCGGCATTATGGTCTTCCATACTAAATAATGCGGGTAATTACATAGTTATAACATAGATATTTATTATTCTAATATGTGGTCTAACACATTTTTCCATATTTTTAGGAATTGTATTCATTTCTTTTTAATTAATTAATCATGAATTTGTGTAAGTGTGGGCCATATTTGTGAATTCTCCCCAGTTTAATTTAGATCTGTCTCTCCAGTTTTGAGTAATATATAATTTAACTAGTTCAAATATGGGGATCAGAATTCTTAAATATGATGTGGGTACGTGAAGTGAGTTAACATGTAAAATCGCAAATTCCCAGGATAATGTAGATTTCCCATAACCCATTTTGTCGAGTTTAATTCTTAATGAGTCCCAGAGGTTATGTGGAAATTTGCAGTACCAGAGAATATGTAATAAGTCTGCTATTTTTGATGGACAGAAGGGGCAGAAAGGTGAGTTATTCGGGAAAAACGTATTTAGACGTTCTGGCATGTTATAGGCATTATTGTTGACCATTAACTGGGTGTAAGTCAATTTCATGTAGAGAGAGTATTTCTTTGTATTAAACCATGCTTGTGAGAGCTGAGCATTAGTTATTTCTGGATTCTTGTCTTTCCAGTATTGAGCAGATGTAAAGGTGGACTGGTATTTTATAGAGGTGCTTAACTTGTATGTAGCTGACAGCATTTTTTTTGGAAGTTTTAAGAACTTGACTAAGGCCTGTGTGTTTGTTATTACATTTTCTATTTCTTGTGGGATGTCCCTGAAGATAGATATCCTTTCCGCCAATTGTCTCAATATTATTGTGTATTTGTTATTAAGGTTGATATGATGTTTGATATCTTTTAATGACCTGTTTGTAAGTCTATATAGATCCCAGACTGTAAGATCTTTGATTTGTGGATATTGATCTAGGTTGATCATTTCATTTCCTATTTTTAAATTTGGGTTCAAGTGTATTGTCTGTAATAGGGTTAAAGCACTTTTTAGTTGTAGGTCTGACAGAAGCGGTGGAAAGTTTTGATTTTGTGTTTAATGGAGGCATGAAGTTTTATATCTTTTAGGTTAGATCCATCTATAAATGGTATGGATTTAGGATTTATATTAGTCTTTAAAACATGAGCGTGCCATACATTAACCCATTTTGGAAAGGATTCTGCATATTTTGGGATGTGGTCGGCTATTAAAATAAGTCTATTTGCGCATATTAGATCATAGTAGAGTTTAAAGTCTAGTAAGCCCAGACCTCCTTTGTCTTTAGGGAAAATAAGTTTTGTTATAGCTATCCTTGGGTTTTTTCGAAACCATGTGAACTTAGTATTTTATTGATTTTTTTAAAGAAGTTGGTAGGAATAATAGCGTTGGTAGCGTTAAATTGGTATAATATTTTTATTTATTGTATTCATTTTAATTGCTGCCACTTTTGATAGAACTGAAAGTTTCATTAGTTTCCATCTATCCAAGTCATTTTCTATGTTAGTCCAGGTTTTAAGAAGATTATTTTGGTAGGAGTCTTTTTGGTTATGTTCAAAGTTAATTCCTAAGTCGTGGAATGCTTTTTTAACTTTAATTTCTGTGTCTGGGAGAGGGAGGAAATTTTGTCCTAATGGGTTGATTTGAAATATGAGGGATTTAGATGGATTTACTTCATAGTTGGAGGCTTTTGAGAAGATGCTGATTGTTTTTATAATCTTACCTACGTCCATGTTAGGTGTTTGAAAATAAATGCTCAGGTCGTCAGCAAATGTTGAGATTAAAAGTTTATTATTAAGTATTTTAGGTATATGGTGAAATGTTTTTTTTGCGCCAGGTAGATGAATAGGGGCTCTATATATAGATTAAAAAGATAGGAGGAAAGGGGGCATCCCTGTCTTGTACCATTTACTAGTTTTATTTTATTGGAGACAAATTTATTTATGACCAGTGTGGTGTAAGAAGACTTATATAGTGCTCTGATTTTTTCTATAAATGTATTTGGGATATTAAATTGTTTTAGAGTCAAGAAAAGGAATTCAAGGTTGACCCTATCGAAAGCTTTAGTAGCATCTAATGCCAAAAGGTATCTAGGAGATTTGTCTTTCTCGAGAAGATGTAAGGCTGCATCGAGGGTCAGGGTGTTATCCCATGTTTGTCTCCTTGACATAAAGACAGAATGATCTGGGGATATAATTTTAGGTAATAGTTTTTTAACTCTTTATTGCCCTCAGTAAGATTTATATTTTGCTCTTGAAAGGCTCACTGTTCCTCTTTTTGAATCATCTTCAACTGCAGAGTTATATGTCACTTAATGGAAAATTATTTTTTTGTGGCTGTTGTTTCAGTTAGAAGAATTTCAGAACTGCAGACCTTAACCGCAAATCATCCTTACTTCATATTTCACAATGATTGTGCTTCCTTTGAAATGAATCCTTCAGCTGTGCCTAAAGTAGTCACTGAGAGGTTCCTCAGGCCATCAATACGCATCTTATTCAAATAGGGGCAAATATTTATGACATTATGTCAACAGACATTAACAGAGCCAAATAATTTTGGAAAGGGTACCACTTTTGTTTTTTTCTCCAGTAAAATATCTTGTTTTTAAAGCTTCTAAGGTGACACTAAGTAAGTTGCTGATAGACTGCATAAAAGTTTGTCACATGAAATGTCGGCAATGGGACATAATGAGAAATACCTCGCACCGGGTTTAAGTTGGCGAAACAGAGGCAAATAGAAACTTCTTGGGCTGCTTTAAGGACTATATCCTAACATGGGCATTAAGAAAGTTATAAATGCAATGTGATTCTAAATATTGTTTGCAGGTCTTATTTCTTGCTACTATTGATTTATAATATGTTGTATAACAGGAAGCTATATGTTTTAATACTTTATAGTGAATATCAGGAACGTCTATGTATCCATTATGAAAAACCACACAATGGTTGTCACTTTAATTGTAGGGATCATTGATTGATTAATTGATTGTATAATTGATGATGATTTTTATATATAAGTAGTAGGTTTTCTTGTGAATGTTGTAACCTGATGAAGCGCACTTGTGTGCGTGAAAGCGCTCGTTTTTAACAAAATTAAACAGTTTTACAGATTGTTCGTGGTGGTTCCTAGCAGTTTCTTGTCTTCAATTTTATTTTGTGGTGTGAGGAACCTTTGGATGATCGGCATTTGCCTTTTGCTGTTGGTTTTAATCTTTTTGTGCCTAGCTGATCATCACATGATGGATATGCCGAACATTGAATTGGACTACAATCCAACAGGTACTTTGGGAAGCGATAGTTGGAATTGTTTATTCTATCAGAAAGATAACCCGCTCTTACATTTGGATGTTAACTGTGATGTCTCTACTGGTGTTCCTAACAGCAATGAGAATTTACATGACTTTTTTGGTTGCTTGAGGAACCTGGAAAATGATTTATACCGTCTGCACAGATTTGTCTGGCAAAGAAGGCACCTACAAGCCTGCCTACACTTTAAGGTTATCCCCCGTGGCATGCGGGTCTTGTGCATGCCGAGCTACGGGGATAGCCACCCGGAGCTACTACGTAAATGGCAGCAACTTAACATCGAGTTCGGCAACAAATACATCCAATTGTTGCTGGACTATTTTGCACCCATTGAATCGGAGCTCTTGGTTAAGGTAGAGGAACAATATAAACTTCTTACTACAAATTATCAGACAGAGTTCTGTGTTTCTAAAGTGCATAATATGGTTAAACAGTTAGCCCTTTATAGCAATAAACTAGAACAAATTAAACTTAAGAAACTAAAACGTGACTTCCAAGATTTCCAACTGGGTCGCATTTTTGTCTGGCCGAGAACTAACCCGAAGGAGGGATCCCAGACTGCCGATGCCTCGGCAGCTCCACAGATGATGAATAATGGCCCAGTGAATGTCTTGGTTGAATCGTTGGATGTTCGGTTAACAACTGAAAGTCAAGCAGATGACATTATTTGCAGAGAGTCTAATACACCTAATATGTCTAATATTTCTTTACCCTGTAACCAGCAGGCTTTGAGCAGTAATGATAAATTGGGTGCTAAACCAAAAGCTAACGGCTCAAACAGTACATTTGTTGCACCTATACCTTTAAACTTCCCTCTTCCATACAAGGGCACAGTACGTACGCGCTCAGTGAGTCGGGGGAGAGGAAAAAGGAAGATGTCAGGAGAGACACCAGAACGGAGAAGGAAAATGAAGAACTGAACCGTTTGTTTTTTAACTTGACATCAAGGACTTTTTCATTAAATGAACAATTTGTCCTGAATAAGGGCTTATCGTTTATTCCCTCTAAGCACAGTACATCGTATGACACTCTCATAGGCTTACGCCTGTTTGCTAGAAAACTGTCTCTTAAAGTATTGTTTAAAGATATTTTGCCTAACAATGCTGAGTTTGATTTTAAGACTACACTTTGCAAAAGGAAAAGTTCTTATGTACCTCCTTTAACGCAGCCTATTGAATGCTTTATGCGAACATGTGAATGTGATTTTTACCTCTACTATGAACATGAAAAGCATAAGGGCAATTTTGTAAACTTGAATTATATACAAAGGCATTGTTTAGACGATCTTTGCCAAGATGGGAGTTTGACTTTTAAACCCGCTGATAAGGGAGGGGGAATCGTTGCACTAGATACCTGCTTTTACAAACAGTTAATGCTGAATATGCTAAATGATGATAAGGCATATAAAATAATAGATAGATCTAAAGTAGCGTCAATAATTAAATATGTGCATGATACAATCTATGACTTACTTATGACTAGATCTATAGATAAGTCACTTTATGATTTTCTAGTGATAGATTCACCCCTGATTCCCTTAATCAAGGGCTTGCCCAAATTACATAAAAATGAAGACCCTCCCCCATTACGTCCCATAATGTCAGGTGAACATTGGGTCACGGAGAATGCCTCCTTATACGTACAATCTAAACTTGGTGAGATGGTGAAAGATATCCCCACCATCTTAAAGAATTCCTATGAGCTCTTAAATGACCTTAAACAAAATCTGGTAAAAAGTAGCATCAATGCTGATACTTTATTAGTTACACTAGATATTAAAAGTCTATTCACCAGTATTCCTAATGATTATGGCCTTGATGCAGTAAGGTCTCATTTAACTGAGCTAGGTACTATGGACAATAATGAGGCTATGAACATCTGTTGTTTGTTGGACTTGGTCCTCAACAATAATATTTTCCTATTCGACCACAATGTATATGCACAGACATGGGGAGTAGCAATGGGTACTCCCTGTGCCAATGCTTATGCTAATTTAGTGGTCCATAGATGGGAGAAAGAGAATATCTTTAATGACCCTAGGTTCGAGAACGTGATCCTGTATAGACGCTTTGTGGATGACGTCCTGATGCTTTGGAATGGAGACGTGGCTATGTTGAAGGAATTTATTTGTTTTATGAACTCCACCACTTCATTTCTTAGCTTTACCTATGAATGTTCTTTAGTGAGTGTTAATTTTTTGGATGTCACTCTTATAAAAGAAAATAATAACAACTTAGTTACCACCTTGTATAGGAAGTCATGTTGGAGGAATAGTATCCTCCATTATGACAGTTTACATCCACGTCATGTGTTCCGGAACATTATAAGTGGTCAGATTAATAGAATATTAAAAATATGTAGCAATAAGTTGGATGCTACAGAATTGATTGGACATCAAAAACAATACTTTATAGATAGAGGGTACCCGGCTGACCTGGTTAATGATGTAACTGAATCCCTTCTTGGAAATTCAACACACTTGGTAAAATCAGGCCGTGCTCCATATAGAAGAGAGAACAGTAAGAATATTATGTATGACATTAAGTATACTAGTGACATTGAACAGTTGATTAGGATCATCAGAGGGAACTGGAAAATTTTGCTTTCAGATCCTTTTCTCTCACAATTAGTTGGGGAGAAACCCACCTTTAGATTTAACAATTGTATGAATGTAAAAAGACTGCTCTGCAAAGAGAAATTGGATATAGTCTCTGTTGACATAAGGGCTCATATTAAAACAGGTACCTATGCATGTGGTAAATGTTCATCATGTAAATATATTAGTAAAACACAATGTTTGAAGATTCCAGGTATTAGTTTAACCTTTAAGCCTACCTTTTATGCTACATGTAACACACAGAATGTAATCTATCTTGCAACCTGTAACCAATGCAATGGATATTATGTAGGCATGACATCACGTAGACTCAGGGATCGGTCTACAATCATGTCTATGACATAAGGAAGAACAACCTTACCAATGCTTTGGCCATGCATTGTTGTGATAGACCCCAGCATAGCTTTAGTTTTCAGGTCTTGCAAGTTATAAATCCAAATAGGAGAGAAGGTGACCATATAGGTACAATAGAGATGTTTGAGCTAAGGTGGATTCTAAGATTAAAGGCCCATATACCACCTGGGCTTAATACTGCAGTTAGTATCCGCCCTGCCCTTTTAGGATCCTCATGACGTGACTATCATATACATGAATATCTTTTCTGCAATAAACTCAGTGTGCCTATACTGCCTATTTTTCTAGACATTTTCTCATTAACTCAGCTGTAGTATTTTTACCTTGATAACATCATTGGCATGGTTGCTAATAACCACTGTTTATAATATGACCCATTTTATGCAATGGATGCCTTGGGGTATATTAAGATAGTATTAACCATTAATATAATATAAGCCCTACAAATCTATACTGTTTAGTAATAGTAGGCTATTTAAGAAGATACATCTAGTTTTATTTATTATTTATTAAGATAATGTGAATAATTAGGCTAGCACATGTTAGCGAATGGCATTGATTAAATTCGAGCTAGAGATGCACAATATAATAAGTGGCAGAAAATATGCAACTATTATATATATATGTACACATGACGGGAATGTGGCTTGGTTTTACCGGCATTGAATCTGTCGTGATGTTTGCTAAGAATTTTAACGGACTTGTTGCAACGTATCTTATAGTTGCCTGCTGTTGCTTCGTAGACATTTGATATTTGGGAACGAAGTTTAAAGAATGTTTCATACCTAGCTGATATAATTTTAACTAAATATTTTACCTATGAAAGGCAAACATGTTAGATGAATCCTTAATACCACACCAATATGTATGGATTGTTTTAGTAGGTGTAGCGTTTGATCGGCAATGGGACATAATGAGAAATACCTCGCACCGGGTTTAAGTTGGCGAAACAGAGGCAAATAGAAACTTCTTGGGCTGCTTTAAGGACTATATCCTAACATGGGCATTAAGAAAGTTATAAATGCAATGTGATTCTAAATATTGTTTGCAGGTCTTATTTCTTGCTACTATTGATTTATAATATGTTGTATAACAGGAAGCTATATGTTTTAATACTTTATAGTGAATATCAGGAACGTCTATGTATCCATTATGAAAAACCACACAATGGTTGTCACTTTAATTGTAGGGATCATTGATTGATTAATTGATTGTATAATTGATGATGATTTTTATATATAAGTAGTAGGTTTTCTTGTGAATGTTGTAACCTGATGAAGCGCACTTGTGTGCGTGAAAGCGCTCGTTTTTAACAAAATTAAACAGTTTTACAGATTGTTCGTGGTGGTTCCTAGCAGTTTCTTGTCTTCAAGTTCCCAGGATAATGTAGATTTCCCATAACCCATTTTGTCGAGTTTAATTCTTAATGAGTCCCAGAGGTTATGTGGAAATTTGCAGTACCAGAGAATATGTAATGTCTGCTATTTTTGATGGACAGAAGGGGCAGAAAGGTGAGTTATTCGGAGAAAAACGTATTTAGATGTTCTGGCATGTTATAGGCATTATTGTTGACCATTAACTGGGTGTAAGTCAATTTCATGTAGAGAGAGTATTTGTTTGTATTAAACCATGCTTGTGAGAGCTGAGCATTAGTTATTTCTGGATTATTGTCTTTCCAGTATTGAGCAGATGTAAAGGTGGACTGGTATTTTATAGAGGTGCTTAACTTGTATGTAGCTGACAGCATTTTTTTTGGAAGTTTTAAGAACTTGACTAAGGCCTGTGTGTTTGTTATTACATTTTCTATTTCTTGTGGGATGTCCCTGAAGATAGATATCCTTTCCGCCAATTGTCTCAATATTATTGTGTATTTGTTATTAAGGTTGATATGATGTTTGATATCTTTTAATGACCTGTTTTTAAGTCTATATAGATCCCAGACTGTAAGATCTTTGATTTGTGGATATTGATCTAGGTTGATCATTTCATTTCCTATTTTTAAATTTGGGTTCAAGTGTATTGTCTGTAATAGGGTTAACGCACTTTTTAGTTGTAGGTCTGACAGAAGCGATGGAAAGTTTTGATTTTGTGTTTAATGGAGGCATGAAGTTTTATATCTTTTAGGTTAGATCCATCTATAAATGGTATGGATTTAGGATTTATATTAGTCTTTAAAACATGAGCGTGCCATACATTAACCCATTTTGGAAAGGATTCTGCATATTTTGGGATGTGGTCGGCTATTAAAATAAGTCTATTTGCGCATATTAGATCATAGTAGAGTTTAAAGTCTAGTAAGTCCAGACCTCCTTTGTCTTTAGGGAAAATAAGTTTTGTTATAGCTATCCTTGGGTTTTTTCGAAACCATGTGAACTTAGTTAGTATTTTATTGATTTTTTTAAAGAAGTTGGTAGGAATAATAGCGTTGGTAGCGTTAAATTGGTATAATATTTTTATTTATTGTATTCATTTTAATTGCTGCCACTTTTGATAGAACTGAAAGTTTCATTAGTTTCTATCTATCCAAGTCATTTTCTATGTTAGTCCAGGTTTTAAGAAGATTATTTTGGTAGGAGTCTTTTTGGTTATGTTCAAAGTTAATTCCTAAGTCGTGGAATGCTTTTTTAACTTTAATTTCTGTGTCTGGGAGAGGGAGGAAATTTTGTCCTAATGGGTTGATTTGAAATATGAGGGATTTAGATGGATTTACTTCATAGTTGGAGGCTTTTGAGAAGATGCTGATTGTTTTTATAATCTTACCTACGTCCGTGTTAGGTGTTTGAAAATAAATGCTCAGGTCGTCAGCAAATGTTGAGATTAAAAGTTTATTATTAAGTATTTTAGGTATATGGTGAAATGTTTTTTTTTGCGCCAGGTAGATGAATGGGGCTCTATATATAGATTAAAAAGATAGGAGGAAAGGGGGCATCCCTGTCTTGTACCATTTACTAGTTTTATTTTATTGGAGACAAATTTATTTATGACCAGTGTGGTGTAAGAAGACTTATATAGTGCTCTGATTTTTTCTATAAATGTATTTGGGATATTAAATTGTTTTAGAGTCAAGAAAAGGAATTCAAGGTTGACCCTATCGAAAGCTTTAGTAGCATCTAATGCCAAAAGGTATCTAGGAGATTTGTTTTTCTCGAGAAGATGTAAGGCTGCATCGAGGGTCAGGGTGTTATCCCATGTTTGTCTCCTTGACATAAAGACAGAATGATCTGGGGATATAATTTTAGGTAATAGTTTTTTAACTCTTTATTGCCCTCAGTAAGATTTATATTTTGCTCTTGAAAGGCTCACTGTTCCTCTTTTTGAATCATCTTCAACTGCAGAGTTATATGTCACTTAATGGAAAATTATTTTTTTGTGGCTGTTGTTTCAGTTAGAAGAATTTCAGAACTGCAGACCTTAACCGCAAATCATCCTTACTTCATATTTCACAATGATTGTGCTTCCTTTGAAATGAATCCTTCAGCTGTGCCTAAAGTAGTCACTGAGAGGTTCCTCAGGCCATCAATACGCATCTTATTCAAATAGGGGCAAATATTTATGACATTATGTCAACAGACATTAACAGAGCCAAATAATTTTGGAAAGGGTACCAGTTTTGTCTTTTTCTCCAGTAAAATATCTTGTTTTTAAAGCTTCTAAGGTGACACCAAGTAAGTTGCTGATAGACTGCATAAAATTTTGTCACATGAAATATACTACAACTTTGCCCTCTTTTCATAAGACATACTCAGCTAGCACAGTGGCTACCTCTCAGGCATTTTTTTTCAGTGCAGCCTAGGATAACATTTGCACAACAGCTGCTTGGCCAGAAGTCCATAACTGGAACTAGGCCCATGCCCTAGCAGGGAGGATCTGTGCCCCCATGTAGCCAACTTTCCATTTTGGTATTCAAGGACTGGGTTGTTCCCCATCGGGGATAAACTGTAAACCATTGCATAGCTGAGCTGGACTCCCAGAAAGTATCATCATCTATTTTATCTAATGGATGTATCCAGTAAAGGATCCTGATGTTGAGCAGATTACTCATACCAGACTAGACCTCACTCAGTTTAATCTAGGTAAAGTCCTCCAAACTATCAGTTCACTCCAGAATCAAACACATGCCAGATTAATTCCCCCTCCCTTTTAGGGAAGAACCCCTTCGCCCACCGAACAGACATGATTGCCAGAGGAGTGAGACAGAGAAGAAACATTTTCCATCATGAGCAAGGTATCTTGGACAAGAAATATAAATATTTCCTTAATTTTCTATTAAACCAAAAAAAATGTCATAATTCCTGCCATTCTTTATAGTGCAAACCCAGTGATAACCTTTCCTGTCTAACATGAGTAACCCCTTAAACTCAATGTACAGGGACATCCCTAAACAAGGCATCAGACACACCTAATTTTACACTGTCTAAAACAAATACTAACTCTCTTTAAGAGTTTACATGAACAAGTAAAACATCAAACAAGTGGTCACTGCCAATGTTAAAAGGAATCAAAATAAAATAAAGAAACACCAAGTGGGATGTGTAGGAAACTGAATGGAAGTGAATTTGTATTAAAAGATGACTACATCTTGAACTTCAGTCAGTATAAAGAAAGAATCACTAACATGGCACTAGGTTTAGTACTTTTGTCTTTAATCCATAGACTTCATCAGAACTTAGTACACATAAAAATGCCACAATTTAAAAAACCTATCCCATAATCACATGACAATATTCTTAAAGCAACAATCCTCTAAACAAAGCCTATATTAACTTACATACACTTTATGTTATACAGTACTAATACTTTCATGTATTTCTGGGAAAATACATACATCAATTCAAAAATAAAAGGAGAACATATTTACTTTTCTTGGATGATATATTTTTATCATGGACAGGTACATCACAACAATTTGATAGTTTTGTAACCTATATCAATATTTTGACTGTCTTTCTTTCACTAGTAACAGTTCAGGTGATGGTAGTAATTTTTTGGATATATATTTTTACAAAGATAGAATTAAGCAGGGATATGAGGCCTGCTTATGTCATAAACCAACATATAGTAATGGTTTTCTATACTTTAGTAGTTGCCGCCTGTTTTATCAGAAGCAGAATCTAGTTAAGGGCCAAATGATTATAGGTTCATAGGTAAGTACTAGGCTATCTGCCCAAGGGCATCTATAAGCCTAGCCAGAATGTGTTGGCTTTCCCCACCCCCTTAGATTAGTTCCCTGTGCCTCGGTCTAGCAGAGCCATTAGTTCCCTGTGCCTCTGTCCAGCAGAGCCACTGCAATGATCCCCGGGGTAAATTTTCTGTTTCTCATCCACTCGTCAAGGGAGTCTGTGGGACAGGAATCTATCCCTCCAGCATGTCCTATTTATCATTGTGGTGAGGTTTAGATCCCTAGAGCGTGTGGCTCTTGGGGATTTGTTTTTTTTTTTAGGTGGAGCATGTCCATCAATTCTGGGTTGGACATGGCCTTGTATGTCAGGCAGAGATCACCTCTGAGTAAGCGGTATGCAACCGAGTACAGCTGGAGTTTCTTTAGTCGGGCTGCATAGGGCATATGTTTGAGGCCAGTAATCCTCTTGGTGAGGTACTTCTGTGATCTTTCCAGCTGTTGCAGGTGTCTTGTAAGGTACATCCCAAATGGGGTGTTGTACTCTATGATGGGTCTGATGAGTAGAGGGGCACAATAACCTCTTTTGTTCTAGATGCGTACCCTTTTGTGATTAGGTGGGCCATATAGAAGGATTTGCTAACCACCTTGGCAATATGATTATCAAAGGAGAGAGTACTATCTACTTGGGTTCCCAGATCCCTTATTACATTTTCTGTATTTAGGGGACTACCATGTATGTGGTAGTTCGTGGGTACTTTGTTTTTTCCAAAGGGGATGACTATGCACTTTTTGGCATTTAGCTTGAGGCCATGATTTTGACACCAGGTGTCTGTCTCAGTGAGACCCTTCTGGAGGATGCCTGTATCAGCTGGAGAGTCAGTTATGGCCCCCAGTTTGCAGTCGTCTGCGAACTTGGTTAGCTGAAGTTTTCCTGTGCTTACCTGTACCTCTGAGAAGTATATACCGAACAGGAGGGGTCCCAGGACTGAGCCCTAGGGGACGCCACTTGTAACTGGTTTAGAGTCGGACCTAGAGCCTGCAACTCTCACCGTGTGGGTTTTATCCGTGAGCCAATTGGCAACCCATCTCGTGACGTAGGGGTTTATGTTCAGGCTGGTGAGCTTGTCTATAATACCAGAATGGGGAATGGTGTTGAAAGCCTTTGCGATGTCTAGGTAGGCTGTGTGGACCTCCTTTCCCTTGTCTAAAGCCTTGGTAACTGTCTCAAAGAAGTCCACCAGGTTTAGGAGGCATGATTTGCCCTTAACAAAGCCAAACTGGGTAGGGTCCAATGTTTGAAGGTTCCCAGTGTCTCTGTTAATGAATTCCATGATGATGCGCTCCATAGCCTTGCAGACCAGGCTAGCCAGGCTTATAGTGTGATAGTTCCCAGGGTCTGTTGTGGCTCCACCTCTGTGGAGTGAGATAACTGTTGCTGTGCGCCACTCTGTGGGTACGTAGCCTGTAGAGAGGCTGAGTTTGAACAGTGTGTTTAGGTGAGGGGTTACTTCATTTTGGAGCTCGTGTAAGACACAGCCTGGGAACCGTCTGGTCCCATTGAAGCTATATTTTTGGCTTTGGATAGAGCTGTTTTAGCCTGTGTGTCACTGATTGCCGGGGCACTACATTCTTCTGGTATGGTTATGGACCCTTTAGGGGGTGAAGTTTGCACTAAACTTGTCTGCCAGAATGTTGGCAATATCAGTCGGTTCAATGTATTTTGTGCCATTCTGCACTAACTCAGAGCAGATCTGAGAGTTTCCTCTTAGGTTCTTGACATAGCTAAAGAACGCTTTGTGGTTACCTGTGGAGTCCTTGGCAATTTTTCTTTCGAAGCTAGCCTTGGATGATTTTAATGAAGGATCGTAGTTTCTTGCTGATACTAATCAGGGATGTCTTTCCTTCTTGGGATTTGACTCTTTTCTGCACTAGTTTCCTCCTTCTATTGTATAGCTTGTTTATGGCAGGGGTCCACCAGACTGGTTTCCTTTTCTTGGAGGAGTGTCTTGGTTTTGCTTGGGATAGCAAGATCCATGCATTCTTGCAGGTGCTCATAGAGTGATTTTGTAAGGGATTCAGCAGCTTGGACTGCATTGTCCTTTAGCATGGAGGCTGTGAACCTTTCCACCTCAGTCTTAAGTAACGTAAAGTTTGCTTTTGAAAAGTTTTTCACAGTGGTTGATTGGGGGTGGGGGCGGAATGTGGATATCCAGAGTGATTAGTCTATGGTCTGATCTAACCTGTGAGGGTTTGACCTCTGGTGTAGAACACCGGTCACCCATGTTGGTGATGACCAGGTCCAGTATGTTGTCACCTCTGATGGGGGTGTTGCCCAGTTGATCCAGGGTGTTTGAGTTTATAAATTCTAGTAAGCGTTGGGCAAGGGAGTTAATACTTGAGTAGTTCTCCCAGTTAATGTTTGAGAAATTGAAATCACCCAATATTAGGGTGTTTGGTAGGACCTTCATATTTTCCAGTGTCACCAGCAACGCGGAATGGGGGTCCTGGGTCATGGTGGGTGATCTGTAGCAAGCTACAATTTGAATTGCAGTTTTGCCCGTTGTTGCACATGGATGATCTCTGAGGCATTGTGCTGTGCCACTAACCTGGAGGTATGGGTATCCTTGATGAATATGGATACACCCCCACCTTTTGTGTTTCGGTCTGGGTTCTGTGGCCGAAAAGTATGGTATGAGTTATAGCCTGGTAGTGCTGGGGTGTTCTCTGGAGCCTTAAACCAGGTTTCTGTTACTGCACAGATATCAATGTTCTCCATACTGAGGAGTGCCTCGAGTGAATGCATTTTGAGGTTTAGACTTCTAGCCTTGAGTAGCATTACCCTCAGTTTTTGGTTACTTGTGCTATTTACGGTGGTGTGTTTGTCTTTTGAGCCTTGTCTAAAAAAGGCGCTATGGGGATGGCAAAAGCCTTGGCCAGTATTCGAAAGCCTAAGGGTGACAGGTGCAAGCATCTCTTGCGAAGCAACATGGCTTATTGAGCATGTCATCCCAGGTGGACAGATACTGGATCCCCTTTGAATGACACCAGAAACTTAGCCAATTGTTGAAATTGATAATTTTTTCTTTATACTGTGGCATTATTCTTGGTGAGGGCAGGATGCTATTCAGCGTCATACTGGCCTGGGCTACGTGATCAGAGAGCTCTTCCATGTCGCTTTTCATGTAGTCCAGGGAGGAACATCTCGGGTCATTCACACCAACATGGACAGTGACAGAGTCATATTTGTACTTGTTCTGGATTGACCTGAGTGTTTGTGTTCTGTGGCGTATCCTGCTGCCCGACAGGCAGCTAACTGTAACCTTCTCCTTGTCCAGCCTAGTTAGTGGGACATCAGTGTACCTGACTATAGGGTCGCCTATTACTAGTGTGTTGGGTATGTTATTTGGCCTTAAGGGCTGTGATTGCATGGCACACTGAAAGTATGTGTTTCATGGTTTGTGATGGGGTGTGGAGGTTGCTTAGGTGTCTGCTTTGCAGATCTCTGTTGCTTTTTCAGATTTTTATTTAGAGCCTTCAAGTAAGTTTTCGTGTATTTATGTGTGATATTTGCCGGTGTTGGTTTAGTATGTCTGTGTGAGACTGGTGGTGTGTTGCAAGTATTTTCCTTCTCCTCTTGACTGTCAGTTCCAGTCTTGGGTTGAGAGAGCTTTGCCTCCAGTTTGGCTGTATAATTGCATCTCTCGCATATATTAGTGTTTGGTGGTAGGAGAAGAGGGTTGTCTGTGTACATGAGGGAGTTGTAACATTACCTCAAAATGCCCAGATTCACCAGTTGGACTAGAGAGTACACCTGAAACTGCCCTTTGGACATGCCTGAATAGGTAAAGTGAGCTGTTTTACTGATTAGCTGGTAGGGACGAACAGAGAGCCTTGACCTTCTGGACAGTATAGGGGGTCTAGTGTTAGGGTTAATTAGTGCTTGCTATGAGTTTTGAGCAAGTGCTGGGCTGTGAAACGAATGGTTTGAGTGCTTAAGTTGAAGGTTTGTCTAGTTCCAAGGGAAAAATTGAAGAGCAGCCTTCGTGGAGCCGGGAATAGTTTAACCCTAGCTAACCGGCACTGCCCGGTACACAAAACCGTGCAAATGCGGTTTTTATAGGAGGGAAATGAAAGAGATAGAAATTAGCACAAAATGGCCAATAAACTACTAACTTCTGGGCTACAGCAAACAAGGCGTACACATTTCAGAAATAAATAGATCAAATAAGAAGGCACAATAAGCCTTTAACCAGGAATTCCCAGCTCAGAAGGACAGAATCTAGCCTCTCCTCCCACAAGAGTGCAGACTACAAACCTTCTTAATGTAAAATAACTGGCCTGAAGCCAAAGTGCTTAAACCAGAACTAATGCGCTTTTAGAATAACAGACACTGAGCCTTCAACCAGCAATTCCCAACTTAGAAGGATGTAAGCTACATGTCCTGCCACAACTATGCAGTCCACAAACCTTCTTAATGTAAAACAACTGGTTTGAAGCCCAAGTGCTTAAACCAAAAGGCTTAGAATAACAGTTACAATTTAATAAGGCTACTACCAAGCAGTAACAACTGCAGCAGAATAATACAATTTAAGAAGAAGCACAAGCAAAATAAGGTAATAAAGTGGGAAGAAACACAATTACAGTAAAAGCAGATAAATAAAGTGCAATTTTTTTTATATAACAATAGAAAACGAGCAAAGTGATTTTAAACAAATTACCCAATTAGGGCCTGAAGATTGACAGTGAGGGATGAATATTTTAAGGTTGGAATTATTAACACTGAAATCAATGTATCTGAAGACTTTATTGCACAGTTTGCAGGAAGGTGTTTTAAGAAACAGGCAAGAGAAGTTCATTCTTATTTTATATAATGGTATGATGAACATTTTAGGAAAAGACAAAAACTAGTCATTTTATAAAGCTATGGTGATAAACCCTAGTGTGGATATGAATGAACTAAGGGATATAGTACATAGGCATTGGGACATCTTGTTTGCATTTAATGTTCATGAAAACCGTATTTTGTAAGGATAACATGTTTATTCACAAGAAGGAATTAAACTTTAAGAATATTTTTGAAAGAACAAAGTTGGAAATAATACAACAGCAGCAAGGTGGAGGAACTAAGAAATGTGGGGCATGTAAACAACGCCCCTACATTAATGAGAAGATGACTGGAAATTTTAAGGCTGTATCACTTGTGCCAAGAAGAGGGAAGCCATATAATTGTGGGATGACAGGTTTTGTTTATCTGTCATGCCATAAAACATTCCAGACATTTTAGGTTGATAAAACTGTCAATAATTTAAGAACGAGGATTTATCCACACCTTTGTCATGTAAAAAGTTGTGACATTAATAATGCCCTGTATAAACATCATAAAGAGTCTCCAGAACACCAAGTTTTTTTATTCCTGGTGATGGAAAAATGTTTTGTTAATCCAAGAGGTGGTGATTGGAAAAACACCTTGGAAAGATTGGAAATTAAATGGCAGCTTTCAATGGATGCATGCATTTTCTCAGAAATAAATTAAAGTGTTAGTATTAGTAGTGTTTTAAAACATAAAACGTATGTATTTAATATGGGTTTCATTTAGAGGATTGTTGCTTTAAGAAGTTCGCCATGTTACTAAGGGATAGGTTTTTAAATTGTGGTGTTTGTATTTGTATTAGGTTGTGGAGTGGCCACGGTGATGCAGTGGTTAGCATTGTCGCCTCACAGCAAGAGGTTCTCCAGTTTGAGCCTCGGCTGGGGTACCTTCTGTGCGGAGTCTGCATGTCCTCCCTGTGGTCACGTGGGTTTCCTCCGGGCACTCCAGTTTCCTCCCACATCACAAAGACATGCTGTAGGTGGATTGGACACTCTACATTGGCCCTAGGTGTGAGTGTGTGCGTGTGTGTGTCTTTGGTGGAAGGTTGGGTGCCGGGCTGGCAACTCGACACCATAAAACTCCACTGCCAATCATGAGCGGACAGGTGATCCGCTGTGGCGACCCCTAACTGGGACAAGCCGAAAGAAGTATTTGTACTAGGTTGTGATTCTGGTAAAGTCTAGGAATTAACCTAGTACCGTGATGGTGATTCCTTTCTTTATATTGACTGAAGTTCAAGTTGTAGTTGCCTTTTAATACGGATTCATTTCCGTTCAGTTCCATATCTGTCTTGTTTGGTGTTTCTGTATTTTATTTTATTAGAGATAAAACATAAATGTCTCCCGGTCACTTTGTAGATTATGTCAATATAGCAGCAGTCAGTAGTAATAAGCATTATATACTTCGCTATGACAACTTGGACCCTTTCTAGCCCTGACCTGAGTGCAGTAGACACAAATTACAAATAAATGTTTCAAATACTGTATTTCAGGGATTACTGAAGTACATAAAATTTAGTTATGCAACCTCTGCATCGTCTAAAATCTGTTGTCCACCAGTCTAAGATGGGAGATTGTAGGTTTACCCCGGGTATGACTTCTGTGTCACTGTTAGACAGAGGCACAGTATACTAACCTCAAAAAAAAGGGCATAGCAAAATTAATTTAAAATGGGTGGCGAAAGCCAAACACATTCTGGCTAGGCTTATAAATGCCCTAGGGCAGATAGCCTAGTATGAACCTATGAACCTATAAAGTACCTAAGTGTAGTAATATCTGTACAGAATTGTTTCTTCCTAGGGTTGTCAGCTTTTCAGATGTTCAAAGTGGGACATTTTTGGTATAAACGTCAGATTTTGCAGGGCGAAACATACCCATGGCTAGTACAAAGGACAGAACTTCACTTTTTTGCCTAAATAAAAGCTTATTCTTGTAGCATTTTAGTTGCTTATTCTGTTTCTTATAACATTTAGGTGTTCCAGATACATAACTGTTTTATGCAACTATTACATAAAATATAACAAATAATTTTGTCCTAAAATATCAGGACATTTGCCATTTTTTCAATGTTTTTGCAGGACACGACTGCCCAAAGAGGAACTGTCCCTTGTAAAGTGAAACAGGTGATAATCCTAATTCTACCAGAGAGAATTTGGAGTCAGGAAATGAAAGAGAAGTATGTGTTGATCTCAAGAGGGAGTAGAAAGTTATGAAAGAAGGCGGTAAAGGAGAGGAAGAGTTAGAGATTAGTGGAGTGGTACAGGCATTGATTAGAGCTTTAGGTGTTTGTGTACTACTGCTACAGGATGGAGATTTACATATTTACAATAGAGGGCAGTCCCTCTATTAAGTGGTAAGAAGCTTAAAGGAAAACATTTATGTCTGCATTGGATTCAAAGGAAGAGACAGCCCACCTACTTTATTTTAAGCTCACCTTCTCACATACTTTGCAGATGAATTTGTCTCCACCTGCATGAAATATCATAGACACAGTTAAATCTGTAGTTTACCCTGTCAAGTTCTGCTGTCATTCTTAGTTGGGCAGTTAATCCTGCTAATTGCAGGAGCACAGCAGGTGATGTAAAAAAGACAGAAAGCTGTAGAACTGTTTTTCACTGTTTTATTGCAGAGAGGATGAAAACTAAACACTCCTCTTTCATAGCAAAACAAAGCAATTAGATCACTCGGGTTTAACAGCAATTGTCACCTCTTCTAACAAATTTACATAAACAGCAACACAGTATTGAAATGCTAAGCTTTAAATGTTGGTTATTTATGCTAAGATAACTTAAATGTAGCATCAAAGATTTATGTGACATTCAGAGAAAAGTCAGAAAATATTTTTTATTGTAAAGTATCAATGCATTTACCATTTTCAGACCCCCCCCCCAGGCCAGAACTACAGAAAGAAAGACAGGTGGCAACCCTATCAACTAGGTGCACTGATACCATTCATAAAAAGGTCATTTATGCTTTTTTGTGACATCTTTCCAGAGGGAGATGCATATCTGGTACAAGCAGATGCATGGTAAGAGATTCCCACTGACTTTGAGTCAGTCCTTATATTAGAGTGCAAGGAAATGTGACAGTTGATAACAACAATAATATACAGCTGAATTTACTTTAACATGTGCTTACCATGTGCTCTTGCATTAAAAACATTAGGAAAAGGGAATCAGAAGTACATAACTGTATTTAAATGCACATGCACACACACGCACACACACACATGCACACACGCACATACACTCACAGTCATGTGCATTTAAACACTGTACTGCATGACCCCTAACTGGGAAAAGCCAAAAGAAAAACAACAACAACTGCATCCCAAATATAGTATTTTACAAGCTACATACATTTTTACACACACACATGCACTCACTCATATTTACTTTATACACGTACACATATACACAAACGGGTCTACTTCATATGATCGAAATTTCATTTGACTGATATTCATTTGACTGAGACCATATAACCTGAAGTTCATAACACTGAAAACTCACTTGACTGAAACTCATAACACTGACACCTTACAATGCTAAATTTCAACATAGTAGTGGCAGTGTGTATAAGTTAAGTAAAAGCTATATGCCCTTTTCCCCACTGTAGTGCGATCCTGTGTGAGAAGTGATCCCCGGGGTGAATTTCCTATTTCCCATCCAATTATCAAGATTTTTCTCGAAGAGTGCTAATGAGGAGCTTTGTTTGATATAGATAGGTAGACAGTTTGTTCCAAAGTATGGGGAGTGTGTGGGACAGGAATCTATCCCTCCAGCATGTTCTGTTTATTGTGGTGACCAGGTTTAGGTCCCTAGATGGTGTAGCTCGGAGGGATTGGGATTTCTTTAAGTGTCCAACAGCTCTGGGTTTGACATAGTATATTAGGCAGAGATCGCCTCTGTGTAGGCGATATGAGACAGTAAAGCTGGAGTTTTTTTCAGACGGTCTGTGTAGGGCATCTGTTTGAGGCTGGTAATCATCTTTGTGAGGTATTTCTGCAGCCTTTCCAGTTGTTGTAGATGTCTTGTGAGGAACATACCAAATGGCCATTGTACTCTATAATGGGTCTAATGAATGATGAGTAGAGGGGAACAATGACCTCTTTTTTCCTGGATGAGAAACCTTTTGTGATGAGGTGTGCCACGTAGAAGGATTTCCTGACTACTGTGGTGATGTGATTATCAAAGGAGAGACTACTGTCCACCTGTGTCCCAAGGTTTCTTATCACACTTTTGGTGTTAAGTAGACTACCGCCTGTGTGTTGTTCACGGGTACAGAGTTTTTACCAGAGGATGACAATGCACTTTTTGGCATTGAGCTTGAGGCCATGGCTTTGACACCAGGCATCTGTCTCAGTGAGGCCCTTTTGTATGGTGTCCACAGCAAACTTTGTTAGCCAAAGACCTTCTGTGTTAGCCTGTACTTCAGAGAAGGAGATAACATACAGGAGAGCACCCAGGACTGAACCCTGTGGTACACCACTTGTCACTGGTTTGAAGTCGGATTTGGAGTCTTCTACTTTCACAGTGTGGGTTCTGTCAGTGAGCCAGTTGGCAACTCATCTTGTGACATAGGGATGTATACCTAGATTAGTGAGTTTATCTATAATTCCAGAGTGGGGGATGGTGTCAAAAGCCTTGACGAGATCTAGATGGGCTGTGTGAACCATCTTACCCTCGTCTACGGCTTTGGTGACTGCTTCAGAGAAGTCTGTCAGGTTTAAGAGACTTGGTCTGTCTTTTACAAACCTGAATTGGGTAGGGTCCAGAGTTTGGAGATTACCAATGTTTTTGTTTATAAGTTCCATGATGATACGTTCCATGGCCTTGCAGACCGGGCTCGTCAGGCTAATGGGGTGGTAGTTCCCAGGGTCTGTCATGGCTCCCCCTTTGTGGAGTGGGATAACTGTCACTGTGCGCCATTCAGTGGGCACAGAGCCTGAGGTAAGGCTATGATTGAACATGGTACTTATGTGGGGTGCCAGTTCGTTCTGTAGTTCGTGTAGAATGCAGCCTGGGATGCTGTCAGGTCACATGGATGCTGTGTTCTTGGCTTTGGAGAGTGTGTTTTTTACCCGTGCAGCCGTGATTACAGGAAGTTGGCATTCTTCTGGTATAGAGGTGGGTCCTTTAGGGAGTGAGGGGGGGAGTAAAGTTAGCACTAAACCTATCTGCCAGGATGTTGGCAATATCAGTTGGTTCTGTATATTTAGTGCCATTGTGCTATAACTCAGTGCAGATCTGAGTGTTGCCATTGACATGCTTGATATAACTATAGAATGCTTTGTGGTTGTCTTTAGAATCAGTGGCGAGTTTGATTTCGTATCTAGCTTTGGAGGATTGTATGAGGGATCTCCGCTTCTTACTGAGGCTCACCAGTGAGTCCCTCCAATCATGAGATTTTACTCATTTTTGCAACAGTTTCTTTCTCCTGTTGTAGAGTTTGTTTGTGGCAGGGGACCACCAAATTGGCTTCATTTTTTTGGAGAATAGCATCTTGGTTCTGTTAGGGATAGCACGATCCATGCACTCATGTAAGTGCTTATAAAGTGCATTTGTGTAGGATTCAGCAGTCGTACCTCTATTGTCCATCTGCATGGGTGTCGCAAAGTTTGCCACTTCTGTCTTAAGAAGTGTGAAGTTGGCTTTGGAGAAAATTTTTATGGTAGTTTCCCTAGTGGGGGGTGGGGGCGGGATATGGATGTCTAGGGTGATTGTCTTGTGGTCAGATCTGACCAACAAGGAATTGATCTTTGGTGTGGAACACCGGTCACCCCTGTTGGTAATGACCAGGTCTAGGATATTGCTGCCCCTGGTGGGGGTGTGGATAAGTTGATCCAAGGAGTTGGAATTTATGATTTAGAGAAAACGTTGAGCAAAAGATTTAGAACATGAGTAGTTTTCCCAGTTAATGGTGTGGTAGTTGAAATCACCCATTATTAGGGTGTTGGGTTGTACCCTAATATTTTCCAGTATATCAAGAAATGAGGAGTGGGAATCCTGGGGCATGGTGGGGGATCTGTAGCAATTTACAGTTTGGATTGCGGTCTTGTCCAGAGTTAGTTGCACTTAGATAATCTCGGATGTGTTATGCTGAGCAACTAGCCTGGAGGTGTGGATATCCTTAATGAATATGGACGCACCTCCGCCTTTAGTGTTTCAGTCCAGGTTAGGTGGCCGAAAGGTGTGGTATGAATTATAGCCTGGTAATGCAGGCGTGCTGTCTGGAGCCTTGACCCAGGTCTCTGACACTGCACAGATGTTGATGTTCTCCATTTTAAGGAGTGCCTCGAGTGAGTGCATTTTGAGGTTTAGACTTCTACCATTGAGTAGCAATACCCTCAGATTTTGCTTGCTTGTACCTGTTATGGTGGTGAATTTTTCATTTTAACCTTGCCTAAAAAAGGCACTATAGGGGTGGCAAGAGCCTTAGCCAGTATCTGGAATCCCAAGGATGACAGGTGCAGGCTATCTCTGGCAAAGCATCGTGGTCTGTCGATCATGTCATCCCAGGCAGACAGATACTAGATCCCCTTAGAATGACATCAGAAGCTTAGCCAATTGTTGAAGTCAATCATTTTGTCCTTGTACTGTGGTATCATTCTGGGTGATAGCAAGTAAAGCTATACAAATCAAGCTAAGAAGAAGGGTTTTATGCAGCAAGTACAAAAAAAATATTTTTCCCTGGAGGTTACAGAAATACAGTGAACAAACATGAAATCTGCACTTAGTAGTAAATTAGTATTGATTTGTATTGTAGGAAAGGATGGGCCATACATTATATTTCACATCTGTACTGAACATATTTTTGCACTTTACTGTAAATAAAAATGGTTATTGGTATTTACCTTTCTGTGACAGACACTTTTCTTGATTGTAATTCCTGGACAGTTTAGTGTTGTTCCAAAAACACATACCAGTTTTTTTTTGTTTTTTTTTTGAAACTTAAGACTAAGTCAGTCTACTGTTATTCATAGTTTAATGGATCTGTGAAATTTATAATGATAGTCGGAGTTTTTTAGCTGTTCTTTTTAGCCTTCACGCAAAGTCTGTTTAGACTGGTACTTACTGAAATTACAGGGTGCTGAGGTGCCTCTGATACATTATTAGAGAGAGAGAGAGCAGTATTGTCATAACCTCACTATAAAAGAATGAATTAACTGCTGATTAGAGCTATCAGCCAGTAGTAAGGGCATTGTTTCTGTATGTCTGGTGAGCTGTAATACGGATTTCTGTTACTTTTGATTATGGTGATTACTAATTTTTCCCATATACCTCCTTTCAGCCTTTACCTTGGAGCTTGTTAAAAAAGGTTGGTCCTGTGCAAAGCACTGCTGAAAGATTTAGTCATATGATTTAGCATCCATTCTGTTCCTTAAGATGTTGTTTAGCTTAATTGTATTTATTTCCCACAAATACACGTATCTTTTCAGTCCTACTGGTACAAGAAACTGTAAAAAAACATATTAGCACATTCCTCACAACATAAACTGACTGTTCTAGGTGGTGACAGTCTAGATTGGAAAGGTCCGTACAGAAATCAGCTTATGACATTACTGTATAAAAGCAATCAACATAAAAGAATACAGAAAGATACCTGGCATAATGCAGCCGCATGTAAATGCATGCTGTTAAATGTACTAACTAAAATACCTGATAAAATGAAAAATTTTGTTTCCTCCAAAATATTGTCGGTGACAACACTCCTTTTATTTCTTCCTGGTCTCTAAAGTCAGCAAAAGTAACAAGGCCAATGTTGCTCAAAGGATGTCTGTCTTAACTCTTCACAGCAAATATTACTAGACAGCTGCAATATATTGATTGGTCTGCTGTTTTTTAACTATTCTGATCCTACTTCAGCCTTTCTAGCGTTTTATAATTTTCTATTTCCCATACAAAACAAGCATTTTTCCGTTTAGAAAAAAGACGATTCAAGGAAACAAAACCCCATAGGTAACTACTGAACTATAAACATTGTTAAGCAAAACAGATGAGTAATGGGCAAACTGGAAGAAAGACCTTATAACTACAAGCAAGAGAAATATGTAGTCATCTCCTTTAAATTAGAAGCTAGAGTAAAGATTAATGCATTATAAGTCATCTAGTATGGCAATTTACAATGTCACTTAGTAGGACAACCTAACCAGCTGGTTAACCATTAAAACTGTATATGCCAATAAAGTATTCCCCTAGGCATGCTAAATCAAGCAAGCATTCGAATAATCTGTTATCTCCTCCCCTCCTATCCCACAACATTATTGTTTAAGGATGTAAAGTAAAGTTGTTTAAGTAAACTTACTATAACAGTTGAATTTCTAATATACCTTTGTTGCAGTAGCCTAAGCTTTTGGATTATATGCTGCTCAGGAAATAACCACTGGCCAGTTTACAAAGTTTCTAGGCACTTTCTATGCACCTTAACCTCCAGAGGCATGAGGAGCGTCACATAAAAGGCAGTTTGGGTGACAAAAGCTTTAAAACGTTCTTGCCTCAAAAGGGAGGCTTTAGCCCTGAAAGGGAAATACTAGAAAAGGAACAAGCAGTAGTAAAACAAATGTAACTATACACACAAGGGATTGCACATCCACAACCTGACAATCCATCAAAAACAAAACAAGGGGGAGGGAGGAGGCAGCTACTGCAACAGTGATGTATTAGAACATCTACTGTTATGGTAATTTACTTACACAACTTTACTGTGTTCAACATTATATCACTGTTGCAGTAGCCTAAACCATTTAGTTAGATAACTGTATCTTATATAGGGAGGTGGAAATAATTGAAGATTCAATGAGCCCTTGGGGAATGGTCCTAGAAAAGCTTGTTATGGACCTGGAAAAGGAATCCACTCTGTATTGCTTTATGTAAGTATGTACACAGGACAACACTGCTGTCTCTAGAATACTTCTAGAGTCCAGTGTCTTCCAAAAAACCACAGCAGTCAAAGCCATGGTAGAGCCCTGCCTAAAAGTGGCTTATTATTGTGAGAACCGCAAAAAAAGAAGGGACATGAAACAACCATCTAGAAACTTTGATACTGGTTGTCTTTTTTTTCTTACCTTCATGACAAGCAAATAGCTGATCATCTTTCCTAAAGGATGTAATTTTGTGCAGTTTTGTGTAGTATCTGAGCTGCCCATGGACGTTCAGAATATGTAGGACTCTTTCTCCCTCCCTTTTAGATTCTGGAAAAAATTCCAGGAGAATAGTAAATTGGTGCAAGGTAAACTCTGAAACTGCTTTAAGCATACCCCTATGGATTTGTTATTGAAGAAAAATGAGGTAGGCTTGATTCACACCATAAGGTTTGTAACTCAGATACTCTTCTTGCAGAAGTAAGCAACATGAAAAACAGTTTTTATTTTCATGTCAGGTTTCAGAAATCAGCCTCTTGATATGGTTTAAATGGAAGAAGTATTAGTTTTTCAAGCACAAATTTAAGTTCCCAAGGAAGATTCACCTGTTTTCTAGGTGGGCAGATATGTAAAACTCCTTTCAAAAACTGCTTGTCTTGAGGACAGTTAGAATGGAGGAGGGGGGGTCTAAGGCAGATATGGCTGAAAGATTAATCTTGATAGAGGAGTAAGAACCTGAGGCATCCAAACCTTACATGGGCCCTAGCTCTTAGAATGGCACCAACTAGAAAATCCCTTCCACTTCCACTTATAAGATTTACTAGTAGCAGGTGTTCTAGCCTTCTTTAATACCTTCTACACATCCTCACAAAAAAGGTGCCTGAATGGAATCATCTATTATCCAAGCAGTCAATTAAAATGTTTCTGGGTTGAGGCATATCAAAAACCCTGCTTGTGTGGGTAAAATCCAGTCTGTGAGGAAACTTATCATAATTAGCCTTGGACAATTTCAGAGGAAGGAATAATCACTATTGCTTAGGCCAAATGGAGATCACCACCACAGTCTTTGGAGAGTCCTTTTGGATCCTTAGAAGAACCTTATTCTGGAGCAGAATTTCTTTGGCTGTCTGTTTTGAGAGGAGACAAATATATCTGATTGAGGCATTCCCTACAGTTGGATCAGTTCCTGGAAGACCACCAGATGTAATTTTGATTCATAAGGATCTATCATAGCCCTGCTCAGCTTGTCTACTACAAGATTTTCCTCTGACACAATGTATGTGACCTGAAGAGTCAAGCTGTGCTAAGTCGCCACAACCCAGTCCCTAAAGAGGGTAATATTTGGTACCCACTTCTTTGTTTATATATACCACATCACTGTGCTGTTGTCTGTGATAAACTGAAGAGGTCCTGGGAACCAGATATGATTTAAGGGTTTCAAAGCATTGATAACTGTCAACATCTCTTTTACATTGATGTGCTTTTGTTTGTTCTGCTTGTGCCACAGATCTGGCACTTTCATCCCCTTAAATACAGCCCATTGTGCATAGTCGGAAGCATCTGTTGTAACAGACTGAATAGGAGGTGGAAGGGAGAAGTGAAGACCTGGGTTGAGAGAGTACTGGTTGACCCACCACGATACATCCATTCTCACAAACCCCAGCACTTTAAGGATAAAGGGTATTGATGCCGAGTCCAGACTGACATGAGGTGCCACTGAATTTTTCAATTGTGAAGTCTGGCCAGTGGAATCTCGGTAGTCCTAGGAAAGCTGAGTTTTTTTTTTCACACAGTTCAACTCTGTCTAGTAGAATAAATGCTGTTCCTGAGGATGTATTAAGAAGACATCCCAGAAAAAATGTTCTGTCTGAAGATATGAAAAAAGATTTTTAAAAGTTTACTTGAAACCCTACACTGAGCATGATTTTCATGACACTTGTCAGAGAATCTAGATAACTGGAAAAAGAGACTGCAAATATAAGACAATCATCCCAAATGAATGAAAAGTAAAAATGTTTGGAGGGATAACGCTTTGAACTTTGGGACCTTGATAAAAATATTGAAAAAAGAGAAGTATAGCAGTGGTCTCCTAGTTCTCTGTTTCTTTGGCACCAGAAAAGATCCCTGAACAAAAGCCTTTGCCCATCTGATCTGAAGGCACTAACTCTATGACCTATGAGACAAAATTTGCTCTAAAACTGTAAGAAACAAATATGTTTGGTTTACATAATGATAACGAAGAAGAATCACCTGAAAAGGAGGAAGAGACTTCCGTTGCTATCTGTATCCCTGTTTGATGATTTTCAGAACCCATATCTCTGGAATAATCAGATACCACTTGGTTAGATGAAGACCTAGACTGAGGGATAGAGTGCCAGGGTGGATGTGTTGGATCTGGAGAGGAAAGTAGTCGTTCTGGGTTTGCAGACTGTCCTTGCGAATGGAAGACTTTCCCTTTCGTTTTTCCTACCATTGCTTCTTAAACTCCTGTTTGTTATTACCTTGCTGTTTAAATTGCTTTTTGAAAAAGGGTGCCCACTGCTAAGTGAGAAAATGTTTTCATTAGACTTAGAAAAGGAGGGATAGAAATGTTGAGCCACCTCTTTGAATTAGTTTCCTCCTTTCATCGAATATTTTAAGAAACTCAGCAGCAGAAGGACCAAACAGAACAGAGAGAGAACTTAAAATATCAGTTTTTAAATCATCTGGTATGTTTTGAGATTGCAGCTAAGCATACTGTCTCATAACTGACTCTGTAGCAGCAGATCTGAAGGCAAAAGTAGCAGAATCATGAAAATACGTTAAAGAGTTTTGCGTAAGTAGATACAATTAATTATTTACCTCGTAAGACAGGAAGTTAACAGTTACGTTTCTCATGTTCTGAAAAAGAAAGCAATAAAAAAAAATTAACACATGAGCCTGGAAGTTCGGTACTCTAAAGCAGCTGAATAATAAACTTTACAAATCTTTGAAAGTTTTCCCGTTTTTGTTAGAGGTAAAGGGATTAGCATTAACAGTCTGTTCTAGCAGCAGAGTTTTAGACAAGTAAATAACTGCAGGGTCTGCTTTAGAATTAGAAAACAGGTATTTATGACTATGTGGTGCTTTGAGTAACCTATTAAGATTTTTTAGGAGCAGGAGGTTGACTTTCAGGTATAGTACCAGTGGTATTACAAAATATAGAGCTAATAAAACAGGAGGGATTGCTACAGGATGTGGACTTTTTACAATTACTAATTTACAACAAATTGTTATACTCTTGCTGGGAAATATGAGTGTCATTCTGTTCCCAGAGAAATACATTTTTTATTATATTTAAGGTCTTAGAAAAAGATAGCTCTTCTGGAGGCACTGTGAAGTAACAATTTCCTCGGGATCTTGAACTTGAATAGAAATCACTGACGGCAAGCAGTCCATCTCCATTTAATGTTCTTCTGACTGAGAATCAGTGTCAGAAGGAGAGGGGTCTCTTTCTTCTATTTGAATTGAGTGAAAAAAAATGAATTTGAAACATTAAAAGCAGAATTGAATTTCTTATCAAATCCCAACAAGTGTTTTGTGCCTATAGTAATAGAAATAGGAGAAATAACATTCTTAAATCTTTGCTTTCCTTTCCTGGGATATTTCTGGGAAAAAGAACGATTCATGACAGGAACACTGTCCCAGAGATCAGGCATCCCAGCCAAGCTATGCAGTAAAGTCTCACTCACTCTTCCCCTTAATACCAGCTGTCATGGTTCTCCCTTGCCCAGTGAGAACAGCCTTGTATCTACAAAGGATGTGTCTATCTCCCAGCCCTTAGTGGCTTCCCAAGGAGCTACACCAGAGGGCCCAAGTGACATCAATGAATGGTGTAAGGAACCACGTCCATCCACAGCAGAGTCACCCATCAGCAACCGAGGTGGTGAGAGAGCCAGCCTGACACCCCAAAGACTCCCGAGCAGTGACAGCAGGTAGACTGGTAACTGTTGCAAGGTCTAGCTGAAAAAGATTTCTAAAAGACAGGTAGCAGAGCTTGTGAGAGTCAGTAAACCTCTTGACAGAAAAGTAAAGATTTTGAGGTAACAAAATGACAGTCCCCAAAAGTACAATGTCTTACCCCAAACATTCTAAGTCTGCATGAAAAATTTAGAAATTAAGATGTAAAAAACATTTTTTACACCGTTTTGTCAAACATGCATATACTGAAAAAAAATAATCAGGAATTCAGGACAGTAAATTAAAAAAAAAATGTTCTAAATTTTCCTAGCATAACATTTTTTTCACAGAAAAATACAGTTTTCCTCAAACACTGAAGAAATGAAAGGATCTGATGCTTTTTTCTGTCCACCTCAGCCATTGCTTTTTCGGATCCAATTAGATTCCATTACCAGCAACCCTTGAATCTTTAAGCTTCGAGACTGTGCCTTCTCTCTCCCATAATTGCATGCTTCCCTAAAGCTCATCTAGTCTGTTTTCCCCTTTCCTGTGAAAGGTTGCATTTTTTAAGCTTCTTCTGCTTAAACAGATAGGTGACATTTCCTGTCTGACAGATTTCTTAATGACTTCTGTTCTCCCCGTTTGTTGTAGTAGCACTTTCTGTGCCTATTTGGTCTAGTATTTTTAGGTTTCTGTTGTTTTCCCACCTTTCCTCACAAAAAAGAGAGAGAAAATTATTAGTGTTTTCTTATAGCTCTTTCTCATAGTCTTTGTAATAGCTTTTTCTGGATTGTCGTCTCTGTGTATGTTGCGGTTAAGTATTCAGCTGTTAGTTATTTGGGTTATTATTCATTGGTTATTTTACTGTTGTAGTTGTTATGCATCCTAAAACCTCAGGGTTTCACAAGTATTTGGGCTGTGGGCTTAAATTGTCCCCCAAGACACACACAAGAAATGTTTTTATTGCCTTTGGCCTGTACATTTTCCATAGAATGCCATGCGTGCTCAGGGTCTGGATCTTGGAAACTGGCAGACAGCAGGGTAAAACTTATCTTTAAAGATTAATTACTGCTGCTTCAGCTGCATCAGCTCCCATTTCTGCCTTGCCTTTTCCTTCTAAGGTTTTGGACAACTGAAAAGAAAAGGAGAAGGATAGTAAACTTGAATAAAGAGAGAGAAATACTTAAAGAAAAAAGGAAAACAGAAAAGAAAAAAATTAAAATGAGAAAAAGACATTCTACCTTACCTATTAAGGAGAGAAAAAGGCGTTCTACCTTACCTATTAAGGAGAGAAAAAGGCGTTCTACCTTACCTATTAAGGAGAGAAAAAGGCGTTCTACCTTACCTATTAAGGAGAGAGAAAGACCTATTAAGGAGAGAAAAAGGTGTTCTACCTTACCTATTAAGGAGAGAGAAAGGCATTCTACCTTACCTGTTAAGGAGAGAAAAAGGCGTTCTACCTTACCTATTAAGGAGAGAAAAAGGCATTCTACCTTACCTATTAAGGAGAGAAAAAGACATTCTACCTTACCTATTAAGGAGAGAAAAAGGCATTCTACCTTACCTATTAAGGAGAGAAAAAGGCATTCTACCTTACCTATTAAGGAGAGAAAAAGGCGTTCTACCTTACCTATTCAAAACTAGCCAGATGCAAAGACCCCCAAAGCCTTTGACTCCTGATGTCATAGACTTTGGAATTTGGTGTGGACGCACCTGACTCCAATTCAGGGAATTGAATTTGACATCTCAAGCCCATTTCTTTCAGCAGCTCCAGCCTCTCGGCATGTTCACTCTCTCTTCACAGTTATTATCCAGGAGCTGGAATTTTCCCCTGAGTATTCGCCTCTTTGGACACGATCATCTCTGTTTCAGATTCAAAAGGTTCCTATTCCATTTCCCAAACCAGCAAATACTACTTTGTTAGCTTCTTCACAGTCTGCTAGATCTAATAAGAGTGTTAAGGACATAGACATTGACAAACTCATGACATTCTTTTTGAAGGCTGAAATGGACTTAGGAATTTTCCCTTTTCTCTCTTCCCACAGGCTAGAGGGTCCCATCACTATGGCTCTGACTGTCTGCCTCTTCCTTCACCAGGCTCATTGCCAGTGTTCTTGGCTCTGACAAGTGTACCATTCACCTGTGAGTTGGTGCCATCATCTTGGCTGTCATCATGTCCAACTCATTCGTTGATGCACTCGAATCTGGCTTGCTGAAATCTGAGTGCTTCCTGGAATTGTGGCATATGGAGAAGAGACTGAGGTTCAGATTTGTCTGGAGGTTTTTTAATCCATCTCTGCCCCGCAGTGCTTCGGCCTTAGATAGCCTAGGACAGCTTGCATCATTCAGTCCCAAACAGCCTCATTTGAGGGGGTCCCTGGCCGCTTCTTTGTTCCATCCAGACTCTTTCCCCACGAGGGTGTGAAAAAGAGTCACTGTAAGAGGAAGTACTCGATTCCCCAGTGGAATCTCTTACCAAGGACTCTGACCTCAATGAAGAGGGATCCCTCAAATCTCCTCATGAGGATGCCTCCTTGGGGATCTTTTAGAGCTTATGAGACAGTGGGAAGCTGGGATCTCCAAAGCCCATTTTCCAGGGGAGTCAGCCTTCCTTGTGGCCTTTGGTGTGAGCCTTGCTGTCAGTTATATGGGCAGGAAGGGAATTCCAGGTCTTTGATATACAGTGGCTGTAGATAGACTTACCAGCCTCATTGTTATATTTGGTTACTTTGAGGAGGTTTTTTGTGCTAGATCTTAAGGGCCTGGTAGTTGTATAAGGTTGAAGAAGATTTTGTAGGGCTGGGGTGTTATCAGACTTATGTATTATTTCGTGGGCTAATAATAGTTGATTGAGTTGAAGTAGTAGTGGTAGTTCTAGTCAATTGAGTTTTTTTAGGCAGTCGCAGTGGTGCGTTCTGATGGATGAGGTTGTAGCAAATTTGGCTATCTTATTATAACAACTGTCAAGTTTGTTTAGGTCAGATTTGCAGAGATTTGTACACATGGGGGAGGCATACAGTAAGGTGGATAATAGGTGAGTCCTGGCTGTTGTAATTTTGGAGTAGTTGGCGATAATTTTTTTATTGCGATAGAGTAGACCACTTTTTTTAGGTACTTTTTTTATGGTTATGGAAAAATGTAGGTCAAATCTAAGGTGATTATCTATTTCAACCTCTAGAAGCTTGGTATGATTTGTGGGGGTGATTGTGGTATTGTTATTAGAGGAGATGATTAAACTATTGGAGGGAGGTGTGGATCTGTGGGAGCTAAAGAGTAGTAGTTTTGTTTTACTTGGGTTCAGAATGAGCATTTGTTTGGTGATCCAAGTTTCGGCCAGGGAAAAACATTCTTGTGTTAGGGAGTGAAGGAGGTCAATTGTTTTGGCTGCGCATATTATGCTGGTATCATCTGCATATTATACTATTGAGGTTTTGGGAATAATGGATGGGAGCTGTTGGTGAAGAAGGTAAAAAGTAGTGGTCCCAGGATGGAGCCTTGGGGTAACCCTAGGGATACTGGTAGGGAGGGAGAGAGTTGGTTTTGCCACATTACAACTTGTTGCCTTCCCTCTAGGTAGTTTTTAAACCAGGAGATGGCAGGGGTGGTAAGGTTTAGAGTGGACAGTGAGTGATGGAGTTTTGTATGGTTAACTATATCAAATGCTTTGGATAAGTCAGGAATGTGGCGGATATAAGGAGTCCATTGTTTCTGTGATTATTGATGATGTTGGTGAATACTGTAAGTGCGGTGGTGGCGCTGTGGAAGGGTCTAAAACCATGTTGTTGTGTTGCTAGTAGTTTATTTTCTAGGAGTTCTAGGAGGTATTTCATTAGTTGCTTGTGTATTACCCTCTCTAAAATTTTAGATAATGGGGTAGTATGGCTATAGGGCGGTAGCTGTTAAGTTCAAGGGAGGTACCCCCTTTATGTATTGGGATAATATGCAATATTTTCCATAGCTGGGGTACTGTACACTCGGAGGTGGATCTGTTTATTAGGATGGAGAAGGGAAATGCTATAGGCTTCTGCGGCTAGTTGGAGGTATTCAGCGGGTAATTTATCAGTGGCTAGAGAAGTTGGTTTGAGCTTACGGAGTAGTTTTCAGTGGATTCGGTTGGTTCAGGGTGGAAGCTAAATTTGAGGCAGTCATTTGTTGTGAGTGGGGGGTGTATTTGCAGGGTTGGGGATATTGTCATAGTGTTGGTTGTTTGCAAGGGCTTGGATAGTTTCTGTAAAAAATGTATTAAATTGCGTGGGGTTATTGTCTTGGTTATTTTCAGTTTTTGGGGTAGGGTTGTTGTTTTTCCTGGTTGTAGAATAGAGTTAATTGCTGCCCAGAATTTTTGTGGATTGTTGCTGTGTTTGTCCTGTCATTTTTGGTAGTAGGATGTCTTGTCTGGTTTGGTTGGAGAACTTGGAGAGAATCAGATGTAGTGGACCAGATCCCATGCAAGCATAGATCTTTGTGGAGCATGGGTTTCCCTGTGGATGCAGTCATTATTGCTGCAGCCATTAAGAAAGAGATTTCAAAGGAAAACTCATTGTTTTTTACCCCAAACAAGTAGTCTAGGGCCTTTGGATCATTGTGACAAATGCACTAAAGGATCAACTACATTTGTTCTTCATGCACTGAATTACTTGAAACATTTAACAAGGCTTCAAAGGAATCTGGTTTCTGAAGTCTTTAGGCTGGTGGCCACTCAGATCTCCTCAGACCTTTGGAAAGCTCTGGAGACTCAGTTGTCCACTATGCAGTCAGTATACATCCCCAATGTATCCACTTGCCGTATTTCAAACCCAGTGTGGATGGTATGGAACATGTTGTAGGCACTGGCATCACACTCTGCCAGTATGCTTGAATGCACCTCTGCAGTTTTGCAGACTATTTTAAGGTACCTTTCTTGAACGCTCCCTTTGATAGTACCATTCTTTTTTTTTCCAAAGTGAAAGACACACTGACTCGCAAACAAGAAGTTAAATCAGTATCTGCTGTGAAAGTATATTTTTCTACACCTCAGTGACCATTTTGTGGAATAACAGAAGAGGAGGATGAAAAATGTTCTTCTAAAAATCTCAGTATCTCTTCCAGGATGCCACTAGTGATAGTGCCCCTCCCCTGAGGTGGGGGGATCACAACTCTAGTGGATGCTGCCCAAGGGACAGGGATGGTCTGCAGTTTCAGGGTTTCCGAGGTGCTTTCTCGAGGAAGTCCTTTCAGTGCTTCTGAAAAATTGCTTGACTGCTCCACTCTAGTGGCAGTCTGGGGAGGGGGTTTCACTTGACTCGACAATTTCTTGCTTGTAAGGGCATCACAACAGATGCCTAGATGTTGAATCATTTCAAGAAAGTATTCTATCCTATTTCATATTTTCTCAAACTTAAATCAAAAATGCCTCCCAGAAGTTCCACCCACTCAGAGTAGAGAACTAGCACTAGAAATCCAAAAATTGCTTTTAAACCTAGTTTTCCAGAAGGTCCCACCAAATCAGAGAGGATCCTGGGTCTATTCAAGGTTCTTTTTAGTACCAAAGAAGACAGGGGGTCTCACATCCATTTTGGACCTAAGCAAATTAAACCTATTTGTCAAACATACTAAATTCTGGATAGTGACTGTTCGGTCCATGTTGTCTTTTCTGAGGAAGAATGATTTGATGTGTTTGGTGGACCTCAAAGACACCTACTACCGCATAAAGAATGAGAAATGTTCCAGGAGGTTCCTGCACTTCAGGCTGAGAGCTAGTCATTTTCAGTTTTGAGCACTGCCATTCAGGCTTACCACTGCTACCTCTGTGTTCACCAATTGCATGGCAGTGGTAGCAGCCTTACTCAGGCTCATAGGAATTTGTTTTTTTCTGTACTTTTGGGATTTTCTGTACCTGGGTGACTGGGTCCTTATGACAACTTCAAGAGAGCCATTAATCTGTGCAAGGGACTACCTACTTAAACTGCATCTCTCCTTGGTTATTACAATAAATCTGGAGAAGTCCAAGCTTGAACCAGTTCAGTGTTTAGAATTCATAGGGTGCCAGCTGGAGATGGCCAGCTAGTTAGTGATACTTCACTCCTGAAAAGTGTCAGCTCTGCAAACACTGGACAGTCAGATTCTACAGGCTCCAAGACCTCCAACTCAATTTGTACTGCATCTTCCAGGTCATATGGTAGTGGCCATCTCTGTGGTTCCCCATACATGAGAGTTTTGCAGTGAATGGTATACTTTCAGTGGTCCATCTTTACACATCCAATGTAATTTCTCATCTGTCTCACTAATGTGACACAGAAGCACTTTCATTGGTGGATTTCTACTCTCAGCAGGTTGTCCCTGTGTCCTACACCCTCCCAGGACCAAGGTAACTGTGGATGCCTGTCTGGTAAGGTGGAGAGGGGGCATTTTGAGGGAATCAATATCTTGGAAAAGGGAGCAGTTCTCCTTGCATTCCAAGCTTTTCAGAATGTCCTCCCCAAGGGTACTGTCATGATTCAATCCAGCAACATTTCTGAAGTATGGTACTTAAAACAATGGGGGAACCCACTCTTACCCATTATGTCGAGAGACCATGAGGTTATGTCTTTCGGAATAACCTCACAACATATTCTGGTGGCAGTGCACATCCCAGGGAACTCCCAGTATCCTAGCCAACAACTTGAGCAGGAGCATCTTGATGCCTCATGAGTGGTCTCTCAGTCCAGTGGTGGTTGAATGAAATCTTCCACTGATGAGGGCGACTGTGCTGTTCTCTTTTCCCAACTCCTTTTAACACCAAGTGCAGCACCTTCTTCACTCTGATTCCCCCAGAGGGATAGTCACCAAAGGACACTGTTCTTCATGTCTGGCCCCCCAGTCCTCCATTCCCCCTATTTTCTTGTGCCTTTGCCTTCAGAGAGTAACGCATTGCAGAGCCACAGTGATGTTTTTCTGGCCCAGACAAGTTTGTTTTCCCATACTGTGCCCTTACCTTCTTTACTCACTATGAGTACTGGATATTTCTCAAGATCTGATTTCCCATCCTTTGGGCCAGCCTTACCCGAATCTAGAATCCCTGAAGTTGACCATATGGTTTCTCCAATCCCAAGCTGTCCAAATAAGTTCTGTATATGTTATCCTCACAGAAACTTTCTGCAAGAAAGCACTATGACAGCAATTGGAAGTGCTTTTCTATCTGGGATTCCTCTAAGGATATAGATACTGTTTCTGCCCATTTCAATCTATTCTTGATTTTTTAGCTGGTTTCTTTCAAGCAACACTCAGTTACTCTACCATTAAATTTCAACGGGTAGCTATCACTACTTTTGATGTTGGCCACACTCATATTCCCATCACATATCGCATTCCTCAAACTTTCTAGGGCCTTTCTAAATGATACTTCTCAGACCTTCCATTAGAGATCCACTCCTTCCATGGGATCTTCTGTTTCTGCTTCAGTCACTGGTAACCCCCCCCCGGAGACAATGGCTACAGCAGATCTAAAGTTTGTGTCTTGGAAGACTCTTTTTATGGTAGCTATCACTTATGGAAGAAGAGTTCCTGAGTTACAGGCTTTGTCCTGCCCTTCCCTTGCCTTATTTTTCATATAGACAGAGTTTCACTGAGAACTAATCCCCTTTTCTTCCCAAAGTTCCATCTGAATTTTCTGTAACCCAGTTTATTGAGCCATCAGTTTTCTTTTCCAGTTTCAGTAACAAAGAGAATACATTTTACATTGCCTTGATTTTACTTGGCCAAAACTAAACAATTCCAGCATTCTAATCAACTTTTTTTCTTTTCCTTTTCCTAGACAAGATTAGGTCAACCAGTAAACCAGTATCAAAAACCACATTTGTCCAGATGGCTCTCTAATTTATAGTCTTTGTTTATACCTTGAAAGGTTAATCCTCTCCCTGCAGGCCAAGGGGTCTTTCACTGAGAGCAGTAGCTACTTCTACTGCCGTTTTTTTGGATGAAGCTCTATGGATGATATTTATTCCATGGTCACATGGGCTTCTTCTCACACCTTCATTTTCCACTCTGAGCTGGATATGCAGTCTCATTAAAGATCTACCTTCAGTTCTACCGTTCTGCCCAATGTTCTTTCCTAAGAACAGCCAGACTGTATCCCAAAGGTTGAGGTAGATGGAAAAGACAACATTGGATACAAAGTTATGTACTTAAGATAATGCTAGAGCCATGTTGTCTTCTGCCCATCTCAAGCATCCTTCCTCCTTCCCATTTCACAATTCATGCCAAGAATACAGTTAGATCTAGCAAATCAACCCAATGCCTGATTTATGCACCAGTGCAGGTTCATTTAGTTTCCCATTCTAGTCCTTGTTTGTATCTTAGGATTTCTTCTTTTCCTGATGTTTTTTGTAGGAAGCCCTTTTTCTACTTGCAGGGGGCAAACTTGATCTGAGGAGCTTTAAGAAAGCATGGAATTTTGGGAGAGGAGGTGAGTCTTGAATTTTGAAAATTCGAAGATTGCCAACTATCGGATCTGATGGGATATGAATAGGAAAATCCAACGGTTGAGACAGATGGAAAAAGACAACACAGATCTAACATTATGATAAGTACATAAATTTAATTTTCGCCTAGAAAGGTACTCATCCAGCTTTGAAGGATTGCTAGCTGACCATCAGTTCCACAAAGCCCACAGAGGGACTGTACATCTGTGGCAAGAAAGCTCTGAAGCTTTTGCACCCAGACTGATTTTTATGTGGCTCTGCATAAGCCCCTGACAGGGTACATGGAAGGTGTCCTTAAGCTTTGAAAGCTGGACAGTAGTCGTAGCCATATCCTGGACAAGATATAATACAAATAGCTTAGGCTATTGCAGCAGTGATCTAATGTTGAGCATTAATAGCTACCCTTAAAGTTCAGATTCGCACTTACTTACTGGTTTCTCCTTTCCTTTTCAAAACCATCAGCAGTAAGATAGTAATTGAGATAATAGGCAAAAAAAAAAAAAGTAGTCAACAACTGCAGCCCTCCTATACATTTATTGAATCACAGATTCTTGCAAATTAGAAGCTTAGTATTCGCCAAGCCACTAACACATATTTTAATTTATCCTTTACCACTAAAGTAATTCCAGTGAACTCTAAACTTGCTGCATTTATATCTCTTCCTGAGGTTCTTTCACCTATGTGCAGCAGATTATAGACCAATAGCAAATTGGTATTCACGTGCCAAGATCATAGAAAACAATATATATGCTCTAGACTCTTGACTATATTCAAAAATATGACATACTACCTGACCAACAGCATAGATCTACACCAAAAGTGTTGCACAGTAACTTCCATCTATTTCTGTATAAATCAAACTCTAAGAAATATGGGCAAGGGCAGGTGTAGGGGAGCAATATTTTTTTACCTCTAGCATGCTTTTAAGACAGTTGCTCATTCTCTTCTCCAACAGTAGCTGTCTGACTGTGGAATTGCAGAGGATGTAGTGTTGTGATACAGAAATTGTTTGCTGTGTAGAAAATTAATATTGGTAATTTCTAGTTCACTCACAGAAGCTAGTGTCATTAAATAAGTTGTGCCAAAAGGATCTGTGCTTGACCCACTACATTTCTCTCTTTTCATTAATAGACCCCATTGGGGTCTGTCACACATTTCCTGCATCCTGTATGTAGGTGATGTTGTTATTTCAAGAGCAAACAAAGGCAATATGATAATTATATAATGAATTGCAAGAAAACATTGCCACTGTTTGGAACTGGCTTGTGAAAACAAGCAGGATATTAATCCACAAACATCTACTGCAGTGTTATTTGGTACAGTCAAAAAAAATCATCCCCACTAGTTATTAAGAGCCCTACTTGTAATTCCATACTCTCTGCCATATAGCAAAATATCTGGGTATAGAATTAGACTAAAATCTTTATTTCAGTGTATGCATTAAGCTTTCGTCTAAAAACCTCTCATAAATTAGCTCGCTTTCTCGCTGTTGAATTAAGATAGGCTGTTGAAGTAAAAGTCCTTTTACCCAGATGAGATTACACCTTGCCTAACTAGCCCTTCTCTATCCACATAATACTAATTCACTGCAAACCACTTAAAACAAAATTCTCAGGTTTATTCTTTGTGTGTGTCCAGTGAAGTTACCTGTCACTGCCAGAGCTACATTTCTGCTCAGTGCATCAACGTTTGACTTTTCTTTTGTTTTAATTAAGTTTTGAATTATTGAGTGAACAGCACTCTCCCCCTCTTGAAAATATCCTCATGATTCATAACATCAGTTATTTTTTAAGAAGGCATGATGCTACTTTACCTTAACTTGCTCAGAAAGAGCCTTGCATAACATAGCCTGTGCCTGATGGATTAAGATCCCAAATAAACTAAGGTTCATAGGTACATAGGTTCATAGGTTGTTACTAGGCTATCGGCCCTAGGGCCACAAGACTTGAACTCCAGTTTGAGTGGTTTTAAAAGGCTGTGCCTCTAGCGTCTGCTCCTTATGGTAATCTCACTTCCAAAGTCCCTCCCTGTCCTCTTTCATTACTGTTATATGCTGTTTAACCTATTTAAGTACCTTCCCACCCATTGTTTTCCATATGTCCATAATACTGAGTGCCGACTCAGAAAACCCGTATTACACTGGAGTAAACCTCCGTCACTACAAATTGTTTCCTGCTCATCTTCCCGAGCTCCCATCTGCTTGCCTAGCCATGCTCCGATGGGGGCTCTGAGTTAATCCTGCTACATCCTTGGCAGATAAGAGATTTATTTTACTGTTTTGCAATTCAGTTAACTGTTTAGAGTGCTACTGCATTATTTTTGCTTTATTTGCTGATTTTTGCCTTTAAAGAATTCTAAAGGTCTCTAATAATTGAAATTGCCTTGCCAAAGTAGTTTATGTTTTGCTGTAGCATTACACTCACAATCAGTCTTTCTTGGTGCTATTACATCAAGAAGTTAGCAGTGCCCTTTACAGACACAAATGCCAGAAAGTAAATTTTATCTATAAAACATCCGTTAGAACTGAAACCTGTAACTTAGTGTGACTAAATCAAACCCATTGTGTAGAGACAAAGACAATCTTAGAGTATCTAGTCTGCACATTATACAACACTAATGTCAAATCTTAGCACAGCTTAACCTAGTGTTGTGCCAAATCCCAGACACCATCCAATCCAGTCCATGACCTACAGTAGCCCACTCAAATACAGGTCCGGACAGCATGGATATGCAATTTCTAGATGCCAGGTTGGCAGATATGGGCATCCTAAGACAATGTAGTAATTGTCTAATGTTCACAGACAGACTTTTATCTTAAACGTTTTTTTTTTCCATTTAGGAAAAAAATCTCAGTATATAATATGTAAAGTTGTGAACGATTTGCTACTTTTAATAAAAATACAATAGTCTCAGAATGTGCATGCATTTTTAAAGCATTGAATAGCACTTGCTGATGTCTTTTTTATGTTTTGTGTCTTTCAGTAAAAAAGTAGAACACTCTAAATACTAATGTAGAAAATATTAAGAGAAGAAAAGAGGAAACACAGCAAGTATCCCAAAACTTTAAAATTTTGGCTCGTACATTTGAGACCTAACCAGGGCAGGTATTGGTGAGGAGGAATTTAGGGTTGTTAATCTTAATGAGACCATTTCCTGTGTGGCAGCTTGTGCTGAGATCCATTCCACCACAAAATATTTATGCTCCTTTTTTCCTGTTCTCCTTCTCACCTCTCTGCCTCAACAGGGGAGATTCTAAGTATCCGTTTTGGGCTGCCTACTTAGTTGCAAGTAGTATTAGCAAATATGGCAGTCAGTGTTGGAAATATCCATATTTTAGGGGGGGAAAAAAAGAAAGAAAAAGAAAAAAGATCTCCTTCCTTGGACATTAGTCCTTAGCTATCTGAGGTTGGACCTGTTACTGAATCCAGTCATTCTTCCTCTGCAATCTTCAGGTTTCTGTTACTGCTTCAAAAGGAAATTTGCTGGCAGCTGTTGTTGGGACATCAGGGTATCAGATTCAAAATGGAAAGGCTTGTATAAAAGTATTATTTATTAGGAGCAGAAACTCGATTATGTAGACCTACATGGATAAGGCACTGGCAGAGTGGACATCATATCCCCAGGCATCTGCTTTTAATTCTGTTTATTGCATTACATTTTTTATAGTCCTGTGCCCATTTTACTCAAAATAATAGTATTGAAGCTGTGCAACATGTAATTACAAACACAGTCTCACATGCAAAGATTTGATAACATGCACTTGTATGATTGCACATAACTCAGATGTCTGCTTCAGATCAAAAGACGAATAAGTAAATAACAGTCCTGAGCTACTTCTCATTTCATGCTGTCAGAGCCATCCAGTCAACCAACTGCAACCCCCATGCACTTTTAACATCTTAGTTTAAATTAAAAAAAAGCAGATATGAAGACTCCAAATCAGGAAGAGATTTTAAATCTTGCCCTTATATGTTTAGAAAGTTGCTAGTATAATAGGTTTTACATTCCCCATACATTTTTGTTGAAGAATATGAAGTCTGAAACTCACATAGAACAGTGCAAACTACCTCTGAGCTTCTTTGCTCAGTTCTGCACAAAGCCAAAAATCACTAGAAGACAAATGCCCAGAAAAGGGACAAGAAAGCACTGCATGACTTGTTCAAAGTAAAACTGTAGGCAAATGAATCAAACCTTGTAGGCTGCAAAGAAAACAGTTAAATAAGAGCTCTGATCCATAATCCTCATCGCCAACCACAAGACAGGCAGCTGTAACTTACATAACAGACCAACTCACATAAAAATTGACCGAACAACAGGATTTGCATCATGCATTTTCTGAACAACATTAAGTATAAAACTCTTAATTACTGGCATAATAGACTTATTGACTGTAACCCTGAGTGACTTATGCTGTAAAGAAACTGGAGGCAAAATCAGGGATGTTCCTCAAAATCAACACAGTTGAGAGGCTATGCACTGTGCCTAAGCATACAAATGAATGAACATGCTTACACAGACACACACACACACACACACACACACACACACACACACACACACACACACACACACACACACACACTAAATTAGTTACTTACTCTCCTCCACAGATAGAGCCACAGCCCTGCAACAACTTGAGTAGTGCATGGTACTGGCTTCTTTAAAAAGGCTGAGTTAGCACCATGAGGCAGGCTTGTCTGCTGCTTGTCTGTTTTGAAGTGACATGCTGCAGGAAGCTTCTGTTTCATTGGAAGTAAGAGTTGTATTGCATCAAATCTGAGCTGTGGAGCAGATGGAGATTTAATGTTTAAAATTGGAGCTCTCTGCCTAAAGCCAAGCAGTTGAGAGGTATGCCTTATTCTTCCTTGGTGCCACTGGATATGGAGGATGTACATATGCATATGTCCATCTACAAGATTTAGAAGCATTTTCCCAGATTTCATGTCGGAAACCTCCATTGTCACCTGCCCTGTTTACCACCTGACTTTTTTACTGCACCTAGGGTCCTTACAAAGTACCTGAATCTAATGATGTGATGTTGTTCTATCTCGCCTTCATTCTGTACTGGTTGGGTTCGGAACCGATCCTCGGTTCTGACTCGACCTTATACAAAAACTCCAGGTCTTCTATCAGCTCATGCATGGCTGATACCCTATCCCATGATGCTCTAGGAAACACCCCAGATCTTGTTTGCTACTAAACAAGATTGAGTGCTTCGTACTGGCTCTGGCTAAGTGAAACTTTTATATTTGTTAATTTGTTATCTTTTCTCCCTTTTTAGAAGTGGCTGATTAGTGTTTATAGTTAGTTGACTTTTAGCAGTTTTGGTGTGATTGCTGCTTTGTTTTGTGACCTTTGCCTGTTGTTTTTTCCTCAAGGTCTTTTTCTACTCTATCCCGGCTTAAGACCGTTTAAGCTTGTTTTAGTAGAGCTGTTCAATTTTGAGTTAGTTTGTCTATATTAAGCTAGCTTATTTAAGTTAGAGGGCTGCTTGGTCCATTTAAATTAGAGGGCTTTTCCCTTAGTGTGGTTGTGTGTGTTTTAATATATATATAGCGTGTGTTTCATAGATATATATATATATAGATATAGATATATATATATATATATATAGCTCCAGGGTTTTTTCCCTTAGTGTGTGTGTGTGTGTGTGTTTTAATATATATATATATATATATATATATATATATATATAGAGCATGTGTTTCATTTATATAGTGTGTGTGTGTGTGTGTGTGTGTGTGTGTGTGCATATATATATATATATATATATATATATAGCTCCTTATTTACTAGTTGTAGTGTTGGATTTTCTGCTAGTTTATTATTGTAGACTGTAAAATGTCCAAACAGTCAAAAGATACTAAACCCTCAGGGTTTAGGAAATGTTCGAAATGCAGTCAAACATGTCCGTGACTGAAGGGCATACTTTGTGCGTGTACTGCCTTAAAGCAGTACACCTTCAAGATTCCTGTGACATTTGCCATTCTTTTAGCCACAGGGTTCTTCTTGAAAGGAAGAACAAATTGATCCGTAGGGATTGTTGAAGACCCCTTTGTAGAAGCTATAGGAGAAGATCAGGGGTCTTCCAAACCGAGCCCTTCCCCTTCTTCAAAATCTAAAGAATCCAGTAAAACATCTTCTTCTTCATCAGAGGCTCAGTCTGAGCTGACAAAAAATTACCGAAAATTCCTTTGTTGGACCCAAAGACTGTCGGGCCAGAGAGACCTTCCACCTTGGCTCCATCAGTGTCGGAGATATTGGTGTTTCAAGTTTGGGGCCAGTCCCCAGAACTGGAACCAGTTTCCCTTACATTGAGATCTCCAAATTTTCAAACTTCCAGATCTTCTGCCCCCTCCACTCAGTCCTCCAGGAGCCTTTCAGATGATGATGTGGATCGTGTGGTGCGGGGGCTTCTGAAGACACTGGTGCTTGCCAAACTTTTGTTGGATCCAACCCAGAGGGTTTCGGAACTGACCAAACCTACCCTGTTACCATCCATTCCTCCTCCGATCTGAGCCCAGACTTTGGAGCTGGAATATCTGGAAATGGTTATAGTGGAACAGTCAAAACCAAGACCTATGCCAGGATCTTCGGGCCAGACTTCTGCTCTGACATCCTTGGTTCTGTCTGAACTTGAGGAGTCTAGGAGCTGACGCACTCTGGTCAGATCTGGGGAGTAGAGTCGGATTGGACAGCTGTTGGATCCGAACATTCCTCTCGGGCATCGGCTTGTGTGAGCTTGGCTCCTACATCAGCTTCGGAGCCAACCCCTTTGGTTCCAGGAGTGCCTTCTGGTTCTTCGGAGCCGGTAGCTTCCTTGGATCAGGGGGGGCCTTTGAGGTGATGAGGAGAATGCAGTCTCCACAGACAACTCCACTCTCAGGTCCAGGCATTCTTCCCCGGAAGGCCCTGGTCTCTCTTGTCATCACTGCATCCACAGAGATGCAGAGACCCTAGGCCTCAGGATGCCCCATTGGGTGAACCCCTCTCTTCTGAAACTCTCTAGAATACCCTTCTGAAGAGGTCCCTCATAAGAGACTATGTAAGAGGAAGCATATAGACTTCCCAGAGGAGTTTGTCACATCCGACACAGACCTTAATGAGTCAGAAGGGTCCCCATGGCTACCCTCTGAAGATCTGTCCTTTGCAAACATCCTAGAAATACTTAAGCAGAGAGATGGCTGGAAGCCCATTAGCCATTCTGAGGAGGAGTCTGTGTACCTGAAGGCTTTTGTGTCTCGCCCTTCCACTACTTGGATGTCTCCGCCTTAAGATGAACTGATGGACTTAATTTGTTTAAAGGCATGGGAGTCTCCACACTCAATGGAGCCTGTTCCTCAGAGACCAGATAAGTTTATTACATCCCCCACCAATAGAAGTTTTCTTACAAAGGATGTCCCAGTAGATGCTATGGTAGTGTCAGTGGCCACTAAAAAAGAACTGTCAGAGACGTCTTCTTCTGTCCATCCTCCTAAAGGAGTTAGGAGATACTCTCCAAGGTTCAGTAGCTGAGGAGGTAACAGAAAAAGTTTACTTCCCAGCTCTCCACTTTAAATTCAGTGGTAAACGCCACGAGGTTCATTTCTTACACAGCTGATGGAGCAGGTAGGGCAGCGGGTTCAGGAATTTCCCTAAGGAGACATTCCTGGATGTGTTTGTGTGACTTTGCGGAGCCCTTTAAATCTTCTTTTGTTAACCCCCTTCGATGGCTCGACTTGTTTGGGCCAAAAGTCAAAGACACTCTTACCAGGTGTGAACAGGAAGGAAAAACTCTCTGCTGTAGGAGTCCATTTTTCCCTACCTTCCAAACCTTATCCAAAAGGTTAAAAGGGGGGAAAATTTTGGTTCCAAAAATCCCAGAGAGTTTTCCAGGACACACGTGGTGATTCTTCCCCCAGGTTCAGAGGGGGAAGCAGTAATGGAAGACGCCGGCCACACGGCAGAGAGGGTCCACAAAATCAGGGCAGCAGGTAAGCCCTTTCAGCACTCCTGAAAGGAAGCCCACCTGTCCATCTCTGGAGGCATTTGGGGGTCGCTTATCTTTGTACCCAGAATTCTGGCTAAAAATAGCAAAAGACAAATGGGTACAAAGCATCGTATCCAGAGATTACTCCATACCTTTTTCTTTCCCTGTCCCAAACATGAAAAACTTCCCGGATGTTCCACCCAGTCAAAGGGAACAGGCAACTTTAGAAATACAAAAGTTGCTAGAAAAAAGAGTTATCCAGACAGTCCCCACTATTCCGGAACTTACTCAAGGTTCTTTTTAGTTCCAAAGAAAATGGGACTGGGGACCCGTGCTGGATCTCAGCAAATTAAACAAATCACTAAGAACGTCAAAGTTCCAGATGGCAACACTGCAGTCAGTACGCCCTTTTTTGGGACAAGATGATTGGATGTGCTCTATAGACCTCCAGGATGCTTACTACCACATAAAAATAGACAGGTGATCCAGGAGTCACTTGCACTTTTGGCTGTGAGCCAGTCACTACCAGTTTCGAGCTCTGCCCTTTGGTCTCACTACAGCTCCCAGAGTTTTCACCAAGTGTATGGCACTAGTCACGGCTCACTTGAGACTCCTAGGATTCCAAGTGTTTCCCTACATAGATGACTGGCTCCTAACTGCCACCACTGAGCATCTACTAATAAAAGCGAGAGACACCACATTGAATCTCTGCTCTCACCTAAGGATCACAATAAATTACAAAAATCTGCCTTATTGCCATCTCAAAGTATCATTTTTATAGGAGCAGATTTAGATACTACAAAAAAGATTGCAAAGCTTCCCCCAGAAAGAGTTCAAGTCCTACGGCATCAGGTCATAAACCTACTTTTCAAGAAAAAAGTTCAAGCAAGTTAGTCCTGAAAATATTAGGGACCATGACAGCAGCAATACACTTGATTCCATTAGCATGGCTGCGAATGAGACTTTTGCAGTGGCTGCTATTCATTCAGTGGTCCATACAGGACCTATCAATGTCTCTCCAAATTATGTTAACAGAATCTTGCAAGAAAGAACTTCATTGGCGGCTCCACTCCATTCATGGAACTTAGGTCATCCCTTTGTCCCCACTCAGCCTGTAGCCGCAGTGACCACGGATGCTTGATACAAGTGGGAACTCAGCCTGTAACATGCACTTTATCATGAGTAACCTTAATTTTAAATGAAGTTATATCTGTGAATGCAACTGTTGATTTGGGGCAGTTATTCCTCTGTTAAATGTCATTTGTTGAAAATGTAAAGTCTTGTGTAATTGTTTTAAATTGGTAGGGAATGGGGTGTTCTCAAAAGGTATTTAGTTTTTTTTTTTTTTTTTTTTTGAGGGTTGTCATTAAAGAAAAGTGTCGTGGGAAGTGTGCCATGGGTTCAAATAGAGATGAGAAGAAAGTACTGTGTAAAAGGTCAGCCTGTTAAAAATTAGTGTGTACATGTAAGACAAAAGTTGTCAATACACATTAAAAAAAAATCATGTATAATAATGGGAACAATATATTTTTATCATAATGACTACTCTGTCCATAATATCTTGGAATGCAAATGGCCTTATAAGTATAGACAAAAAGGAAAGAGTATTGAATTATGTTAGTAAATGCAGAGTGCAAATAGCAATGCTGCTGGAGACACATTTAGAAAGAAATGAGCATGTGAGTTTGATAAAGAAAGGACATGAGGATGGGTATTCTGCAGAATAGCAGGATCAGAGGAAAAGAGGAGTAGTAATGCTGACAGCTAGAGGGGCTCCAACAGTCATAGAAGAGGAAAAAAGACAGTAGTTGTAAAATTGTGGAAGTAAGGAGTTGTTGGCAGGGGAGGAAGATTGCAGTGGCACGTATTTATTATCCACCAAAACTGCTATTATGGATCTTAATAAACTTTAGGGAGAAATATCAGTTTTCAGCAGGGAATATTACTTATAGGTTGGGACTATAGCTTGATTTGTAGTTGTGAGGATGTATCAGGGAATCTAGAAGGGATAATATAACAAAACAGGGTAAATGTCAGAAAAAAATCTATGAAAATACTTGGTACGGAAGACATGAATTCAGTAATAGGAACTTGAACAGAATTTACATAGTATTCCCCAAGGTACATACATGAAAAGAGACATAAAGGAGCTCTCTGAGCATGTAGCCCAGGCCGGTATGACCCTGACCTTGAGTAGCATCTTACCCTCACCAAGAATGATGCCACAATATGAAGACAAGATGATCAATTTCAAGAATTGGCTTAAGTACTGGTGTCATTCAAAGGGGATCCAGTGCCTGTCAGCTTGGGATGATATAGGGATGGCTTGCACCTGTCACCCCTGGGCTTCGGATATTGGCAAAGGCTCTTACCCCCCCATAGTGCCTTTTTTATGCAAGGCTCAAAAGACAAACCCACCTCCATAGGTATCACAAGGGATAAGAAACTAAGAGTAATGCTACTCAACGCCAGAAGTCTAAACCTCAAGATGCAAACTCTCCTTAGCATGGAGAACATTGATATCTGTGCAGTAACAGAAACCGGGTTTAGGCGAGCCCCGAGAGCACCCCAGCACTACCAGGTTGTACCTCATACCATGCTTTGCAGCCCCAAAACTTGGACCGAACCACAAAAGGAGATATTCATCAAAGATACCCACACCTCCAGGTTGGTGGCAAGCATCAGAGACTATTCATGTGCAGCTAACAGTGGGTAAAACTGCCTTCCAGTTTATAGCCTGCTACAGACCACCCTCCCAAACCCAGGAACCCCACTCGGCCTTCCTGAGAACACTGGAAAATATGAAGGTCTCTCCAAACACTATTATATTGGGCGACTTCAACTACCCAAACATAGACTGGGAGCATTACTCTAGCTCCAACACCTAGCCCAAAGGTTCCTAGAATTTATAAACTCAAATGCTATGGAACAACTTGTTACCACTCCCACAAGAGGGGAAAACATACTGGACCTGATCATCACCAACATGGGGATTCTATGCTCCAGACCAGAAGTGTATCCCTCACTGGTAAGATCAGACCATAAACTAATCTCACTGGATATTCACATCCCGACCCCATCCCCTGCCCAGAAAACCACAGTGAAAAACTTCTCTAAAGCAAATTTCACACTCTCAAAACCGAGGTGGAATCCTTCAAAGCCCGAAAATAACGCCCAGACCGCAGAATTTTTATTCTTTGAACACCTTCAGGAATGCATGGATCATGCGATCCCAAATAAAACCAAGACCCAATCCTCCACCATAAACAAACTATACAATAGAAGGAGGAAGCTACTAAATGACAGAGCAAAATCCCAAAAAGGGAAGGCATCACTGATCAGTATTAGCAAAAAACTACGGGCACCCATAAAATTGTCTAAGGCCAGCTTCGAGAGAAAACTTGCACAGGACACTAAGGATAATCACAAGGCTTTCTTTAGTTATGTTAGGAACCTGGGTGGTAATTCCCAGATATGCTCAGAATTAGTCCAAAATGACAAAAAAATACACTGAACCCACAGACATTGCCAACATCCTAGCTGACAGGTTCAGCGCAAACTTCTCCACCTCCCACCAAAAGGGCAAATATCTATCCCAGCAGAGTGCTGCCCCCCTGACATCTCAGATGCTCAGGTAAGAGCCGCCCTCTCCAAAGCAAAAAACACCGCATCAATGGGATCAGACGGTGTCTCGGGCTGCTTCCGACATGAACTCCAAGAAGAGCTAAACCCAAATATAAAACTACTGTTCAATCTCAGCCTTACTACAGGATATGTGCCCAAAGAGTGGCAACAGTGGTCCCTCTCCATAAAGGTGGTGCCTCAATGGCTCCTGGAAACTAATAAGCCTGACTAGCTTGGTCTGCAAAGCTATGGAAAGGATCATCATGGACCTCATAAATAAAGATATTGGGGAGACCTACAGACACTGGATCCTACCCAGTTCGGCTTTGTTAAGGGCAGATCCTGCCTCTTAAACCTGGTTGATTTCTTTGAAACAGTCACCAAGGCCATTGACGAGGGGAAGGTGGTCCACACAGCCTACCTGGACCTCGCAAAAGCCTTCAATACAATACCCCACTCGGGCATTATAGATAAGCTCACAAGCTTAAATATAAACCCCTATGTCACTAGATGGCTCAAGGACAGAACCCACATGGTTAGAATTGCTGGAGCCATGTCAGACTCCAAACCAGTTACAAGTGGTGTCCCACAAGGCTGAGTCCTGGTACCTCTCTTGTTCGGTATATATTTCTCGGAGGTACAGGCCAACACGGAAGGACTGTGGCTGACCAAGTTCGCAGATGACTGCAAACTGGGCGCCATAATCGACTCTCCAGCCGACACAAGCATCCTCCAAAAGGGCCTCATAGAAGTAGACAACTGGTGCCAGAGCCATGACCTCAAACTAAATGCCAAAAGGTGTATAGTCATCCCCTTTGGCAAAAACAAAGTACCCACAAATTACCACAAAGGTGGTAATCCATTAAGTACAGAAGAAGTAATTAGGGACCTGGGGATCCAAGTTGATAGCAATCTCTCATTTGACAACCACGTGGCCAAAGTGGTTAGAAAAACATTTTATATAGCCCACCTAATCATGAAGGGATTCACATCTAGATCAGTGGAGGTCATCGTGCCTCTTAACTCATCCCTCATCAGGCCCATAATTGAGTACAATGCCCCTTTTGGGATGTACCTTACCAGACACCTGCAGCAACTGGAAAGACCCCAAAAGTACCTCACCAAGAGGATCAAAGGGCTCAAACAGATGCCATATGCTGCCCGGTTAAAGAAACTCCAGCTCTACTCAGTGGCATACCGCCTGTTCAGAGGCGATCTGTGCCTGACGTATAAAGCCATGTCCAACCGGAATTAATGGACATGCTGCAACTCAGAAAATCCAAATCCCGTCGAGCTACGCGCTCGAGAGACTTGAACCTCAGCACTGAAATAAACAGGACATGCTGGAGGGACAGATTCATAAACCAGAGGCTCCCTTCACTCTGGAATAAAATCCCAGTCCAGGTTAGGCAGAGTCCCTCATTTACTCTCTTCAAGAGGAATCTTGATGAGTGGATGGGAGATCGTAGGTTTACCCCAGGTATCACTTCTGTGTCACTGTTAGACAGAGGCACAGTATACTAACCTCGAAAAAGGGCATAGCAAAATAAATTTAAAATGGGTGGCGAAAGCCAAACACATTCTGGCTAGGCTTATAAATGCCCTAGGGCAGATAGCCTAGTATGAACCTATGAACCAAATGGGCTAGTCTAGATAGAAATTATATTTCATAGGAGCATTTGCAATTAAATGAAAGCTTCAGAAAACTTCCAATAACTATTTCAGAGAGTGCACCAGTAAAACTTAAAATAAAGGTGCAGGGTAAGGAAGCAAAATGAGACACTGGTACTTTTCCACCTAGAGGAATTAAAAAAAATAAAACATAGAAAAGAGAGGGATTTAAGGAATGGGAGGTGGAAAGTATTTGAGAACTTTTAGGAAAGATAGAAATGTCTTCATAAGGAATAGCCAGTGAGTGGGATAAAATAAAAATAGATTAAAAATAGGGTAGAAATAAAAGAGGAAGAGCTATGCCTGAGAAGTAACATGAGTTATTTATAAGGGCTTACAAACATTAAAGAATTGCAGAATAAGAGGAATCTCTTAGAACAAGAACAAGGGAAACTGCAGAGTGCTAAAGAGAAAATAACAGAGCATTTGGATAACATGCATGAATTTAATAGATTGCTGTTAAGCAACATTTTTAAATACCTTTACTAAATTATCACTTAAGAGCATATTAACATTTTCCATTTATATACATTACACATCACATATATTTTCTTTCTCATAAGTATCATCAGTCCAGCATTACATAAATTGTTCATTTCTTGCCTTCTCTTAACATTATCCCTCTGCTGAAAATAGGTTCCTACCCAGTTGAACTCTCCCAGTAATCAAATGCAAATAAATAATAACTATTCTGTATGTATTGTTGCCACAGTTTCCATGTATTTATATGTAATGTACTCCTTCCCTTTTCTAAAGATCTCTCTTTCATTTTTTTTTCTATTTTACAATATTCAGTACTTCAAATACAGCTGATTTAGACTTTGTTTTCCATTGTCTAGTAATTGCTTTTTGGCAGTCAACATAATTAAACTTAACAAGACCTTACTAATTAAACTTGACATCGTTTTAGTAATAAGCAACAATTTTTGATAACAACTCCAGAGCACACAAACTTTTAGCACAGCAACTTATTCAGCAGAAAGTAGAAAGATCTGTTGCCAAACTTAGGGAGCGTAGGACATGAAAAGATAGGTAGATAGAGATAATAGATATTTTAGAAATTTTATGAAAATATGTGTAAAGCAGAAAAATGCAGAAATTAAAAAAAGCATAAATGGAAATATTTATGGATGACTTAATTATGCCAACATTAGAGAAAGATGAGGCTCAACACCTAATAGCTAAGATAAGTTGAGATGACACAAAATGGTGAAATATAATCAATCTGCAGGGAAGTCTTCAGTAACAAATCGCATTCCTGTGGAAGTTTGGAAGTTAGGAGACAAAAAAGTAATAGAGATCAGAAAGATTTTGTTTAATAGTATTTTAAAAGGAGGAAAAGCACCACTATCTTAGAAGAAATTTGTAGTGGCTGTATTACCCAAAGAGGGTTACCCAAAGAGGGTTAAGACCCATTAGACCCAGCCTCATAAAGACACATTTCCATTGTTATCATGATTATAAAATGTCTCTGTATATGCTACCTAAAAGAATGGCAAAGGTTTTGCAAAAATTGACAGCTACGGATCAGTGTGGTTTTATGGAGGGGAGGTAAGCATTTGAAAACATTAATAAAACAAGGATTCAAAGGGAAGCAGAACTTAAGAAAATAACACTGTTGTTGGTGGGTCTTGATGCAGCGAAGGCATTTAACAGAGCAATCTGAAAATTTCTGAGTAGGGCAATGGAAGCATTTGCAATAATAAGATTAATTAGAAAGATATATGAAAGATTGGAAGCAAGAATTAAAGTGAGAGGATTCTTCTTCTATAGTTTGTGTTTGGACAGAGAAACCAGGCAAGAGTGTACTCTTTCCCTTTTGTTATTTGCTTTATATTTAGAGCCACTGGCAAAGAAAATGAGGGGACTCAGAAATTCAAGGATATAATTGGTATGGTAATCAAAAATGTTGGCATTATTTGCAGATGATATTTTTTGTTGAATCCAAAAAAGTTCATCTCCATATTGTGGAATGTTTTGAGGCAGTTCTGAGTCTTTTTGGGATATAAAATTAATACAAATTAATGATGATAAAACAAAGGCTGTAGCCGCAAATCATGTACCCACACACACAAAACTGTTTCAGCAATACCTATATTTATGGGGACACGATATGATGAAATATTTAAGACCTGTTTTGGTAAGAGTTTTAGCTGAATCTAGAACAGAAGCTGCTGTTAAAAAAGAGGTGATTTCATGATAACTATAAGAACTAGAGGGGGTGAGAAAAGACTGGTAAAACAGACTGAAAAAGTAATTTACAAGGGAACAATGGGAGGATATGTGTATCAGCAGTGTACAAAAAGTTTACGATGTTTATTTGGAAGTGTTTGCATGGGCATTTTTATACCTAAGCAGACTTCAAAGATTTTTTCCTCATGTAAACAGCAAATGTTAAAACGTGTGATGGGAAAAATATAGGTAACTGGAAACATAAATTTTGAGAATGGAATGAGTTGGTAGATTTTAAAAATACTCTGCAGAGTACCCTGTCAGAAATATTGGGTAAACAAATGGCTGTAACCAAGGAGGTGATTCTTTTGAGCTGGGGCACAGGATCTGAGTTGCCTAGATGTAGTAAGGCCTTGTTAAGCTTAATTCTGTTAGGCAGCCAAAAAAGCTATTACTAGAAGATGGAATTCAAAGTCTAAACCAACAGTACTTGAAGTACTGAGTATTATAAAAGAGATAAAAGAAATCGAAGGATGTTTAGAAAAGGGAAGGAGCAAATTATGTTAGAAATAAATTTTTATTTATTTTATTTTACATTTGTTGACCGGGATTGCCCAGCTGAGCTGAAGAGCCCTTTCCAGCGGAGGCCCGGGGAGAAAAGCTCCAACGTATTATACAATTTTCATTATAAATTAACATTAAACAGCAATGTTACAGGATTATTACAAGGCATTAAGTAGCAATACAATGTTATAGTATAACAATTATATCTATATATAATATATATATATATATATATATATATATATATATATATATATATATATTTATATTGTTAAAATGGATTTTATGGGAGCAATATATGCATAACAATGTTCAGGAGGAGGAATAACGCTTAAGGGAAGGTTGGAAATGAGTGATTTACATAATGTTGGACTGAAGGATGGTTGTTATAAAGAAAGAAAACATGTAATGTATAACGTGTGCAAATGGAAAAAATGTTAATGTGTTTTTTTTTCTGTTAGTGTACTGGATTCTTGCTTATGTCTTAAGTGATAATTTCATAAAGGTGTTTAAGAAAAAAAGAAAATATCACATATTTGCACATATTAATCCTTGCTTAAGTATAGAGTCTAGTGTTCAGTCCACATATAATGGAAACAACTTTTAAATCAGACTAAGCTATCAAGTGTCATTTTCTTCCACTTCTTGGTATTTAGCTGCTCATTTGAGGGAAAGCTTTCGGAAGTAGCTATACCACAAGGTTTCTAAAAAGCTGAATGACAACTTTGAATCAGTTTTCCTTTTTATAAAGTCACAGAGAGAGAGAAAACAAAAAGGAGAGACGTAGCAAGCAATTTATTCATGTCCGTGCAGGGAACTTTGCATCACCTTCATGCCTCAATAATAACAGGCAAGGTGCCTTTAGAATTAAAAGAGACACTGTTTGCTGTTGCCATAAATGAGTTTGAAATAGCGGGAATGACACAATCTGTTTCAAGGAAACTGAGGTACCATCTGTAAAACTGCTGGACAGTGTGTCCATAGATGCTACTGAAACAGCAGCCCCACCATCTCAAGAAGCACTGTAAAGCTTTTGCATAGCTTTCACAGGGGAGTTAAAAGTATAAGTACCCCCTAGCAGTCACACTTTTAACTGAGCAGGGTACAACAGACATCACTTCCATTTTCTTCTAATATACAGATTTATTGCCTGTTTGATTGCTGCCCTAGACATGCAGGTTTTCTGTGGCATAATCATTGCCCACCCAGACCCTTGCCCTATTGCCTATACAAACCTTTCCAGGGGTCCAAAAAGCAGATAAAATATTTTGGTTTAAGAAGTATTGAACAGAATGAAGTAGTAGTCGTCTGGAAATTCTGGCTGCCTGTTCTAATGGATTATATATTTTGCATGCTGGCACTATAGCCATTTCATAATGGGGAATGCCAAACCAGTACTTGAGCTTCTGCTTAATGAATAAGATACAGTTATTGGCGTCAGTCTGTTCTGGAGCCCCCATGAGATGCATATTCTTGCAGTGGCTCCAGTCTTCCAGATCAATCAGTTTGGCCTCAGTATATTCTAGTTGAGCCACTGCTGCTTCCGGTTGTCATTTAATTTTTTGCAAATCAGAGCTGTGGTGCACCAGTTGGTCAGAATGATCAGAGAGGACTTCTTCCATTTCACCTATTCTTTTGTAGGTTTTTCCACATACTCCATAAATGGGGAGTTCAGTTTCTTTATCTCCTTCATGAGCAAATCAAAGTTTTTGTCTGTGCCTTCCATAACAGACTGCTGTACGGGGCCACCCAAGCCTTGGGAGATGATGAACTGTTTGCAGAAATATTGGGTGACTCCTGTAAACCAATGTAATGGTCCTGTTTATTTCTGCCCTTCCTCCCATGCTCTTTGTCACTTATGTTATGAAAAGGTTGATACAGAAATACCAACGTTTAAGGGGATAGATCCACACAAACGGATGCCTATTTCAAGTTGAGTGACAGTAAGTGAAGAAACTCACAGGCTAATGCATGTCCGCCCTTACCAGAAGTCCGGATGTGAAGCAGTTTTTGTAAAGGATTTGGCATTTATGCTGTAACACCTTAACTCCCAGTATTTACCACACGGGTATTAAATTAAATAAAAAAAAATGGCTTTGTCTCCTTTTGAGTCTATTAAGTTTAGCACATTTCAAGTTCTTGCCTTGGAAAACTCTTTTCTTATTTACACTTAATTTCATGTAGGAGGATTTCTTAACTGCATTACTTTATGTGGAAAGGTCCTTATATATTTTTCCTCACAGATAGAATATCCTAAAGAGGAAAACACTCCTGTTTTGAACCTGTTAACCATTTAGCCAAAGTTAGTTTATGCATGTCCATAGAATCATTATGAAGAGTGGCCAGTCTTCTTTCTTAAACAGGAAACCAAGGACAAAATAATTCAGTATTCTTTGGATGAATTCAGACAACTAAGGAAATAAATAAAGATAACTAAACCATTAAGACCATCTAATCATCTAGTTATTTTATATTTGAAGGTTAATTTGGTCACCTTGTTAGTAAACATACTCTTTCCATATGATTAGCTAATTGTATGTCCTTTTCTTATGGCATATGCAACAGTACCTTGACTGGGGTTGTCAAGGTTTACTCCACCTGGAAAGCAACTTTCCCAGGAGCCTTTTATAAAACATGTGTCCATACATATTTGTGAGTCTGCTACGTGAGCATTTTATTCCCCCATCCTCTAAACATTACAAACTTTCTAACTTGTTCTCGCTGTCCTACATTGCATATTTTAGATGATCCACCCTTTTATTGGGAGTAAGAAGACACTGCTTAGTCTCTCAGTTATATGGTGATTTCCTGCATCAGTGACCAACGTAGCAGAGCTGCATAAGAATAAACTCCTACCTTCTGTCCTCTTGTTTCTGTATCTGTATTGGATCTGCTGGTCTGATGTGTATAGCACTTCCATACCACATCAAGTATTATGGGATGTTCTTCGTGTTTTACTGTTGCAGTTATTACATTTGGGTAATCTGCTGGCAGGTTGCCCTCAGTCGGCCTAAATAACAAAGTCTTGGGTCCTGCGTCGGTTGCTGTCTCCTCTTTCATGACATCAGGTCATCAGGGGTATAAAACATGAAGCCAACGCCATTTTATTCAGTCTTTCTTGCCGCGCAGTGCCCGAAGCAGAAGTAGTTCGCAAGTGCCAGTCGGCCGACTCCTGAAATTTTCACATTCAAGTTTCAGAACCGAAGTCTTCAACTAAAGCTAAGTACCCCGTTGGGGAAAACATTTTCTTCTCCTTTCCAATGTCAGTAAAAGTTAATAATTGCATTACTTGTGGGAAGCAAATACCTCATAAGGATTTTCATTTGTACTGTATTCCTTGCCTAGGCCCAGATCATAATGTGCCTTGCTGTTGGTTTTGTGCTAGATTTAACCAACACACTATTAAACGTTGGTATATTTTTGCTTCAAAATATTTTGGATCCAGATTTAATTACCCTGAAATGTCGTCGGTTAGCAATCCGACTACTGGAGTTCACAAAAAAACGCAAAGAGAAAGACAGAGACAGACCACCGAGGTCCAAAACCGACAACGAAGCTTCTCCTAACCCAGTCGCCGGTTCACCGGTACTCAGTGAGACACTTTCACAGCCCCTGATACCCGCTACTTTTGAGTCGCAGGCATCTACCAAGACCCATGCGGAGTCCGGTATGCCACGAGATTCTCAGAATATTAAACCCTTGGATGTCTCTTTCTTGGATGGGTCCAGAGCCGCTGAGCAGGTTCCAGCTTCCGAGGGTGTTTTCAGGCCTCAACATTTTTATACAAAACTAACACCAGCTTCAAAAACAAGATCAAAAACATCTTCTAAGCCTAAAAAAACAATGCATGAGCCACGTGGTCAGGTCCCTATGCCTAAAAAACAGATGAACAAAATGGCTGAGGACTTAATTACCTTGATCAGGGGTTCCCAACCACCCCCCCCCCCGCTAAGAGGCCTAGGCAAGACACTCATTATGAATCTTCAGATCAGGTTTCCATTTCTTCTGATTCCTCTTCTGATCAGGAATTTTCTATTCCACCCTTTGAGGATTCAGATGCAGAAGAATCCATCCCATCTGCATCTCCTCCTGAGGATTATTCTTTTGGTGAAACCTTGCATACTTTAAGGGAACATTTTCATTGGGAGAGTCAGGATTTCTCTGAATCAAAAAAGAGGCTTAGGGATTTCCTTCTCCTTCCTCAGCATAGGCCTTTGGCTATACCTCCTGTATTAGACATTTTTGATGTTGTGTTTTCGGAATCAAGTGTGGCTCCTGATTCCCTAACTCCACCTCCTAGTAAGCCAGACAGATATTACAGGGTTCCGGACTCCCACAAATTTCTATTCAAAAATCCTGCGGCTGATCCTGAGATTATCTCACAGTGTCCCAAAGGTATAAAGCCTCTACAGCCAAAAATCCTACCCCCTCTGATAGAGATTCTAGGGCTCTGGATAAATGGGGAAAGAAGGTTCATACGTCTGCAACTTTGACAACTAGGGCCTTAAACTGCCAGTTTCATATGCTTAAATATCAGCAACATGTCATGGGCTTATTGAAACAGAAATTTATGTTGATTTCTGATTGTGTGGAAAATAAAGAATTACAAGAATTATTGCATGCAGCAGAACAGGTTGGAAAGCATACTTTGCAATGTGGTTTTGATTCCCTGGAGGCCTCTTGCAGGGCCGCAGTTACTGGATCTGTGATTAGAAGGCTTGCCTGGCTCAAGGAGCAAAATATGCCTGATCATGTTAAAGCTAAATTGTTGGATGCCCCTTTACAGCATGATACTCTGTTTGGTATTAAGGCAGAAGAGGTTGTAAAGAAAATGGAAGACAAAGCTAAATCTATGCAAACTGTAAAAGATTTCTTACAAGTGCAGCCACCCAGGTTCAGTAGGCACTGGCCTACTAAAAATTGGTCCTTTCCTGTGTCCAACAGAGCCTCTCAGGGCAAATCCAGGTGTTCAAAAGGCTCTAGATACCAATCTCAGGGTTCTTACAGGTCAAAGCAATGGGGTGCCTCCACCTCCAAATCTGGAGGAAACAAAGCACAACCCTACAGTAAGCAGTCTCAGTGACTTCCCTCTACCTTCATAGGTTCATAGGTTTATACTAGGCTATCTGCCCTAAGGCATTTATAAGCCTAGCCAAAAAGTTTAGGGCTTTCCACCCCTTATATGAAAAAATACTGTGCCCATTAGTTTGTTGTGCCTCTGTCCAGCAGTGACACAGAGATGATCTCCCATCCACAGGTCAAGATTTCTCTTGAACAGAGCCAGCCTCACATGGACCGGATTTTATTCCACAGCATAGGAGTCTCTGAGTGATAAATCTATCCCTCCAGCATGTCCTATTTATATCCGTGCTAAGGTTTAAGTCGCTTGCTCTAGTGGTTTTGGTGGATTTGGATTTTTGAGGTGGAGCATGTCCATTAGTTCGGTTGGACATGGCCTTGTATGTCAGGCACATGTCACCTCTGAGCAGACGGTGCGACTGAATAGAGCTGGAGTTTCTTCAATCTGGCAGCATATGACAGATTTTGGTCCTTATCCTCTTGGTGAGGAACTTTTGGGGTCTCTCCAATTGCTGCAGATGTCGGGTGAGATACATCCCGAATGGGGCATTGTACTCGATCATTGGTCTGATAAGTGAAGAGTACAGGGGATCAATGACCTCACTAGATCTGGATGTATGTAGAAGGTCTTTCTAACCACTTTAGCAATGTGAGTGTCAAAAGAAAGGCCACTGTCAACCTGGGTCCCCAGGTCCCTGATAACCTCTTCTGTGCTTAGTGGATTGCCACCTATATGGTAGCTTGGGGTTACCTTGTTTTTCCCGAAGGGTATGACTATACATTTTTTGGTGTTTAACTTCACCAAGCACTTATCTTTTGGCAGCCCCCTTGGGGGGAAAATTAGCACTTCATGCTCAAAATTGGCAGTTAATTACCCAGGACAAGTGGGTATTAAACATAGTATCCCAGGGGTACAGATTTCATTTCTATATTTTGCCAATTCCAAACGGTTGGCCAGATCTGCCACAAAATCAGTAGGCAGAGGCTCAGAAGCAAGTTGCATCCCTCATGGATATGGTGACTATTCAGCCAGTACCAGAACAGGAAAAAGGACAAGGTTTTTATTCAAGACTGTTCCTGGTACCCAGAAAAGACAATGCCTGGTGTCCAATACTGGACTTATCGATTTTGAACACGTTCCTGGACATTCCAAAATTCAGAATGCTGACTTTATAACAGCTACTGCCTATGCTGGGCAGGAATGCTTGGTTAGTGACTCTAGACTTAAAAGAGGCATACCTGCATATCCCAATAAGGGAATCGTGCAGAAGATACCTCCGCTTCAAGGCAGGTTTTTTGCATTACCAATTTTCTGCATTGCCATTTGGCTTATCTGCTGCGCCCAGGGTCTTTACAAAGTGCCTGGCACCAGTAATTGCATTTTGCAGACAAAGAAGCATACAAATTTATCCTTACTTGGACGACTGTCTCATTCAAGCAGAGAACAAGGACGTTCTTCTTCAACATCTGGCGTTTGTAAACAGGCTTCTGACATGCCTAGGGTACACAATAAACAAAAAGAAATCACAAGTGGTACCCTCTCAAATAATTAAATTCTTGGGTGCAAGCTTGAATACAACTGCCCAGATGGCTTACCTTACGCCAGACAAACAAAGGCAACTGACAACATACTTCAAACAGATGGCAACAAAAACCCAGTTATCTGCAAGACAAATTCTGCAGGCTTTGGTGTTCATGGCAGCCTGCATTCTACTAATTCCATATGCAAGACTGCATATGAGAAAACTTTAGTGGTACCTAAAAGTTTATGGAATCAACATTGTCACAGTCTGGAAACAGTGATTCCTCTCATCCCCTGCCTACAACAGGAGTTTCTTTGGTGGGCAGAGACATGTCACCAAAACAAGGGACTGTCATTCACTCTACCCCCTGCCACCCAAACCCTAACTACAGACGCATCAGACTATGCTTGGGGGCCCACCTGGTGGGGAGATGCATTCAGGGCAAATGGAGCCCAAAAACAAATGCATCTGCATCTTAATCAGAAAGAGATGCTAGCTGTTCAGAATGCTCTGACAGCCTTCAAGGACTTACTTCATCCAGGACAACTACTGATAAAGACGGACAACACCATGGTTATGTGGTTCATAAACAAGCAGGGGGGTACACATTCCTACCCCCTTTGCAGACTAGCCATGGCATTGTGGAACACAGCCTTGACTTACCAAGTACATCTTCAAGCTCAATTCCTACCAGGAAAGCAAAATACTCTGGCAGACGACCTAAGCAGAAATCTTATAGACCCACACGAGTGTAAACTGGATCCACAAATCTTCAACATGGTAACACAGAAATGGGGGAGCCCAACATAGATCTATTTGCCTCTCCCCAAAATTATCAACTGGACAAATTCTGCACAAGGACTTATCACAGACAAGCATGGAAAGTGGATGCCCTATCCTTCAGTTGGAAAAACCTATCAGTCTATGCCTTTCCCCCTCTGCCTCTTCTCTCCAAGGTCTTTCTAAAGGTCAGACAGGAAAAACCAAAAATGATCCTAATTGCTCCGGACTGCCTCACCAGCACTGGTACCCAATTCTAAGGAATATGTCTCACCTCCCTCCTTGGTACTTGTGTCAAATAACTCATCTACTGTCTCAGCAGAACAATCAAATTCTGCACACTCCACTCCAAACTCTGAACCTTGCAACATGGCTGATCATTTAATTATTCAAACACACCTCTAAGTAAATCTGTGATGGATGTCATTTTGGAAGCCAGAAGGCCTAGTACTAGAAAATCTTATGCTGATAAATGGAAGAGATTCTGTGCTTGGAACCAAGCACAAGGAACAGACACAGAAAAACCAAATATCCCTCAGATTTTACAATACTTGACTGAGATGCTTGAGAAGGGCCTATCTTTTTCTTCAATAAAAATCCATGCCTCTGCCATCTCGGCTCATTACAACACGGAGCCTCCCATCTTCTCTCATCCTCTGCTAAAACAGTATCTTAGAGGAGCCAAAAATTTAAGGCCTCCCAGAAGATCACCAACTCCTGCATGGGACCTCAATTTTGTGCTGGAAAAACTCACCCTGCCTCCTTTTGAACCAGCAGCTACTGCGGATGTAAATTTTTTATCTTGGAAAACAGCTTTCCTTTTGGCAATCACTTCAGCTAGAAGGGTTTCAGAACTACAGGCTCTCATGGCTGTGGAGCCTTTTATTACGTTTCACCCAGACAGGGTGTCCCTCAGGACCAATCCTTCCTTTATGCCTAAGGTGGTATCCAGTGTGGCTCTTAACCAAACTATTCACCTGCCAACATTTTACCCAAATCCACAGAACAAGGGGGAGCAGATTCTGCATTCATTGGACGTACACAGGCAACTAAGATTCTACTTAAACAGGACCAGATCTCTAAGAAAGTCTGAGCAACTACTGGTGGCATTTGCTTCAGGATCAGAGTCTATATCAAAGCAGACTATTTCTAAGTGGATGTCACTGCATTCATTTCTGCTACTTGCAACATGGTAAACCTGTGCCCAAGGGAATCAGGTCACATTCCACCAGGGCTGCCTCTACCTCAGCAGCCTGTCTCAGAGGAGTTCCAACCAAAGACATTCTAGAAGCTGCTACTTACAGCTCTGTTCATACCTTCACAAAGCATTATCATTTGCCTCTCTTCTCAAAATCCAGGGCAGGCTTTGCCACTGCAGTTCTGAAGGGCCTTATAGCTGCTCCTAATGCTATTTAGTTCCGTCCTCCCATCCATAGCTTTGGGAGTCTACCCACATGTAATGTCTGCAACAGTGAAACACGAAGAACATGTAGATGTTCGAGTGTATTCACTGTTGCAGTCCGGGTTACCCACCCGCCATCCCCCTTTTCTATAACTTCTCTTTCCTTCACTATATTCTACAGTCTTTGTGGTGTATTTGCTTTTATATGAAGGTAAAGTTTATCTTGCTAAAAGTGCATTTTTATATAGTGCTGTTTATTTATATATATATATATATATATATATATATATATATATATATATATATATATAAAACAAAACTTCCCAAGATAGTCCAAAGGCAGAGTGAGTCAACAAAATTATATACCAAGTCTCCCGAAAGAACACGAAGGCAGAATATTAAAATTCAGTAGTCCAACAAAAGGCAAATCCAGAATGGGTGTCCACAAAGCTTGATTTAATAGAACGTAAGTGCTTTCATAACATAAGTTACTTCGTCAGATGAATAAAAACACATAATAACACAGCCATTTAAATAGTAAGTATCACCAATCAACTACTAACATTTCCCTCCTTTTTTTAAAAAACTAATTAGCAATTAAAGGTATAACAAATACATTAAAATGTATGTAAATACAAAAAATAATTTCATATAAAAAATAGCAAGTTAAAACAAATTAATAGCGAGCTTGCTAGCTCTTAACCTTTCTCCCTTTCAGCACTGGTTTCAAAGGCACTGTATAATTTAAACCTGAACCCCTGTGAGCACCCATCCGCAGAATCCAAACCAACTCTTGTGTTTCCGTTTTATTAACAACATCACCTAACCTATAATTCTCATAAATGACTTGCAGTACTTGGAACTTAAAACAATGTTGTTATGTTGAACAAGTTTTGTTTCCATTTCCATTCACTATTAATGGATAGTCTACAACTTGGTTATATAGACAAGATTTGTATCAGTGTTTTTTATGTGATAGTCCTACAGTACCATGGATTCATGGGTTACCCAAAATTCATAAAGACTATGTATAATGCTTGAACAAGCTGTACACAATGTTTTTTTTTCTTTTCTTTTTTTTTTGGCAAAAAGATCTAACTATAGCATAGCTATGCACTAATGCCTATATAATCTATTCTATGAGAATGAGAGGAGGGAGATAATGTTGTACATCCAGGTATAAAATTCTCTTCCAGGTTTTTTGGAGACCTACCGATTTGTTTTTTGTTGGGTGATTCTGCTCTGCTAAGATTTTATTTTATTTTTGAGCAGTGATTTGATTTTTTTTGAAGTTCACTTATTCCTGTTCTCCACACCAAGATTTTTTTGGATGTTATTCTGTATAGAGATAGTGAAGGAGATATGTGTTTAGAATCTTATGAAAAGGCATATGCTCTGCTAAACTAAATTATGATAGGCTTTAATTATCAGGCAGACAGTGAATCACACTTTAACATTATGTTTGTTGTAGTAAGGATCAGTCAATGTGCATTGATCAGTTGGCAGTTTAACTGAATGGCCAATGGTTATGTTAACTAAACTAGAGCCAACTGTTTATATTATATTTAGTATTATTTGCCTATTGCGTTGTGTGTTTTATTTTTTTATATTGGAAAAAAAAATGAAGCGATGAATGAATATTAGAGATTGTGTGTATTGTAAAATATGGAAATATGGATTATTAAACATATGTTGTGTATATGTGTTACATAAGGTTAACATCCAGGTTTTAAGTTAGTATTGCAAGGAGAATTATAGAATTATAGGTTAAGGTGGTTAAAACACAAGAGTTGGTAAAACAGAAATTTGGGAGTTGGTTTGGATTCAGGGGGCTTGGTAGGGCTGAATGAGTGCCAAAGAAAAAACCAGTGAAAGAAGGGAAAGTAAGAGAAAGTAAGAAGCGTTATTTATTTTTTTAATTTTATTTTTTTATATATTTTTTTTTTTTTTATTTATATTTTTTTAATGTATTTGTGTTATTTTGTTATACACACCTTCAATTGCTTTTTTTTTTTTAAAAAAGGGAAATGGAAATGTTATTGGTGATGCTTGCTTATTTTTTAAAATGTGTTATTATGTGTTTTTATTATTCTGATGAAGTAACTTATGTGATGGCCGCTACGCTCTATTTAGATCAACTTGTGGATGCCCATTCTTTGAATTTTGTCTTTTTGTTGACTTTTACTATTTTAATATTCTTTCTTTCTCTCTTTTCTTTCTCTTATATATATATATATATATATATATATATATATATATATTTTTTTTTTCTTTTTGTCCCCATTTGGGGCACCTGACATCTGGGTAAGGGATTACAATCAGATCACATATCACAACCAAATTATGTGTTTGAAAAGTTAATTGGGGATTATAATCAGATCACCTATTACAAATAATTTATGTGTTTGAGAAGTTAATTCCAAGAACTTGAACTCAAAGATTGAAGCTTGAGAGGTAAATTTCTTGGAATCCGTTTTGAGAACACATTACAAACTAACAAACTAAAGTTATGAGCAGAGAGACTAAATCATTTTTCTGTATAATATGAAGGGAGTTTTAGCAGCCCTGTTCCACAGTTAAAAAAACGGTAAAAGCACGAAGTGTTAAAAGCTGTAACATACCTCACAGTGCCACACAAATTATAGCCAGGAATAAATCTATTAGTTTTCAATATCATTATTTTTTTTTCTTGTTTTGTGGGAGCATGAAGTGCTGGATTTTTAGAACTGACTGCTGGTTTTAGATGAAGGTATGTGGTCTTGCCATCTGTGTGGAAGTGTGTGATTTGCTAATAAAAGATTCATCCATATCATCTCACTGTAACAAGCTTGTTATACTTTAGTTATTGCGTATCAACCACAATATAACTTGAATTATTTTTTCCCCATTTCAGACTGTAGTCAGTGTGCTGCATGTATTACAGACATTTTACTTCTAAATGAGTTATGTGGAATTATTTTTGGCTGTCATCAGTTGTGGAAAACTTGTTAGAGTGTGTTGGTGCATTTTATGTTATTATGTTTATTTCATATGGTTTTACTATTACTGCTATAGGCAACTACGGCTCTTTTAACCTTCCAGAACAGTATTTTTAGTTGTAATAGCTCTGTTGCCTCTTCCTCTGCACCAAAAAAAAAAATGAAAAGGAGTACTTCATGCATTCTTTTTTGTAGCTAGGAATCACCTAAAAGCCTTGCTGCTAGATTGCAGCCATGCAGCACTATGGACATCTAACTGCTGCAACAATCGTAACAGAAGATAGGCATCTTCTTTAGCGTAGTTCAAGTTATCTAATGATTTCCTGCAGAAGTGATTCTCTTATCTGAACATTTGCAGTTACAGTGAGTACCTTCATAGTATTCCTTGTGTAGTATTATGGTCCTTCACTTCTCTACATAAATTCCACAAATGGTTATAATGGTAACATTTTTCATTCAGATAGTTCAAATAGCCATGGAGAATAACAGCCTATTATCAACAAGTGCACACCACAGATAGGATTTCTTCAAAAAGGTAAACTTTGCTGTGACTCATGAAGCTTGACAACTTCTTCATTACACCTTAGAACTGAGGTCCAAACCCACAGATGGTAGCAAAATACTTTATTCACAGGCAGGATAAGCGCTTTTGTCTTGTGTGCAAGACTTCATAAGTCTTGTACACAAGACGAAAGCACTTATCCTGCCTGTGAATAAAGTATTTTGCTACCATCTGTGGGTTTGGACCTCTGTTCTATGGTTTTTTGAGTTCTTACAATTGCAGCGTTTTTCTAACTTCTTCATTACAGATTAATGATATATTACTGGAAAGATTTTGTAAATCTGATCATTAATATTACTGGAAAGATTTTAAGATATGAGCTTAACAGCTTTGAAGTGCGTGTGTTAAAACTGTGCTTAAAATTATTGCTGCTTTGTTAAAGTTATATAGAAAGGAAAAATTGTTTGTTTAAACTGTTATATCAAAGACTATTTGGGCACATAAAAGTGGTTCTTATGTATGAATTAGTTTTGGTAAGAAAACTTTTTTTTGCATCTCCTTGCTATCTAATACATCTGAAGAAGTTGAGGTGTTTTTTTTCTTCTGATGGTAAAGAATGTGGTGAAAATTCAGTAAATGTTTTTTTTTCCTGTCAGTGCTAACAGTATTGTTATAAAAAGCTTCTTTGTACCTCCATTCAGTAATTGTATTAAGACATCTGAAAATTTTAATAAATAGTGTAAGAAAAATAAATATGTTGTGTTTAACCTTACGAAAGCAGTCTGGAACACCTTACAAAATTTCAGGACTAATAATTAATATTTAGACAAGCAGATGAAGGAAAGGATTTGATTATAATGAATAGCATAAATAGTCAGCAATCTTTAAAAAATGTGTTTACAGCATTTGCAGTATGCTGATACTTGTAAACAAGTGAATAGAAATGTTCAGAAATGCTCTAGTGTTCAGTTCTAAAAAAATTAAATGTTAAAAGTGTCTAGTTTAGCTACGTTTTGAAAAATGAAGTAGACAAGAAAATAATTGTAGTGCATGGAGCACTGTGTTTACACGCCAGTATTTGGAATAAAATAAATGTATTAAGTACTTCTCTAGTACAAGACCCGACAGTAACAGTGTTGATGGGGGTGTCGCCCTAAGCACTGTTATGACTGGGCCCTGTGCTAGGGACTATCAACTGGCAGTGCCAACTGGCAAAGAACAGCAGCAGGAGGTAAAACGGCTTCATTTCTGGCTGTTGTCCATTCCTCCCTGTCCCTGAGTTTGCCTTATATTTTTGATTTTTCTGGAAAAATTTATTTATTTTATTTGTATTTTGTTAATTAGATGGGTTGACTGGTCCAAGGACCCTTTTCAGAGTTGAACATTTTAGACACATGCATTAAATGCATAAGAAGCCTGCAGTATTCTAAAAAAACAGGAATCAAAGCACATGTACATAAATCTACTGAGTGCTCATTTGTATAAAGTAAGTGTCTCATCTTCAGCTACTTGGAGTGTGTGCAGAAAGTGAATAAATATGTTAGAACACAAACAATATATATCCTTGTATCTTAGCACAAAGCAAAAAAAAAGTAAAATACCATGCACTGCTATTTGGATTACAGTTAGTCAAAAATACCAGAAATTAGAATTTCATAGTTTTTATTGTTTAGAAAATGTATATCGGCGAAAACAAACCTGTTGTTATATTAACATTTTACATAACTTAGAGCAACATTAAAAAATTAGATCTCGCCCCCCGAATTCCTAAGAAAATAAGCTGAGAGGTATGCTGCTGTCTGTTTGACAGCATTCGCTAAGGGCTTTACTAATGCTTTGCACTTTTCCTTTCTTTTTCTGTGATTGGTTTGTAGAGGAAGCAGGTGAAGCTCCATGCACCACAAAGAACTATAATTAGGTCTCAAGGTGAATTTCTTGGCATCCATGTCTCAAACAAATTATAATAAGCTGGTTATGATTGTAGAGCCAATCATAATCCTCTGTGTTAAAAATACAGAAGTATCTGATGTTCAACTGCATACCAAACATTTATAAAAATTATAAAGTTTCAACCTGAGGTAGTATTCTGCAAATGCAGGATGCATAACTGATGCCTATTCAGTGAAACAATAGCATTAGTACTATTATATGTCAAAGATTCTTCTTATGTTTTGCATAAATTGGGTGAAGTGAATTGGTAGAAAGACATGTATTTGACAGCACCTGATGTATTGAGTTTTTAAACAAATATCAGATACATGGATAGACTGGTAGATCTGACAACTTGTTTTTGTGATCTCTTATAACAACATATGTGGTAGAATTGACTAAATTTTGTTTGCAGAATATTTTTTTCTTTAGTCAAGTATGTCAACAGTTGGTAGACACTGCCATGGGTGCCCTGTTACTTCAGTTATGTTTTTTATTTTTTTTTATACAAAAAATATATTTGTAGAAATGAAATGAGATGAAACAAAAATGTAGCCTACTCTGCTGTCCAAAACAAGTGCTAGAAAAAAAAATATGTGCATTATTTACAGTGACTTGAATCAGGTTTAAAGTATAGGGAGGAATTCTACCATTCTTGCTCAATACCGTTGCTCTTCTAAAACAACTCATCTGCAGGCCTTGCAAGGCCTTCCTTTCACCTCTGGGTTTTTAGGTAATTCTTAATGAATTTGTCGTTGCCTGTATTTTGTTGCTTATTATTATTTTGTTGTTTTTTACTTTGCTACAGTGTGTAGATCACCTGACAGATCCCGAGAGCAGATAGGATCAACTGCATTATAGGCCCAATTTGTCATGTTTTTGTGGAGCTTTTCTCCCCTTATCTCAGTCAAACTGCTCTGGTCAACATATGCAAAATAAATAAATTGATAGTAAAGAAGGATAAATGTGTCAGTAATGGATGAAAGCCTGCCAGCATCAAAGTTAAAATAGGCCAGAATGCTTTTTCTAACCAAGCTTTAAAGTGAATTAACAGTAGTAGGTGTTAAAATATAGTGCTAAGCAAGGCAGAAGATGTGAACAACCCTGCCAAACAGTGATGCAGTGTGGCTCACACTGAGGGCTAAAAAGGTAAAAGTGAGGAAAACAGCAATTTGGGATTACAGAGGCACGTACTTTCATGTTGCTTTACAAAGACATGCATCTGGAGCATTTCTCCCCGGGCCTCCACTGAAAATTAGCTTGTTCTAAGTTGGACTTTTCCGGTTAACAAATGTTAAATAAATAAATAAATAAATAGATGTTATATCAGAAGAAATGAGAGTAAAAGACGAGTGAATTGGGAGGAATTTAGAGGAATACATATGTCTGGAGATCAAGGAAAAGAAAAAGAAAGGTGGAGGACACTGGCATGGCTAATTTGGATGATGAGATCCATTAAGAGGTGTAAAAAAAGATTACAAAATATGGATGATGAAGGGAAACCAGTCCAGGGAGAGGAATGAAGAGTCTGGGAGGAAAGTAATATGAGAGGTGAAGTCACAGGTAGAGATGGAAATGGAGTTAGTGAATGTAGTAAGAGAGAATCAGAAAAATGTTTTGTTGTTTAAGATAAAAAGAGGAAAGAGTAACAACAGGATCATATGTAGGCATTTGAGAAGATCTAGGAAAGGACTATAGAGAGCATTGTGTACAGGCATTATAAACATAAAACTATTAAGCAAGTCTGTATGCTAAGGGAAGTTAGATCTTTGAAAAAATGGAATAACACTAAAAGGCTACACTATATATAATAATAAAAAAGATAGCAGAAAATGTAATGAGTATTTAAAAAATAAAGCATATAAATAAAGAACAGAGATTTTTGAGAGCAGATGACAAAAGGGGCTGAGTTAATAAATGGGATGAAGCTGGGCACATTTGTGGGTTAGTGTACTCAGATCAACTTGCATATTCAGGCCTAATGTTAGAGTTCAAGAAAGATGTGTGGAGATTGGACCATAATTCTGTTATTCCACAAATAGTAGATGAGGTCAGAATGGAAATGACAGACTGGAGAGATATTATTAGATCTGAAATCTGAAAACATAATATAGTATAAAGTTCAAAACAGCATGGAGTGAATGATTAAAAAGATATTACAGATGATCAGTGTATGGAAATATGTCTTAATCTCAGATATGCAACTAAATCAAGAACATTTAGAATTTTAGCATGAAAATGTTTCCACAAATATTTCTGTACCCTGGGGAGACTTGAAAACTTGTTTCTGCAGACAAGAGGCATATGCTGAAAATGTGATGGTTCAGAAGGAGATTCTTCAAAGCATTTCTTCTGAAAATGTGAGGAGTTGTTTCAGTAGAGAAAATAAAATTAATTATATGTTAATTCTAGTGTTTGGAAGATAATTTATCCTTAATATGGGGATGTTTTTGTTAAGTTGGTGTAAAATGACAAATGCTAAAGAAGTGAAAGTGTTGCCATCTTTAGAGGTGATAGTATCTAGAACATGGAAAACCACAGACAAGCCTTCAGTAGGAGATGTGAAAAAGATGATTGCAGGGATTAAAAATGTGAGACTATAAACTATAAGAGAACTGAAACAGAACTCCTTAATAAAAACTGGGTTGTGTGAAATGTTGTAATGGAAGATGAGCTTGAAGACATGGAACAAATTACCTTTGATGTATATATATATATATATATATATATATATATATATATATATATATATATATATATATATATCTAATAAAGTAGACTCCTGTATAAGGTGTGAAGTCAGTGGTCCAAGTGTTAAGATTTGTATTGTAGAGAAAATATTATACTATGGCCGCTAATTAACTCTCAATCTCAAATTATGCTTTGAATGTTGAATTTGTATGTTAAACTGTTTTTGTTTCATGAGCTATGCTAAAGCAAACATTTAATTTGAATTCTTATCTGTTTTTGTTTCATGAGGTATGCTAAATCATACAAATAAAGCTAGGTAGAGTAGTTAATTGTGATTTTGGATTTTCATACATAACAATGGCATATGTTTGGTAATTGATTGTAAGAACTGACTGATTGACATAAGGTTAGTCTATTAGTACATTCCAGAGCTCAGTGGTCTCCCTAGTGGCTGCTTTTGGGAACAGTTCCCAAGCAAAAGACACAGCCTCTTTTGCTGCAGTGAGTTTAGGCTCATGAGTTATATTTGCTGGGTTACGTATTGGCTTTGCTCAGTTAGTAATTTCATCTGGACCTGACAGTTTTGGAACTAGTCAGTGCCGAAATCACACGTGCCTCATGCATGTGGATTTCACAGTATGTGAAACTGAATTGTTTTTAATAAAGTATTTTTGTTGCTCAAAAAAGTGGAAAGAGGTATTGTAGATAGACAAATTAACAAAGGAATGTGGAGCTATAAAAATGAAAAAGGATAGCAAAACTTCTCATTAACGTCTTTGTTTCTAAGTAAGTACAGTGTGCTGTCACTAAAAGGGAAGATGGAAAGATAGCAAAATATATGAACAGATGGACGAGTAGATGATGAGATAATGATGAAGAAGCTTATGCACAGAAGAGAGGATAAAGTTCTCACAGATTGTTGGAAGTATTCCCTTCAAGAGTGTTCAGAAATGTAACAGAGGTTGAAGACTTCCAAGGTGGCTACACACTTATCAACATTAATTTCAACTCTCCCAATAAGAAAAGAGGAACCAAGAAAAAAAAGACTAATGACATTGCAAGCTTGGGTAAAATTTAGTTACTGGCTAGTAAGTACACTGTCTGGAGCCAGACAAAGAATAAATGTGGAGAACCTGAAAGAAGATTAAGTATAAAAGATGAAGGGAGAACACTGGTTGTGAAGAATCCTTCAATGAAAAGCAGTTCAGGCTTCACCTTTTGTTCAAGAGATGGTGCACAGTAATTTACATGAAGAAATATATCATACACAGGCATTATTAAAATAAATGAAACAATGAAGGAATATATCAACTCAGATCACAAAAGAATGGAAAAAATAGAGGAAGCTTTAACTGATTATTCAGATAAACTGATAAAACTGCAAACATCAGAGGTTGAAATGAAGAAAAGGCTGTCTGAGTATGAAGCTTCTCAAAAATGTTAAAATACCAGAGTTAGAAGACAAAGTACACAGAGAAAACATCAGATTTCCAGCTGCACCAGAGAAACTGAAAGAAACAGGCTGTGTTTTTGAAAGCAGGAATTGTTAATTGAAAGGGCATTTTAAGTGTGTGCTCCAAATCTGACCAAGAGAAAGCAGTCAAGAGCTGTATTATTAAAGCTGTGGTCACACCAACAGGAATAGTTGATTCTGACAAAACTGTGGCAGAAGGGAAAAGTTAAAAATTGGAGATAGTAGGGTATTTGTGGAAAATGAATATTCTCTGTAAACCAGGCAGAAGAGAAGCAAATTCATCCCAGCAGTCAGGGAATGTTGAGAGGCAGCTGTGAGATTTAAGGTGCTGTAGCCAGCATTCTTCAGAGTACTTTTTCTTGGAGGATCAAAGACATTTTTCGATGCAGAACAGACTAAGGAGGAAATTAAAAAATATATTATCCAACAAAAGTGAGCCAAAAAGGATAAAGCAACTGTGCTTCTCTTTCTTCTGACAATAAAGCACATAGAAAGACTTTGTAAGTGAAAACGTTTCCAGTATTGCGATGGAAAATCCTTGAGATACAAAACAAACAAAAACAAAACAAAAAAAAAGCACAGGAGTTGTCTAGAAGAATCAGGAATACCTTAGCCTTGAATCAGAGTCTAGTGTTGGGAGATGGAGATGATCAGGAAGGTGACCAAAATGCTGAAATTAGTGAATAAATGGGAGAGTATAAAGCATCAATCACATTTATGAAATATGTATTTGCAAGAAAAAGTGGCTGAGAAAAGACTGGATGTGTGTTGACTTTGTTAAACTTGTGAGTTAACTGTTAAGCATTTACCCCACATTATGTTATTAATGTTTAGATAAACATTAAAGAGAAAAAGGAAGCAAATGTAAGTAAAATATGCTGTTTTCTTATTTATATTTGTATGAAACACTTCATGATATGAACTGCATGTTATATTGTAGAGCAGTTTTGTAAATGTAGTATGCAGGGATATTTTAAATATGTGTGAGTCTTTTTAGTGACTGTTGTATGCGTGAAAAATATTAAAGTAAACAAGTACCTTTTCTAGTTGTAAGAAATATAGGTTTTTCAGTATAACAAGAGAAGAAAGGCTAGTCAGAAGCAAGTTTAAGTTAATATAGGTCTGTGATGGGTTGCATGGGTGAGGTGTAAAGTGTACTGATTATATTTACATTAAGATGATAATTTCCCTTGTTTTTACAAGGGTGGATTTCTAGATTACTGTCATTGGCTTAAGCAATAAACACATTTTATAAGCTAATAGTTCTGAAAAATAAAAATAATGGTGTTTATTGCTCATGTTTCATTTAAAGATCAACCGTGCACTTTTTCTTAGGGATAAACATTGTTTTCTGAAATAATATAAGCTGTTTTTCACATGTGGGAGGAGAACAGTGTTAAGAAAGGAACAGAGAGCGTAAGTGGAAACACATGCTGTACTATGGTGTTTAGCGTGAGCAACCCTAATTTTAGATTAGGTTATGCCTGTGGTTGATTTGGGGCAGTTGTAACTATCTTGAGGGTTAAACTTCATTTATTAAAATGTTACATAGGCAATATGGAATGGGATGTTCTGAAATGCATTTTGTTTTGAGTTTTTTTTTTGAAGCAAAGTCTTAAAGATGTGACATAGTTTCAAATGGAGATGAAAAAAACAACTGTATAAAAAATCTGCCTGCCAAACATTAGTGTGTGTATGTAGGGCAAATTGGGAATATACATTTAAAAAACTGTCATGTATAATAGGTGGGAAAATAGCTTTTTATCATAATGGCTACTCTATCCATATTGTGTTTGAATGTAAATGGCCTTACAGGTATAAACAAAAAGGAAAGTGTACTGAATTATGTTAAGAAATGCAGAGTGCAAATTAGGGTCTATATTATATAACTGAAACTTCAGTTCAGCGAATGGCACATCGAAAATACTGTTCATCAAACTGTTCATAGTGAGATTGTGGTACAGTGAAGATCGGACAATTTGCCCTTTCCTCACTGTAGTGCAATCCTGGAATTGGTATATATAATTTGCGGGGGGTGTAGGGTGCACTGCCCCCCACAAGAGTGAGTTCGCTGAACAGCATTTTTGATGTAAGTGACATTCATTAAACTCAATTGTCGAGTATATAATATAGACACTGTAAATTGCAATGCTACAGGAGACACATTTGGAAAGAATGTGAATTTGATAAAGAAAGGATTTCAGGTTGGATATTCAGCAGAATGTAAGGGGCAGAGGAAAACATGGATTAATAACATTGATAAATAGAAGGATTCCAGTGGTGATCGAACAAGAAAAAAAGACCATAATAGTTGATTTGTTGTAGTGAGGGGCTATTGGCAAGGGAAGAGGATTATGCTGCACTTATTTATATGCCTCACAAAACTGCTATCATGGAATTCCCAGATGGCTGTACACAGATCAACAGTTTAATGTCATACCTCCCAGTGTGAAAACAGAAACTGAGAAAAAAAAGAGTGCCATTGAAGCTGTTGTTTGGGTAAAATTAAGTTCCTGGCTAGTAATTATACTGCCAGGATGTCAGCAGAGAAGAAATTTGGAGAATCTGAAAAATCAATGAGAAAAGGTGAAGTGAAAATACTGGCTTTTAAGGATCCTGCTGCTGTTCAGCAGAAAGCAAATCAAACTTCAGCTTTGGTTCAAGATATGGCTTCCAGGAATTTAGTGAAGCATTGTACATTGAAGGAATGTATCAACTCAAGCAATAAAAGGCTAGAAAAACAGAAGAAACAAACTTTACCTATTCAGATGAACTGATAAACTTAAAAAAACAGAGGATGAAATAAGAAAAGGCCATCCGAGTATGAGACTTCTCGAGAAGCGCTGTTTCAAAAAAATATTACAGTTAAGGGACAGAATATGTTTATAAAATCTGAGGTTTTCTGCTGTACCAGACAAACTGGAAGGAACAGAGTGTATTCATTTTATGAAAGCATAAATAAGCAAATGGACTGGTGATCCACATCAGGGTTTTTTAGTTTAAAGGGGACATCAATAGTATGTTCCAAATTTGGCCATTATAAAGCAGCCAAGACATATGTAAATATACAGTCATACAAGCAGAAAGAGTTGAGTCTAACAGAATTGTGGTAGAAGGGAACATTATTTAAAATTGGAATCAACAGTGTTTGTGTATGCCAAGCAGAAGAGAAGGAAATTTATCCCAGCAATCTGGTAATGTCAGGAGGCAAGTGTGAGATTTAATGTGTTGTATTCAGATGTCTTTGATTTTTTTTTTTTTTCATGGAGGATCAAATACATTTTTATGCAGAACAGTTTAAGGAGGAAATAAGAAAGTTTACATAACAAAAAGTGTGGCAGCAAGAAGAAAGGGACTCTTCTTCACATTCATCTGGCAATAAAGCTCATAGAGAGACATCTTAGCAAAGCTTTTTCTAGTGGTCCAAAGGAAAATGCTTGAAAGACAGAAAAAAAAAACATGGGAATTAACTAGAGGAATCAGCAGTACATTGGCCTTTAACCAGAGTCTAGTACTGGGAGATGTAGATGATCAGGAAGTAGACCAGCAGCACTAAAATTAGTGAATAAATGTGAAATTATAAAACATCAATCACATTTGTGAAATATGGATTTGTGAATAAAAGTAGCTGAGAAAACTTTGGACTTTTGTTACCTTTGTTAAACTTGTGGGTGGATTGTAAAATATATACGCTACATTATGTCTTTAATGTTTAGAAGGACAATAAAGGAAAAAAGAAGTAACTGTAAGTAAAACATTTTTGTTCTTATTAGAATTTGTAGTAAACATTTCATTACATAAACTGCATATTAGATTGTAAAGCATTTTAGTACATAGTGAAGTCAAGGGTATTTTAAAGGGGATGGGGACTGTTTTCCATGACTGTTGTACATGTTAAACATGTTTATAGGTTCATAGGTTCATAGGTAGATACTAGGCTATCTGCCCTGGGGCATTTATAAGCCTAGCTAGAGTGTATTTGGCTTCCACCTCCCTATTAGATTAGCCTACTGTGCCTCTATAAAGTAGGTCACTGAAGGTACCCTTTTAAGATTAGTTTACTGTGCCTCTGTCTAGCAGGGACATAGGAGAGATCCCAGGGGTGAATTTGCGATTCCCCATCCACGCGTCCAAATTTCGCTTGAAGAGGGTCAGCGAGGGGCTATGTCTAACATGAACTGGGATTCTATTCCAGAGTGAGGGGAGCCTCTGGGAAATTAATCTGTCCCTCCAGCATGTCCTATTTATTTTTGTGCTTAGGTTTAGGTCCCTGGAGCGTGTAGCTCTAAGGGACTTGGATTTTTAGGGGTGGAGCATGTCCATTAATTCTGGGGTTGACATGGCTTTGTACGTCAGGCATAGATTGCCTCTGAGTAGGCGGTAAGCAACTGATTAGAGCTGGAGTTTCTTTAGTCGAGCTGCATAGGACATCTGTTTGTAGCCCATGATCCTCTTGGTGAAGTACTTTTGGGGTCTCTCCAGTTGCGGGTAAGGTACATCCCAAAAGGGGCATTGTATTCAATTTTGGGCCTGATGAGTGACGAGCAGAGGGGCACAATGACCTCTCTTGATCTAGATGCGAACCCTTTCTGATAAGGTGGGCTATATAGAAGGTCTTTCTAACCACTTTGGCAACGTGATTATCAAAGGAGAGATTACTATCTACTTTGGTCTCCAAATCTCTAATTACTTCCGTACTTAATGGATTACCATCTATGTGGTAATTTTTGGCACCTTGTTTTTCCCAAAGGGGATGACTATGCACTTTTTAGCATTTAGCTTGCGGCCGTGGCTCTGGCACCAAGCATCCGTCTCTATGAGACCCTTTTGGAGGATGGTTGTGTCAGCTGGAGATTCGATTATGACCCCCAGTTTGCAGTCATCTGCGAACTTTGTCAGCTATAATCCCCTCATGTTAGCCTGAACCTCAGAGAAGTATATACTGAACAAGAGCGGTCCCAGAACTGAGCCCTGTGGGACGCCACTTGTAACTGGTTTGGATTTGGACATGGCACCTGTGATTCTGACCATGTGGGTTCTATCTCTGAGCCAGTTTGCAACCCATCTTGTGATATAGGGGTTGATATTTAAGCTGGTAAGCTTATTTATGATGCCCGAGTGGGGTATTGTGTTGAAGGCTTTTGCGAGGTCCAGGTAGGCTGTGTGGACTATCTTGCCCTCATCTATGGCTTTGGTAACTGTTTCAAAGAAATCAACTAGGTTTAAGAGGCAAGATCTGCCCTTAACAAAGCCGAATTGGGTAGGGTCCAGTGTCTGGAGGCTCCTAATGTCTTTGTTTATGAGTTCCATGATAATACGCTCCATAGCTTTACAGACCAGACTAGTCAGGCTTATGGGGTGATAGTTTCTGGGTTCCGTTGTGGCACTACCTTTGTGGAGTGGGACCACTGTAGCTGTACGCCAATCTTTGCGTACATATCCTGTACTAAGGCTAAGTTTGAACAGTGACTTAATGTGAGGGTTCAGTTCTTCTTGGAGCTCATGTAAGACACAGCCTGGGACACCGTCCGGTCCCATAGATGCTGTGTTTTTTGCTTTGGAGAGGGCAGCTTTCACCTGTGCATCTGTGATGTCAGGGAGGTTACATTCAGTTGGGATAGGCATTTGCTCCTTTGGGGGGGGGGGGTTTGCGCTGAATCTGTCTGCCAGGATGTTGGCTATGTCTGTAGGTTCGGTATATTTTGTACCGTTATGCAACAATTCAGAGCATATCTGGAAGTTTCCACCTATGTTCCTGACATAACTAAAGAAGGCCTTGTGATTATCTTTAGTGTTTAGGGCAATTTTTCTTTCGAAACTGGCCTTTGATGATTTTATGAGGGATCGAAGTTTCTTGCTAATACTGATCAGAGATGCCCTTCCTTTTTGGGATTTTGCTCTGTCATGTAGTAGCTTCCTCCTTCTGTTGTATAGCTTATTTATGGCCGGGGTCCACCAGACCGGTCTCCTGTTTTTGGAGGAGTGAGTCTTGGTTTTATTTGGGATAGCACGATCCATGCATTCCTGCAGGTGCTCATAGAATGCATTTGTAAAGAATTCTGCGGATTGGGCTGTATTATCCTTTAGCCCAGGGGCTTTGAAGGATTCCACCTCAGTCTTGAGAAGTGCAAAGTTGGCTTTTGAGAAATTCTTTACAGTGATTTCCTTGGCTGGGGTTGGGGATGGGATATGGATGTCCAGGGAAATTTGTTTATGGTCTGATCTTAGCAATGAGGGGTTTACCTCTGGTGTGGAACATAGAGTCCCCATGTTGGTGATGACCAGGTCCAATATGTTGTTCCCTCTTGTGGGAGTGGTGACCAGTTGTTCCATTGCGTTAGAGTTTATAAATTCAAGGAACCATTGGGCGAGGGTGTTTGGGCTTGAGTAGTTTTCCCAGTCAATGTTTGGGTAGTTGAAGTCACCCAATAACATAGTGTTTGGAGAGACCTTCATATTCTCCAGTGTTCTCAGGAATGCCAAGTGGGGTTCCTGTAATAGGGAGGGTGTTCTGTAGCAGGCTACAAACTGAAAGGCAGTTTTGCCCACTGTTAGTTGCACATGGATGGTTTCCGATGCTTCGTGCAGTGCCACTAACCTGGAGGTGTAGGTATCTTTGATGAATATAGGTACTCCCCCTCCTTTTGTGCTTCGGTCCGAGTTTTGGGGCCGAAACGCATGGTATGAGTTATAACCTGGTAGTGCTGGGGTGCTCTCAGGAGCCTTGAACCAGGTTTCTGTTACTGCACAGACATCGATTTTATCCATACTGAGGAGAGTCTCGAGAGCATGCATCTTGAGGTTTAGACTTCTGGCATTGAGTAGCATTACCTTTAGTTGTTTTATCTTTGGGTTGTCTATGGAGGTGGGTTTGTCCTTTGAGCCTTGCCTAAAAAAGGCACTGTGGGGGTGGAAAGAGCCTTGGCCAGTATACGAAAGCCTAAGGTGACATCCCAGGCTGACAGACACTGGATCCCCTTTGAATGACACCAATACTTTAGCTAGTTGTTGAAACTGATCATTTTGTCTTTATACTGTGGCATCATTCTTGGCGAGGGCAAGATGCTACTCAAGGTCAGGGTCATACCAGCCTGGGCTACATGGTCAGAGAGCTCCTCTATGTCTCTTTTCATGTAGTCCAGGGAGGTACGTCTCAGGTCATTCACACCAGCATGGACAATGACGGAATCATACTTGTACTTGCTTTGGAGTGACCTAGTTTTACAGTTTTTACTAGTTTTACGGTATAAGAGAATATGAAAGGCTGAACACAATCAAGTTTAACATAAAATAATAATGTGATCTTAGGTTGCTGGGGTGGATGTGTGGGATAAATCTGTACTGATAATATTCTGTGCAGAACAAAGATGATAATTTCACTTGTTTTTACAGTGGTGGATTTCTAGATTAATGTCCTTGGCTTAAGCTTCAAACATGTTTTGTATACAAATTGGCTTGAAAGTAAGACAAACTGAAGAAAACTGAAACTGCTAAGCTTATTGCATCTGCAAAGATATTAGCATGTTTTTTTCCATTAGCAAATGTTCTCAGTGAGACACAGTACAGTAAGTCATGCTGGTAAAGGAAGTTTGGCAGAGGAATTCAATGCATTCTCTTCTTAGTGGAATTTACAAAGATTTTTTTTCATGCATCCACAAGTTGTTGGCTGTTTTCCCTTAATTGCTGATGTTCTTTAACATAATGAGAAGCTGTCTGCAGGTTCAAGCAATTAATCTTGAGAGTTCTGAGCATTTGTTGCTGAGGAAAATGCAAAATTTAAGGTGCAGTGATAAGCAGTTCAGTGAAAAATAAAGTTTGAAATGATAAGAACTGAATTAGAGACGGTAGTCTCTTGAGTAGCTTTAATACTTTAATGCTTTTATTAGAACAGTGCATAATTTAGTTTTATTTAAAGATAACCAGCACACTTTTTTTTCCTTAGGGCTCAAAGCTTTTGTTTTCTGAAGCATACAAACGTTTATCTTTATTCCCCTCACAGATGTGAAAAAAAGCTTGCGTGCTTTCAGAAAACATTAACTTTTAGTCTAAAAGAAACCAGTTCACTGGCTTTTCATTATCCTATACTTAGCTTGTCTTCATGGAAACATAAGTAAAGAAATGTAATCCTCAGCTGCAGGCTTCTAAAGCAATGCTGAACATTTATTGCTAAAGGAAAATGTTTCATTACATTCAGTGTTCTTTTGTTTCCTTCCTTCCACTTAAAACTTGTTATTAGATTAAGTCAGGGGTCTTAATCCAGACATTTAAGCAGCTGTAGTCCCTGGTGTTGTGAGCTCCCATGTTGTCCCCCTCAAACTACCCCAGTATAAGATACTTCTGACTGAAAGGACATTACCCTGAAAAACCTTACCTGCCACAAGTCTTTGAAGTCCAGCTTGCAATCTGAATAAGGTAGTCCCCCTCAAACTACCCCAGTATAAGACACTCCTGACTGAAAGGACTTTACTCTAAAAAAACTTTACCTGCTAGAAGTCTTTGAAGTCCAACCTGCAATTTGAATAAGGTTAATACCATAACATGTACTAGTACCTTAACACTCTACCTATGTACTGTTTTATGCTGCCGTGGGTCTAAAGGCACCTCTAAGCTCCTTCCATATTGTGTAACCTAGCTAGATTTTCCCCAAGGATCTTACCTCTTTAACCTACAAATTTACCCTGCACACAGTAATTTCATCCGGCTCCCCTGCACATAGCCTATAAAATATATCCTGCAGCTCTTAAGTAATCTCTGCAAGGGGACAATCTATAGCTTAAAAGTAGCCCATAAATTTGGTGTAAAGCTAAACCAGTAAAATACAACCAAAAAGATACATTTGGAATGAAATTAAACTACTACAATACAGCCAAAATGATACATTTGGTGTAAACAGAAGCAAGTGAAAAGATACATTTGGTGTACAAAGAAAAGAAACATGTAAGCCCAGGGATATAATTAGAGTTAGTGTTAGCACCGCTGCGCTTGCCCTCGCTGCACTCAGGCTCACTCTGCTCCCCTCCCTGCCCCCTATTTCCACCTGCCCCCACTAGTGCTACATTTCAACTAAACTTACCCACTCCCCTCATGCTAACCACGAATCACTGATTCTGCCCCACCCCGTACCCATTTCCTTCTATTTCACTATTCCACATCCTGTAAAGCACAGTCTTACATCTAACTACCTTACAATCACAAACACCTCTCATCATCCACCATACCCACCCCATCCCAAGCAGATCTCTCACTCATGACCAAACCCAACCAAACCCATTCTCAAACTACCCAAACCCACATACATACACCTCTTACTATTACTCCTAGGTGTATCCACCCTCCCACTGCTAACTTCTATCACCAATTACCAAAAACAACTTAATTTTATCCACATTGTAGGCTTCTGAGCCCCCCAAGCCTTTCTGTGTTGGAGGGAAGCCTTCTAGCTTATCAGTGGGAGTGGTAAGCATTAGGTAGCCTATCTACCACAAGAGGAGTGGTTCCTGGCCCAGAAATTGTAGCTATTGGCCGTTTGGGCATTTTTTTCCATCTCTTTCAGCATTCTGGTTTAAAAGCCGCACTTGAGCTTGTTTCCAACCTTTCCTGTGACTAGCCTAGTCCAGATACAGAGTTGCTGTATCCAGGACTGTTGGTAAGCTTCTGAGCCCCGCAAGCCTTTCTGTATTGGAGGAAAGCCTTCTAGCATATCAGTGGGAGTGGTAAGCACTAATTAGCCTGTCTACCATGAGAGGAGAGGTTCTTGGCCCAGAAATTGTAGTTTATTGATCATTTGGACATGTTTTTCCGTCTCTTTCAACTTTCTGGTTTAAAAGACCACATCTGCGCTTGTTTCCAATCTTTCCTGTAACTAACCTACTGGGTAGCACTGGAAAGCCTTAAACTGATACAAGCCTTCTAGCTTAGGAGAGAGACTTTGGCATGATTAAGTATCAGTTTTCTGTACTTTCTTACTGTACTTAACTGTTTTCCGCCTAAACGCAGATTTTCCAGTGTTTATTGTGATTTAAAAGCTTGCTTTTTTCACATATTGTACTTATTTGACTGCCTGCACTTTTAAAAAGTTTTTTGTTTAAATAATTTGTTTAACTGTTGTAGGCTACACACTAAAGTGCGATAGCCTTTTCTGATCGTTTGTAGTCATTTAAAGCTGTTTTAATTGTATTTTTTTACTGTTTTTGCCTTATCTTTTCAAATAAATAAATAAATAAATTCCTTGTTTCCCACCTTTCTAAGCTAGTATAGTCCAGATTTCAGGCTAGTGCTGAATTCAGGGCTGTGATACTAGTTTCTGAGTTGCCCATACCTTACTTGGATAGAAGGAAGTTTCTGTGTTCACCTGTGGGAGAGGGGAGCTTTGAGCATCCTATCTGTCCCTGGAGGAGTGGTTCCAGCCCAGAAGTTAGTAGTTTATTGGCCATTTTGGGCTAATTTCTATCCCTTTCATTTCTCTACTATAAAAAACACATTTGCACGGTTTTGCGCACCGGGCAGTGCCTGGTAGCTACGGTTAAATTATTCCCGGTTCCACTAAGTCTCATCTTCAGTTTTTCCCCTTGAAACTAGTCTAACTCTCAACCTAAGCACTCAAAAAGCATCTTACAGCCCAGCACTTGCTCAGACCTAATAGCAAGCACTAATATACCCTGGCACTGATTGCCAAGCAGGGCAAGGCTCTTTATTTCACCCCTCACCAACCAAGCAGCTCACCCTACTATTCAGGCATGACCAAAGGGCAACTTCAGGTGCACTCTCCAGTCCAGCTGGTGAATCTGGGTATCCTGAGGCAATGTTACAACTACCTCATGTACACAGACAATCCTCTCCTCCTACCACAAAACACTAACATATGCGAGACATGCAATTATACAGCCAAACTGGAAGCTAAGCTGTCTCCACCCAGGACTGGAACAGACAGTCAAGAGGAGAAGGTTAACACTTGCACCACAACTCCAGCCGCACACAGACCTACTAAAACACTGGCAAAAAATGCAGATAAATACACAAAATCATACTCAGAGACTCTAAATAAAAACATGCAAAAACATCAGTGACCTCCAAAGCAGACACCCAAACAACCTGCACTTCCCATCACAAACCAGACAACACATAAAACACAAAATCAGTGTGCCTCACAATCACAGCCCTTAAGGTAAAATAACATACCTAACACAGATGCAGATGATACCACCATAATATGCACAGCCAAATCAGTTGACATCATTCACTCCCTAACACAAGAATGCATTTCCCTAGCAGAAACTTGGATTACAAACCAAAGGCTCATTCTGAACCCAAGTAAAACAAAGCTAGCACTCTTTAGCTCCCACAGAGCCACACCTCCCACTGATTATTTCTTCATCTCCTCCTTTAACAAGGCCACAATCACCCCCACAAATCATTCCAAACTCTTAGGGGTTGAAAAAGATAATCACCTTAGATTTGACCTAGATAGTTCTATAACCATAAAAAAGTACATAAAAACTTTGGCCTACTGTAGCTCAATAAAAAACTCCTAAATGACCACTCCAAAACTACAATAGCGAGGACTCCCCTACTATCCACCCTACTTTATGCCTCCCCCGTGTTTACAAATCTCCACAAATCCGACCTAAACAAATTTGATAGTTGTTATAATAAGATAGCCAAAATTCGCTATAACCTCTTCCATCAGAACACACCACTTCGACTGCCTAAAAAAACTCAATTGGCTAGAACTACCACTACTACTTCAATTCAATCAACTATCACTAGCCCACAAAATAATACATAACTCTGAAAACACCCCAGCTCTACAAAATCTTTTGCAACCCTATACAACCGCCAGGCCCTTGAGGTCTAACACACAAAACCTCCTCAAAGTAACCAAATGTAACAATGACACTCCTCATTCCTGACCCCTAACTCTCAAACAAAAGCAGACACCTGTATATGTGCCTGATGTGTGATTGTGAGGAAAGTGAAAAATAATGATTACAGTAATGTATTCTACAATGGCCCTACACAAACTATAATAACTTTCTTTTTACAACTCTGAGGTCTGTGAGAAAAGCAAAAGAAACAGTGACCACACTGTCCTTAGCCCAAACACAAGCTATAATGACCCCCTGTGCATACCTCTAAGGTTTGACTGTGATGAAAATTAAAGAAGTAATCACACAATTCCTAGAACATCACACCCCCCTCACACACACACACGCACACACACACATAACCTAGAGCAGCTTTCTGTACACATACATCTAAGGAGGGCTGGTTTTAGAATGGGTGCTGTTGAGAGCAGAGGCCATTATCAGCTTTATCCTAATAGGGTCATATTACAGCCCTGTTCAGGTTAAAGAGTATAATCAGAAAATAAATAAATTTTTCTCCTCATTTTTCTCCAACCAGCAACAGCTTTTTTTGTGGGGCCCCACACAATCAAGAATGATTAAGGGAACACCAATTCAGTTTATATAGTTTGAGGAGTGAGGGCCACCAGGCTCTTAGAAAATCTAAGTCTCTGAATGTTCTTTGATATATTTTATGCAATACCTTTGAAACTGAAGTACAGCCACTTGTTAGCTGCATTTTTTACTGATACTCAGAAGAGTAATGTATGTGTTCTGGCATTATTGGATTTGTGCACAGATAAAAATATGTGATATTTGTTTGCACCCACACAAGCATGAGCCACACCAATACCAGTTTTGTACTTATTTCAGCAAATAACAATAAACTGTAAAACACTGGTACTGCCACACAAGATCAGTGACCGCTGTGCAGCAGTCGTCAAACAGCAGCAGGGGTAAATCACTTTTATTTCCTCATTGAGGAGTAATGCATACCCACCACTGTCCTTGATTTCACAGACCTTCCCTAATTTTGGTCATAATTTTGCTCTGTCCCTTATAAAAAGTTTGATTTGCTGATAAATCATTCATGATTACAGTCAATAAATCCAGATATCAGTTTTATACTTCTTATTGTCCATGTTGATGAAATAGGTGTTATTCTATTAACTATTTTAGTGAATTAGAGTAAGTATTAAATTATGTTCCTGATTTTAAGCCTTTATTCTTCTGTTATTTTTGGCATTGGGCTGAATTCTTCAGCAAAGAAGTTGGGAGTTATAGTATCTGGTGTTCTGCCAGTATTTAAAAAACTCCCTGAAAGAGAAAACCATCCCTGAAAATTGGAAGCATCAGCTCTTCTTAAAATCCAAGGTTTGCACTAAAATCAGTTACTCTGGGCTGCTGATCTCGGTAGTGCCTATCTTGCTCATGTTCATTATTAGCTTTATCCTAATAGGGTCATATCAAAGCTATGTTCAGTTTAAAGAGCATAATCAGGAAATTCATACATTTTTCCCCAATCAGCAGCAGCTTTTGTGAGGCCCCCATACACTCAAGGATGATTAAGCCCCCCCCCCTTGCAGGCACAGTAATAGCAAAATAGTAGCTGAAAAATAAAATTAAATTACCTACTAACCCTAAGCTTTAAGAGACCTGAGAACTCCTGGCTGCCTGAAGCCAGAGTTTTCAAAAGTTTCCTAGTGTTTTTTTTTTTTTTAATTTTTTCTAGAAGAATCCAGTACTGTTTCTGTACTTACCCCGGTCGTATCTCCCTAGAAAAGCGAAGGTGCACTACAAAATTACAAAATCCTTGCTGTTGCTACTTTTTATTATTTATGTAATAATAAAAATTAATGTGTTGACGACTATGTCTCAACAATCATGCTTGACTACTTCTACTGTGTACATTTATTTCTGGATGGGGACTTGGGACTTGCGCATAACATAAACTAAAATGAAAGGTAGCATTTTACTGTAAACTACTGCATATTTGTATAACCGCTGTAAATTACTGAATATTTGTTTACGCGAGACTTAGTAAAGCTGCAGAAGCCGCAGAAACCAATACTAGCCCTTACCTACCTCTATATCATAATCTGATTAGTATAAGAGTGTTTTCTAGGATTGTCTCTAGTTACCAGTAAATTACAGTGTATCTACTTAAATCCTCAACCCCCTACAGACAGGAGTATATGGTATTAATCAATACTTTCTACTTATACCTACTAGACCGCCTCTTATTCCATTCGAAAAATTCGAAAAGAGCAATAGCACCTTTTGTTGGCTTACCAGAGACTAAAACTAAAAATCAAACTCCGTGACCAGGCCTGGAACCAATGTACTCCCCCCTCTAGCTCCCTCTTCCCCTCCAGAACCCATGAATTACTCACACACACTGGTATTTGATGTACCCATTTATACCTATGTTAAAGTATATAATAATTTTCTCTATATGTTTTTTTTTTTGTCTTTTTTCTCTGTATATCTGTTTTTTTCTCTTAGCATATTATGTTGGAGCTTTTCTCCCCGGGCCTCTACTGAAAATGGATATGTATCCAGCTAGACCAGCCCGGTCAACAAATGTAAAATAAAAAAAAATAAATAAAAAATAAATAAATGTACCTAAAGATGGCTGTGTTGTTAGTTTTAATGGAGAAAATGTCCTCCAGCAGGTTTTAACTAAGCCAGGGGCACTATATCTGTGGTAAAATATTTAATGGAATTGTTAAGCCTATTACTAGATAAAGCATTGTTAATATAACCAGAGATATAGTTGAATTTTTGAAGGAGCTATAAATAAGAGTTATTACCCAGCTGGTTTAATAAGTATTCATGAATGCTGTACTAGCTTTTGTTGGTTTGACAGGCATGTTACAAAATATCAATATAAGATAAATTGCCATGGTTGGGACTCCCCCAGGAGCATGGGAGCCCCAGCAACCGCAGAGTTCACTGGTGCCTAAAGCAGGCTATGATCCTATTTTATCAAAGTTCATGTCTCTACAAATTTTGCTTGTGTTCCAGTTTATCCCCAGGTGGTAGCACATCCATCTATTAAAGGGACAGATTAATTAATACCTACACTAACTATACATATCTGTATTCAAGAACATCTCTACCACAAATGTTTTGCTTTCTAGTCATTCAAAAAGATTACTCAAAGTGTACATGTTATCCACACTTTGCGGTAACCTTTATTAATCCTTTTTGATGTCTAAGGCCGCAACAAAATCAGTAGAAAAACTAAAAGTAGGTGGAAGAAGGTGTGAGTTAGGCTTGGGTTTGTTTGTTAACTCAGAACAGTGTATACGTAATGCACACTTAGTGTAGGCATTAATGAATCCCAGGGAAAGACTTTCTGAAGGGTGGAAATTTAACTTTCCTTCCTTTCAAATGAGATGAATCAATGAATATTAAGTGCCATTCCCAAAAAAGTCACTTTATATGTGTGATAACCATATGAAGAAAGAATTCAGAGTTACGGTGCTTCCTGATACAATTTATCGTAATGATAGGCCATCTTTGAAAATAAATCACTCCTTTGTGCGCAGAGCTGTGTGTACTGTATCTCAGCCAATCCGTTCAGCTTCCAGTCTTCCATGTAGCCCATCAGAATGAAGGGAGGCATCTACTGTTAGTAAAGAATCCCATCAATCATCTATGACAGTACACCAGAAGAACACACTGCTTATAAAAGTAGATCAATGTTTTGTCTTTTTCAGGAAAGGGAAAGAAGACCTGACTCTAACCAAGCAAACTTTTGTTGTAGTAGTGGTCTAGAGTACTGCCTTGTGCTAAGTAGAATAAATCCTTAAAGCATTCATAGAGCACACTCCACTACAGCTGCCTTAGTCTCAGAACCTTACTTTAAAAATGTCTCTGCACAAGTTTTTTTCAAGCATCCACGTGACTACTGTACTGTACCAAATTCTGCAAGCTGGGAACCCAATCCACCAGGTTAGGTTTTGGCACATCTGTGCTACAGAGAATACTGTAATTGTCCACATTCTAATGGTAATTTAGTGCTGCTTGTGATTCTACCCAAGTATTATGAGTTACTGCTGCAGTAGCCCTTCCTGAAAGTATTATGAGTTACTGCTACAGTAACCCTTCCTGAAGAAGACAGTGCAGTTGTGTAGACTCTTAGCTTCTTTTCCTTCTTTGCCCATGGGAATTTTTGTTTATAATTACTACACACTTAAGATTTCATTATGTTTCAATCTGCTTAAGTTTCTTGGTGTTATAGGTGGTTGCTCACGTTATAATATTTTACTCATCACATGATGTTTGTCTGTTGCAAACAAACATTCCTTTTTGGGTATTCAAGCTCAAAGAAAAGAAAAGTGTATGCACATGTGCAAATCTTTAGCCACCTCTGTCATAACTTGTATAAGGCTTGAGACCAGCATTAACCTGTAATTCCAAAAGTTGCACCTTTGGAAATATGGCTGGAAGAGTGGGAAACAGAAGGCAGGCAACCCACAATATTATGATTTACTGCTGCAATGATGTCTATTCAAAGGACTTAAAGATATATTATTATGGTTACGTATATTACACAGCTCTACTTTCGCTTCCTGTAATAGTTGGTTTCAGAAATGTAGACCCTTTGATACAGGTGATACAATTCAAGTAGGAGGAATCTAGGCCAGATTTCAGAAGAAATTGGTTTATGTTTTTATGGTGTTTTCTGTCCCTATCACACAAGTCTTTCAGCTTTTCCCGGTTAGGGGTCGCCACAGCAGAACTCCGGCCCACTAATGATTGGCAGTAGATTTGTAAGTGTTGAGTTGCCAGCTCTGATGCACAGCCTTCAACGAAGGTATGCCCATTCAAGCATGTCTCCACACAGAAGATGCTTTAGCTGAGAATCGAACAGGACAACGTCTTACTGTGAGGCGATAACGCTACCGCAGCACCACCACTATCACACAAGTAATTTCTCTATATAACTCTTTTGGGTTTCCCTGCTCAGATTGACCAGGGACCAGCTTTCCTGTTATCCTGCATCTTCTGATATCCACTTCCACCATTCAGCCGATCCTTCATATAGAGGGCATGATAGTTTGATTTCAGCCTTTTGGAGCAAAATGTCCACAGACAAGAGGCAGCCTTTCTTTCCACCTTTACTCATGCATGCTAACTCTAACCATACCACTGCCCCTAAGCCCAGTCCTACACATAACTTACTAAAACCCCTTTCCATAACAGTGCCACTCTAAAGTCTAAGTGTATCATCCCTCATATGAGATGTTAAATTGGTGGATGTAAAAGATCTCATGGCAACGGTCAAAAAATATAGGGGTCATTTATTTTCATGCTATTTACATGACATTATTTACATTTTTGCATAAAGCTTTACATATTTATAAATTTACAAAATTACACATTTACATAATTTTCTCCTTATACATTGTATTTTTCATGTTTATACTTTTTATTTAAACTAGATCCCCACTCTTTTTTCTATAACCACCATCTGACTTTTTTTATATTACTGGTAATATCCTATTCTGGTGGCTGTGGTGGTGCAGCGGTTAGTGTTGCCTCTTCATAGCAAGAGGTTGTCCAGTTTGATTCTTGGCTGGGGTGCCTTCTGTGCGGAGTCTGCATGTCCTCCCTGCGGTCACGTGGGATTCCTCCAGGTGCTGTGGTTTACTCCTACATCCCAAAGACATGTTGTAGGTGGACTGGACACTCTAAATTGGCTGTAGGTGTGAGTGTGTGCCTTCTGTGGAAGATTGGCTACTGGGCTGGCAACTCGACACTGTAAAATTCCACTGCCAATCGTTCTGTGGACCATTGTTTCGCTGTGGTGACCCCTAACCAGGAAGAAGAAGAAGACGACTGGTAAGATCCTATTCTCATTTAATCTCTCACTCCAAATCACTCACAATACATAAAACATGTTTTGTCTATTCTTATTTTATAGTCTTTGCTTCTGTTCTCATATTATCCATATGTATATAACTACAGTTTTTTAATTCTCCAAAGACATTTTCTTCATATAGTTTTCTCATATTTTTTTTTACTGTTTTGCATTTCACAAAACATGCCCTGTGTTTTCTTCTTCACCACAACACAAACATATTCTCTTACTTTTCATTTTATATGGCATGTTTACATTCACTCGTAATTTCTTTATTGCCAGTCTCCATAGAAAATGCTGACATTCTACTTTATTACTACTCCATTTATTTCCTTCTTTTATAGCATTAATTTTTTTTTCCTGGTAAATTTTCTATGGGTCAACACAGTAATATTGTACCATTATATTCTTATACCATGTTTTCTGATCTTCTTCTGTCTCATCAATCTTTATCTTCCACATTTATATTTTTTCGTGATCATTTTCTGTTTTTTCATTAATACATTCTTTTTCTCTCTTATTTAATTTTATTTTCTCCCCAAAATGTTTATACTTATACAGTCTTACTACTAATTTCTTATTTTTTTTCATTTAGCCATCTCAACACTTTCTAAAAATGAAATGAAGCTGCAAATACCACTGGATTTAATAACTCCAGTCCCCCTTTATCTTTATTCATATATAATATTCCTCTCTTTATTTGGTTTAATCTAGGTCCCCATATAAACGCAAAAAATGACTTCTAATAGTTGTTTTTCATAAATTCCTGGAATCATAAACACTTCTTTTTCACCTACTACATCGTGGAGAGACCATTTTCTCTTTTTAAACACTTGATAAATACTGTATCTTTCCTGTTAATAGTGAATTTATAAAATTATCTTTTTCCTTATAAGATAATATATGTGTTATCCATAAACAACACATTTCTTTCAGTTCCTTCAACAAGTTTTCTCATTGTGTTCCATTTACTATTTTATTACAGCAAGTTATTCCCAATACTGCAATTTATTGTGTTGTAAATTGTATTCCTCCTGTCTTTATCATATCTTCCAAACCTTTACTTCATAGGTTCATATGAGGTTACTAGGTTAATGGCCCTGGGGCCCTTCCAAGCCTAGCCAAAAGTTTATCCCCAAAAACAAACCTCAATCAGCACCTGTCGCCCCTGTCAATAAGGGACACAGGTGGAACCCTTGAGACAAATTTGTGGTTTCCCATCCACTCATAAAGATTGCACGTGAAGAGGGTCAGCGAGGTGCTCTGTTTGACATGTATGGAAAGTCTGTTCCAGAGACGGTACAGCCTCTGGGAGACAAACCTGTCTCTCCAGCAGGTTTTGTTGATGTATATTAGATTCAGGCCATTTGAGTGGGTAGTGCATGAGGAGTTAGGCTTATGGATATTGAGCATCTCTAGTAGGGGAGGGTCCAATATTTCCTTGTAGGCAAGACACAGATCACCCCTGATTAATCTGTATGATACCGAGTAAAATGATAGTGATTTGAGCCTGTCTGCATAGCATAGGTGTTGGAGGCCATGGATTCTCTTTGTGAGGTATATCAGTGGCCTTTCCAGTTGGTGCAGATGTTTGGAGAGGTACAGTCCAAATGGGGTGTTATACTCAATTATTGGTCTAATGAGGGAGGAGTATAGAGAGGTAATAACCTCCTTTTTCTGGATGCAATCCCTTTACATATGAGATGAACCAGGTAAAAGACTTTTCTGACCACTGCCGCTATATGATGGTCGAATGTGAGGTTGTTATCAAGCTGAGTGCCCAGGTCTCTCACCACAGGTTGTGTGCTTAGGGGGTAGCCGTTGATGTGGTAATAAATAGGGGTTGTGTTTTTGCTGAATGGTATGATGATACATTTTTCGCATTTAGCTTGAAGCCATGACTTTGGCACCAGTCATTAGTTGCTGTGAGACCCTCTTGCAGTATGTTAACATCATTAGGTGAGTCAATGACAGCACCCAACTTACAGTTGTCCACACACTTGGTCATCCACAGGCCTTTTGTCTTTGCCTGGACCTCTGAGAAATAGATGCCAAACAGTAGGGGTCCCAGGACAGATCCCTGGGGAACTCCACTAGTAACAGGATTGCTAGTGGAGGTGGAATTGCCTATTTTGACTTTGAGGGTCCTGTTGGTGTGCCAGTTGGCCACCCACCTGATGAGACAGGGATTTATGCCAAGTTGTGTTAGCTTTTTGATGATGCTCCAGTGGGGGATTGTGTCAAAGGCCTTGGCCAAGTCAAGGTAAGCTGTATGTACTGACTTTCCCTCATGCAGGGCCTTGGTGACATTCTCAAAGAAGTCAGTCGGGTTCATCAGGCAAGATCTGCCCTTGACGAATCCGAACTGGGTGGGGTCATGTGCGTGGAGACTGCCTATGTCCTTGTTTATGAGATCCATAATAATACGCTCCATGGCTTTACAGATCAGACATGTCAAGTTAATGGGGCAACAGTTTTCACGATCAGTAGTGGCACCACCTTTATGGAAGGGGATAACAATGGAAGTTCTCCACTCTGCTGGAATGAAGCCAGTAGTTAGGCTGTGGTTGAATAGGGTGCTCAGTGGTGAAGCCAATTCTTGCTGGAGATGGTGCAGAATGCATCCTGGGATACTATCAGGTCCCATGGAAGCTGTGTTCTTTGTCTTGGATAGGGCCTGCAACACTTGATCTACGGAAATGTGAGGTGCGGGACAAGTATCAGGGATGCCAAAAGTGCCTTTTGGGGGGACAGGGGGTGAAGCTTATGCTGAACCTATCTGCTAGCTGGTTGGCTAAGTCAACAGGATCAGTGCATGTGATACTGTTGAGTACTAAATTTGTAAATTACCTGCCATGGAGGTTCCTGACGTAATTGAAGAAGACTTTATGGTTTCCCTTTGTTATGGAGGCTAATTTTGATTCATAATTGGCCTTGGAGGTTTTCACTGGTGATCTAATTTGCTTGTTGAGGCTAAGGAGGGAGTTCTTCCAATTTGGAATTGGTTCCCTTTTACCCTTGGACAACAGTTTCTTCCTTTTGTTGTAAAGCCTGTTGATGGAGGATGCCCACCAAACAGGTTTGTGTTTCCTTGAGGAGCAGGTTTTAATTCTGTTGGGTATGGCTGAGTCCATGCAGTTGTACAAGTGGTTGTATACTGCATTGGCGTACTGCTCAGCATATTTGTCTCCATCCTCTGAGGGGGGTGGTGGTGTGAAACCATAGATGCCCTCCCTTAGAAGGTTGTAGTCAGCTTTTGAGAAGTTTTTTAGCTTGATTGTGGCTGGAGGTAGGTGGGTGGGAGAGAAACTTCGAATGAGACAGTCCAATGATCTGATCTCACCAGGGAAGAACATACTATGGCAGTGGTGCATCGGTCACCCATGTTGGTAAGAGCCAAGTCCAGAATGTTATCTCCCCTTGTGGGGGATTAGACCAGCTGGTCTAGTGCATTAGAATTGATGAAGTCAAGGAATCGTTGAGAGAGTGCAAGAATAGTTCACCCTGTCTATGATGGGGTAGTTGAAGTCACCAAGGATCAGGGTCCCTTGATGGAGTCAAGTAGATCCCGGTAAGCGGAGTGGGTGTCCTGAGTCATGGAGGAGGGTTGATAGCTAGCTATAACTTGGATGGGTGTCTTGTCAACTGTCAGTTGTACCTGGAGTAGTTCCAGTGCATCATGCTAGCAAACCAGTCTGGAAGTGTGCCTGTCCTTAATGAAGATAGAGAGACCACCACCCTTAATCTTCCCAACCTCATTTTGGAGTCAGAATGTGTGGAATGAGGTATATCCTTGTAAGGCAGGGGTGCTCTCCACAGCCCTGAACCAAAGTTTCCGTGACCGCACAGACATCAGCATCTTCCAGTGCAAGGAGGGCCTCCAGTGAGTCCATTTTCAGGTTAAGGCTTGTAGCGTTAACCAGCAAGACCTTCAATTTGCTTTTTGACAGATCTTTTAAGTTGGAAGGTTTGTCTTTGGGACAGTTGCCTAAAAAAGGCACAATGGGGGAGGTGAGAGCCTTGGCCAGGATCCGGAACCCAGTGGTGACAGGTGAGGGCCATCTCTGGCAAAGCATCGAGGCCTGTCGAACATGTCATCCCTGGCAGACAGGTACTGGATCCCCTTGGAATGAAACCAGAAACTAAGCCAGTTGTTGAAGTCAGTCATTTTTATTTTTTGTTGGTATTGTGGTATCATTCTTGGTGAAGGTAGGATGCTGGGGTCATACCTGCCTGGAGCACATACTCTGAGAGTTCAAGCATGTTTCTCTTCATATAGTCCAGGGAGGTACGTCTGAAGTCATTCACACCAACATGTACAATGATAAAGTCATACTTGTACTTGTTGTGCAGAGACGTGCATGATACTTGCATGATGTGGCGGATTCTGGCACCAGACAGACAACTTTTATCCTTATTTAGTGTCATACCCATTTCTTTTAAACAATCTACTACATACACAAATATGAATTTTTTCATCCATAAACTATTTTTAGTTATTATAGTAATATCATCTGCATATGTCATCAAAATTGGGCTATCTAAACCTGTTTACATTATGTACTTTGCATTTTCCATTTTGTAATTCACCTTACTCTTATTACCATATTCATAACTAAAGCAGATAATATACATCTCATAGGGCAACCTTGTCTTATCTCATTACTCATCCATGTATTAGAAATCACCTTATTATTAGTTTATACTGCCATGCAGACTTTTTTAATTTTAAACTAACCTTTTATACCTCCATTAATTCCCATAACATCTTATTTTCTATTGAATCAAAAGCTTTATGAATATCACCTACCATACGTTTTACATAACTTCTTTTATTTAAAATGTCATCCACAATTTCTCTTACTATCATTAGTAATTCTTGACATTCCTTTCCTTTCATGCCATATAAGTTTTCTCCCATTATTTTCCATCTCATTTTCCATTTTTTTAAATCTTCATAAAAATATTATAATCTGTATTTAGTACTTTTTTTCAATATGAATTTTAATATTCCACTACACAGTTTCTTATAATGAAAACCTTTATTTAACCTTTCATTGAAAACATGCAACAAGTATTCTTTTTGCTATTCCCTTAAATTTTTGTACATTTCATATTCGATTCCATCTGGGCCTGCTACCGAACCTACATTTACCTGTCTAAGCACTGTTTCTGATTCATACATAGAAATGTCTTTCTCGATTACCGTATTTACTTGATGTGAATTTTTTTTTTCATTTTCCATATTTTTACATCCTTTCTTTCTTTAAACATTTCTTCCATGTAGTGAATTACAGTTTCCATAATCTGTGTTTGTTTTCTTTCGACCCCTCCTTTTATATTTTCATTTCTCTCATTACACTACTAACTTCTTTCACAGTCTTACTCAAATATGTTGACACTTCTTCATTTTTCCTTGTAATAAGTACTTTTATTTATATAAAAATGTTTGATCTATTCATAAATTCTTTTGTATAATTCTTTTTCTTTATCATAATACTCTTTCTCATTCTTTTCTCCGTTTTCAAAAGCATTTTTATATATCACTACGTATCTTTCTTTTTCTATCTTTCTAGTTTCTTTTTGCCATTTAAATAACATTTTTATATTTACTTTTAAATATAATCCACCATTCTAATCAGTTAACATAAAATGTCTCCATAGTAACTTGATCTTTCTATAACTGTATAATTTCTTCTTTTATATATATATTCTTTATTTTCATTTATTTCCATCCATGTTGCTAAATAATCTGGAAATCCTGCTACAACTGCGTCCCCTTCTGCAATACTTATTCCTTTAGATATTATAAAGAAGTTGATTTCCGATTTAAGAATTCCTCTTCTGTATGTCCAAAAATTTCTATTTCATATAACCAATGTACCACATTTCATAAGTTCTACCATTTTTCTTATATATTTCCTTTCTTTCTCTTTTTATTTCTTAAATCACAGTTAAAATCCCATTATTATAGTAGTCATAGTCACTATTACATAATCCAGCAATAGTTGCAATAAGTTCTTCAGTTCTTTACAAATAACATAAGTATGTAAACCTATAAGTCTGTATATTTTTTCTTGCCATCTCAAATCACTAATAATTAATCTTCCCATCCATACTATTGTTACATCTAATATCTTCACTGGTCTTCCACAGAATACTGCTATTCCTGAACAACATTAATTTCCCAAATTCCATATTGTATTTCTATCCCATATTTTTCTGTTTGCAGCCTTTCTTCATTTGTTAAGCATCTTATGTCTTCTAATACAATTATATATGCATCACATTTATTATACCATTCTAGAATTCCTATTTAGAATATTTTAATACTGTTTACATTTACCAAAAGGATTCTTAAATTATTACTTTCTCTTTTCCTTAATTTAAAGGGAATCATTCACCCTTTTTATTACCCATATCCTTTCTTTTTTCTTTTAAATTTATTCCTTTAAATATCCTTTTCCTTTCTTTCACTCTTCTTCCAATAGATTTTTCTCTTTCTCTGCTTTCCAGTTTATATCTTCATCACTAATTTCCGAATCTTTCTCTGTCTTCTCTCCATCTTATTTTTTATTTTTATCTTTTTTCTAAATTATTTGTAATTTAAATTTCCAGTTCTTTTTCTTTCCATTCTGTATCTTACCCCTTTTCAGCATTATTCACCTCTTTTTTACAGTACACCCATAAATGCCCAATTTGTTTTCCTGTTTTCCCACATGTATAGCATTTCTTTTTATCAAAGTTGTTCACAAGATGTCCTTCTTTCCCACATAAAAAAACATGTTTTTGGCACTCCCTAATATTTTAAAACACCCCTATTACCATCAAAATGTATAACACTTGGAATATGCCAAGTTATTTAAATTTTCATTTTCAGAACAACACTGCAGTCCCATCCTGCAGTCCATAAACTCCTATTGTCATAAACTTTTGAAATCTCCATCACTTCTTTACAAATACATTTTAAATGTCTTTTCAAAGTTTCTTTTTCTACTTCTGTTTGAAACTGTATATATTTTTTTCATTTCTCAAAAAAAGCTTTTATGACATAACTGTTCCAAGAATTATCTTTGTTTATTAAAATAAAAGCTTACTTCTTAAACTTTCATACCCAAAGGTAAAAGTATTTGACCCATAACTCGTATCTGTTCAGTTCATTATTGTTTTTACTTTGTATCCTCATCACAATCCTCTTTTCATGCTCTCATCTCTTTTTTTCACTTTGCTCAACTCTGCTTCTGTCTCAGCATATTTTTTTTTCTGTGAATCACGCACATTTTGTATTACCTCTTACTCTTCCTTTTGGATTTTCTCTCCCCAGGAAACGTCTCCTCCATTCTCTGGCTCACGTTGGTTCAGGTACAGTATACCCCAACTGGGGGGCTGTAACAACACATTCTTTCCTTGCCATCTCCTCAGATTCCACAAACAAGTTTTCTTGAAAAAGAACCTCCGAATCTTTGCAAACTTCTCTCTGTGAGCTGGCATTCACCTCTGCTCTTTCCTACTCTCTCTTTTTGCTGCACACTGTCCTTACGGCTGCCACTCCTCCAGGAATAGGGTGTGCAACCGTATTCATGGCTAGTACTTCTCTGAATACTGTTCCCTAATGAGTAGGAGAAGTTCCCTGGTGCCCTGGCAAAGCTTCCCCTACTTGGTAGATATACAGTCTCAAGTCTCCCTTGAAATGAGGACACTAACACAGTGTGACTAACTCAGTTAAGAAATGATAAATAAATCATGGTAGGTTTTTGTTTTCTTCTTTTTTTGGTTCACTGATGGCAGAAGAAGATTGTTTGTTTTCCTTTTCTTTTTGGTAAAGTTTTGGCATGTTTTTATTTCACATAGTGTGCGGTTGGTATGCTGGCATTTATATAATGTATATCAATGTCACTGAATGTCAATGATTAGTAACATGTGTCTGTGTGTACAAATATATATGTATGTGTGTATGGTATTTGCATATACATACACACGTATATAACTATAGATATAAATATAGATATGTACACACACACACACACACACACACACACACACACACACACACACACACGTATATAGATAGATATAAATATATGGGTTTTGTAACAGGTGGAAAAGTCACAAGTCAGAAACCGAGACTGCAGTAGAAGATATATGCCATTTATACGTGTGTGTGTGTGTGTGTGTGTGTGTGTGTGTGCGCCTGTATGTGTGCGTGTGTGCCTGTATGTGTGCCTGTGTGTGTGCGTGTGTGTGTGTGTGTGTGTGTGTGTGTGTGTGTGTGTGTGTGTGTGTCTGTGTGTGTGTCTACGTGTCTGTATATATATGTCAGTGATGACATATGGGATCTGGGATAGTGGCCTAATGGTTAAGGTGTTTGCCTTACAAACACAAGGTGCAGGGTTTGAGTCTCACAAGGGATAATTGGCTAGGCTTAAAATGGCTCACAAGGGCAGTTAGCTTAGTACTAATCTCTGAACCTATGAACCTATGATGGTGTCTGCATTCCTTTGAAAATGTCTAACCTACTCCAAGGGTTATATGAAATAAAAGGGTGGAGGGTACAAATTGATTGGTATGTTGGAGGGCTAGCCTTATTTTTTAAAACTTGTTTCTCAGATTTTTTGAATCAAAATACTGCTGTGATGGGTCTAAATATTGCATATCATATTCATGTGTATGCATATATGTGTACGTATGCACACATACAAGCACAAAACACCCATATGCCATACGTATGTATGTAATTTAAACTGCATTACTTAAGACATGAAAAAAAACACAGTTACCGTATATCTACCTTAAAGATGATATGAAAAGGCACAAAACAAAATGTGGCATCTGCATACTTGCTTTCCATGTGTCCATTATACCACATGATGGAATAGTTAATAAGCTTATGGCACTAAAAAAATATCCTTATGTGGTAAGATGGATAGCAAGCTGTTGTAAACTCAGAGTGAACCTTGCCAGAGTTAGTCACTCCTCCTCCTAAGTCTGAGAGAAGGTGACCGCCAGTGTTCCCCAGGGATATATGGTGAGCCCCTGTTGTTTGACATTTATTTCTCTTAACTCAAAACTGATAGCACTGATCTCTGATTAACCAGATTTACTAATGACTGTAAGCTGGTTGTAGATGTCATGTCCACCCAAGAAACATACACCTTACAAAATTAATTAACAAGAGTCAACATGTGGTGTACCAAGAAAAGCTTAAAGCTAAATGCCAAGAAACTCAGTGTCATCCCTTTCAGTAGACAGCAAATTGCTTTAACCTACTGCATCAATAGCATCTTCCTCTCAAATGAGTCTGTGATTAGACATCTGGTACCTGAGTTGATAGTTCCCTTTCATTTGATCACCATGTGGCGGCAACTGTAATTATGAAATCCTTATGTGTCTCGCAACATGTTGCCAAAGACATGTCTTCTAAAACTAAAAAAAATCTGGCTCACCAAGTTCACTGACAACTGTAAGCTGGGAGCAATCATTGAATCCCCAAATGATGCTGACATCCTATAAACAAGTCTAAAGATGACAAACGACTGGTGCCAAAACCATGGTCTAAGTCTAAATGCTAAAAAATCCATAATCATACCCTTCAGTTAATCAAATATCCCTGCAAATTCTAATATTAATAGCATACCCCTGAAAGTAGACCCAGTAGTGAGGGACCTAAGAACACAGATGCGTAGATAGTAACCTAAACTTTGACCACCAGGTAGCTACAGTAGTGAGGAAATCCTTCTGTGTGGCACAATTTATAAGTAAAGGCATGGCATCAAGATCAAAGAAATCATAATGCCATTGTACTCGGCCCTTATCAGGTCCATAATCTATAACAGTGCTCCCTTCTGCATGTACCTAACCAGGCACGTATACCAACTGGAGCAGCCCCAGAGGTTTCTCACTAAGAAAATACGAAATTTAAGACATTTGTCTTATGCAGACCGACTAAAGGCCCTATCCCTTTACTCCGTCTCACATCGCTTATTGAGAGCGGACTTATGCTGGAGAGACAAATTCATATCTCAAAGGCTTCCTCATCTATTGAATAAACTTCCAGTCTTCATAAAACAAAGCTTGTCCTTCAACATTCTTCAAAAAGAATTTGGATGAATTGATGGGGAACCATAAATTCACTCCTGGGGGTGCTGCCCATGTCTCTTATGGACAGAGGCAGTCTGTAAAATGAAATGGTTCATCCCCCAGCACCTCCTTCTGTTCTGCAATAGGCGTCTCCCACAGGTCAAGCTGTGCAGTTCACTGTTTTCCTTCAAATATGGCTTGGGAACTGGATGGTTACCCTTTAATTTGCTGTGGGATTTATAGGCCTTGCCTCCCTTGAAAGAGCTGTAGAGCCCAAGGGTGGTTACTGGAAAGATGCACGTGACCCCTGGTCAAATTGCCTTGTATATCCTATGATCCTATAATGAAAAAATTATTGATCAAGAGAGTATTTAAAAATTACTTTAAAAAGTTGGTAACATCACTTGAAATGCACATGGTCTTCTTAACATGCAATTTTAGAGCAATTAGTAGATGATATTCTGACATATTTGTGGCACCAGAAGTCTTTCCTCAAGATTTGATAATGAATACAGTTAATAAAGGTGAAAATGAATGGCGCTTATGTCTTGTTTCAGAGTTCAGACTTTTATTCTTGCTGTGTGATTGTACATTACCTTTTCATTATGAGACTGTTTGAGACAGTATGGGTGCCACCTGGCTGTTAGTCCCTCTTGGTACAGAATTGCTTGTTAGGTGTATTTGTGTATATTTATGTGTGCATAATGTTGTTACTTTATGAAAAAGAATGAATAGATATCTGTTCTAATGTTTTTCCTAATTTTTAAAATTTTACTGACCACAATGTGGAAGTTCTTCAGAAATGTAGTTAAGCTGGGCATACTGCAGAGTTGACTAACTCCAAATGCTTTCCAATAATACTACATTGATATACTTTGAATTCAGCCTTCTTTGCAATTGCATCAAAAAAACATATGGTTTGACGATATCATTTAAAGAAATACTAAGTTATGCATGCAACACATTTGTAGAATAGGAGCAGTTTTCCTTTTTATTTTTTTTTTGTGTTTTAAAAACAAAAAATACTTTGCTCCACAAAGCATTCACCTTGCATACACAGAAAGGACAGTTAAAGTACACAGCAAGCTGGAGAGGTGTTCTGACTGGAATAAGTTCATTTACATGTGGTCTTTAAGAAGTTTTTCTAAAAGTGATGTCAGGATTTTCATGATTTTTTGATTACTGCTATCTTGGAAAGAAAAGTATGAAGAACAGTCATTAAGTATGTCATTTCTCAGCAGGGACTACAGAATGAAAAACATAAACACATATTTGGGAACTAAATGTAAAATGTGAGAGTGTCTAATCTTGTTGTATGTTATTACTTCCCCAGGGAGTGTACGGCCTGTCAAAATAGAAGCAAGTGATGAAGATGAGGAGACTGAATATTTTGATGCAATGGAGGATGCGCAAGCTTTTATCACTGTAACTGCAGATCCCAAACAGCACAGGTATTTATCTTTCCTCTTACAATTTAAAAAGGTAGAGATGCTTCGTTTATAACACTGTCAGTAAAGAACTAATTTCATAAAAAAAATTTAGTTTAAAGGATTAAATGGACAACTGACTGACTGCAAAACTGTGCTAATGATTAATGCTGCTAATGGCCTGGTGAACAAGCCACAAACAAATACAAGTAATGTTACAATGGACTATGAATGTAGATATTTACTGACCTGTTGTCATGAAGGACTGATATTAATCTGGCTTCAAAGACCAGACATATTCGGAGGTTAGTGTATTGTAGGAGGATTGTATACTGTTTAGGCAGTACATGGCTTTGCATAACCTATTAATAATCTAGTGGCATTTTGCAAGGCTAAGGGACCACGGGATGGGAAGAAAACACACATTTTCACAGTGTATCATGTCATCTTTGTTTCAGTAGCAAATATTATCCTTTGTATGCTGTTTGTTTTTTAGTGCAGAAAAAGTGTAAAACAATTTCATAGACTATTTAATCCGCCTGCTCAAGTTTTGTTCAGTCTCTTAGCAGCTAGGTCTTTTGTGTGGTCCTCATCCATTGAGTGTAAAATATGCAATTCATGTTTACCTTATTAGAGCAGTTTGTATGTAATTTTTACTTATTCATTATGCCTGTCCCAGAATCTTGAATTTACCAGCCTTCCAATTATAGATTTATGTCATATTAACGTGTTCCCTTTCTTACTGTTTGCAGTGAAGAAGAAAACTTCCCCTAGAATCTCACAGTACCCATTACTTTAAAATTGTAGCCCCTTTAATGAATGTATTATTGATGTTACTTGGATGATGGTCATCTCCCAGTTTTGTACATCTCAGGGTTTTGAAGGCTTCAGACATTTGGTTTCTTTATCAAGGGAAAGTAATCAAGCCATAACCCAAGTGACCTAGGTTTGAATAACAGCCAGGGCACTTGTGGAGCCAACACTGTGGATGGGATTGAAGCATCCAGTGACTCCTCACCCATGTTTGAGAGAAAGCAGTGGTATAGTCCACCACAGTTTTTCCAGAAAGTACCTCACACGATAGAGGTCACATTATAGGATCTTAAGCAGGGACTGAGTTGCAGTCTTTGCTAAGCAAAGGGTAGCAATGTAATTAGAACTGGTATATACATGAAAGCTCGTATGCAATGAACAGCTGGCACTGCAGGTTGCATGCCAGCCCCCAGAAAAGCATTGTGTAATGGACTTAAAATAAACACCAATGGCTACCTAGATGACAGTCTTCTGTGACTGGTTGTCACCCATGAGGAAAAAGTGGACCGAATGAATTACAGAACAACTGATGAAAGTTAAAATAGTTACAGAAAAGTTTTGAAGTTTGCCCGTCTTTTTTGGGGAGTTTTCTGCAGGCTTTAAGTAATTTTGACTAAAATTGAGTTGTATATTTCATTACAGGATATAGAAAAGAAGATCCCTTAATAACTATATATATATATATATATATATATATATATATATATATATATATCTCAAATTGGTTCTACTTCCTGAACACTTACCCTGACCCATCAGCAACTATTGCCTGACATTTTCAGCCAGTCAGAGTCAGGAATCAGCCATTGTGATAGGATTAAACTTTTGTAGGCAGTAGTGCGTCACAGTGTCTGGAACAACAACATTGAGGTGCTTTGTGCTGGCAGAAAAGGCAGGTCAGTGTTGGTCACATGTCTGTGGTGTTGGATTACAGAATCTGGCATTATACAATAAAATAAGGTGTGATCAACATCTTTTAAGAACTTTTGGAAATGTAGTCAGCTCAGCTTCATCACAGTGAGAACTGACCGTTGAAGACTGCTATTGTGCTTGGATGTGGAAGGTGATCCTTTTACACATGGCTATCCTGTTAATGAGATCAAAAGGACAGCATGCATTCCAGAGACTTGAGTGGATGCACCTGAATCTGTGTTTTGGATGTGTGAGAAAAAGGATGCACATTACCTCCTCATCACTTCCATGCAGATTTATTGCATATTTTGGCACTTACAAGTGGTTGGGTGATACCCACTTGACTCTTCACCTTGCCTTGACCTGGATAATTTACTTTGATTGGAGAAGATAGTGGTAAAATGAGGAAATGAAAATTGCAAGAGGTTTCATACCCACAAGAGAAGTTGTTAGAACAGAATGTAAGTGAGAGAGCTAAATTCAAAAAAATGTAGCCAGCTCCGTGTCACGTAGCAAAAGTGCTGTCATTATGTAAGGCTACCTGAATTCACTTAGTAACTCTGACAATGAAAAAAATGGTGGGAATGGTACAGAGAGACATGATTTGGCAATGACTGCTGTTGCTTGTTGGTAGCTGGGGGGTACACATTGTGGGGGTGCACATTCCATATAAGAATCCATGGTGGAAACTGAAGATCAGTGTGGCACAGTTGTTGCAAGAGATACCTTTGAGAATTAAGTCAGTCATAGAAGCAGATCACATCCCTTGCAGTGGCTGATGCATAACTTGACTCAGATGTCAGTGAGCATAACCTGCCTGAGATGTCAGTGAGCATAACCTGCCTGGGATGTCAGTGAGCATAACCTGCCTGGGATGTCAGTGAGCATAACCTGCCTGGGATGTCAGTGAGCATAACCTGCCTGAGATGTCAGTGAGCATAACCTGCCTGAGATGTCAGTGAGCATAACCTGCCTGGGATGTCAGTGAGCATAACCTGCCTGAGATGTCAGTGAGCATAACCTGCCTGAGATGTCAGTGAGCATAACCTGCCTGAGATGTCAGTGAGCATAACCTGCCTGGGATGTCAGTGAGCATAACCTGCCTGAGATGTCAGTGAGCATAACCTGCCTGGGATGTCAGTGAGCATAACCTGCCTGGGATGTCAGTGAGCATAACCTGCCTGGGATGTCAGTGAGCATAACCTGCCTGAGATGTCAGTGAGCATACACACGAGTAGCATAAGGCATAATAAAAAGTCTCTTGATTATTGCCTGTATGATGGGCATACTGCAGTGGTGCTTTGAACCATATATAGAGATAGGTTTCACAGGGTCGTTACTTGGCAAGTCATCCAGTAGACCACTGAGGAGCCTAGCCAAAATTCTCAGTTGCCCCAGAGAACTGCCTATTTAAGTCAGTTGTTAAAGGTCACACAGTAGGCACATGAAGGCTGACAGGATCAAATACTATACTACAGGAGGTATCTTATTATGAGTGACAGCTGCCATGGTGGTGGCCTGATTGTGGGCAAAAGTAGAGGTAAAAAAATCAAAATAAGGACAAAGTATTTGGAATATTTTTAACTGTCAAAATCCTTCTCTAGATTTACAGTCCATATCAGGAATTAATTTTTAGGATACTGTTGCTTGCATGTACATGCTGCTGTCACCTTTTGGAGTGAAATTGCAACTGCATGATCTTTGATTTTTTTTTTTTTTTGCAATTTCTCCTATGCCTTTTTAATTTTGTCTAATAATTCTGTTGCCTGTTTTAACATGTCTGGCAACTTCTAATGAAGGGCACCTCATACATTTCCAATGGGAGAAGGCTCCCACTAATCTGCTCCTAGAGAAATATAACCTATTAGGGTCTATATTACGTGATCGAAACCTTAGGTTATCGAACACCTAAAGATCTATCACTAAATATCGAACCCTTAACATCGAAAACGGCCGTTTCCACATAGGGGAAACAAAGCCATTGGCCAAATAATAAAAAAAAGTTTTAAACAGAAATGTGGAAACAGCCATTCACAATTTTCAGACTTTAACATTTAGTGATTGACCTTTAAGTGTTTGATAGCCTAAGGTTTCGATCATGTAATAGGGAACCACTTATTACAGGGTTATAGTGCCTTTGGGAAGAATAGTCTTTCTGTTCTTGGGACCACTTACTGAAAGATAGTTTCCTGTTGTTGAGTATCTCATTTACCAAATGTCATGGTAAGAGGTAAGAGGCAAACATCTAAACTCTAAAGTTAAAGCCCACTCCACTAGAGCAATGGCCTCATCTGGAGCCTTCCTCAAATGGCTGGACACTGCTTCCATTCTAGAGGCAGTTGCCTGGACATCTGTCCATACATTCACCAAACACTACAAACTGGACCACATTTCCAGATCTAGAGCAGGTTTTGCTACGGCAGTTCTGCATGGATTCTTGGAAAACAGTTCCAAACAACCATCCTCTTCTTCCCTTTGAGTATGGAACTCACCCAAAGGTTATGAATACTGCAACATGTGAATAGAAGGACATAGAATAGTAATGTAAAATCTTACCTTAACCATAGATGTCTTTCTCTTCCATGTTGCAGTATTCTATCCCACCCTCCTACCCCTATATATATATATATATATATGTATGTATGTATATGTATATATATATATATATATATATATATATATATATATATATATATAAAAACTTTGCTGGATGATACAGAACTTGTGCAGCTATCCTGTGACTAGGGTCCGACTGGGGTGTTCAGTTCTGGGGAAGGTACATGCAGACATCACTTTTATGGCCCACACACACTACTGCCAAAGTCACATGTCCCACATACCTCGCAGTGACTAAAGCTTTTGTATACTGGATGGACGTGCAGGTAGAAGAGCAGAGGATAACCCAAAGGTTATGAATACTGCAACATGGATGAGAAGGACATCTATGGTTATGGTAAGATTTTTTACAACTATTCTTTAATCCTACTGTTGCTAAACATTTAGTTAATTCCAATCCTACACTTTACTGACAAGGATGGGAAAATAATTAAAAAATACATTTAAAAAGGATGGGGAAAATAATGGAAAATAATTGCTATGTATGGGGGAAAGTGTGTGCTTCTGCAACTTTGATTTTCAGAATTTGTAGTTGTCAGGCTCATATGTTAACATTTGTTCTGACTAATTATGAAAGTGTGAGGATTTTTTTGTCTGCAGTTTCTTCTTGTGATGAGAAATCTGCTTTAAATAATTTAGTTTATTTTGTTTTACAAGTCACTAATTCTTTACAGTGTGTGAATGACTCAGTTAATACTTTTCCAAGGCTATGGCCACTGGTAATGTATTGAGGGGGTTGTATGGTTGCTTTCTGAGAACCTCCCAGATGATGTTAAAAGTGAGATTTTAAATTCTCCTTTGGATAGAGATTTAGTTCTTGGTTCCCTCTGCTGCAGAAGGGAAAAACTGTAATGAAAGGGGTAAGCAGTCAGAGGGAATCACTAAGATTTTTCTGCTATCCTTTGGCAAATGTTCTAATGGATTTTCTAACCTCTCATCCAGTTTTGGCAAAAACAAAATAAACAATCTCATCAAAATGCAGGTAAACAGACATTTAAGAAGAAATGGCAATGGGATTCCAAAAGAATTTTGGAACCTCTGAAAACCAAGGACAGTTAAACAAGTTAAAATGACTATTTAAGAGACCCTGCCCCCCCCCCCCCCCCACTCTGGCAACCTTTTTTTTTCTTCCAGAAAGGCTAAATCTCCACATTTCTCTTTGGCAACAGATAGTTTCAAATAAATGGGTTCTGATCATTCATCAAGGTTATAGATGGCAGTGGGGGGAAACTCCTCCTTTCCTAGGGGTAATTCCTCATCTTCCAGACCATACTCTTTTGTTTCCACTTATCCTTCATCACAAGCTGTCCCAATGAGTGATAGAACTTTTTCTACCTTCTCAGGTGGGGAAAAGTTTTTGTTCAAGGATGTTTTTAATGCCGAAGAAAAAAGATGTGCAAAGACCAGTTCTGGATCTTTCTTTCCTACACCTGTTTGTGATAGTGCCCCAATTTAAAATTATATCACTTCACAACTGTTACTTCTTTTTCCTCATTCAAGTTTCCATGTAAAACCAGACTTAAAAGATGCTCATTATCAATCACTCATCATCCAGACTTCAGATGTTTCTTAAGGTTTTGTGGGTCTGGATCACATTATCAGTTTTCTACCTTACCCTTTGGACTAATCAGTTGCACCAAGAGTGTGTTCACAAAGTGTCTAGCTGCAGTTATAGCTCATTGCAGGCAATAGGGTAGCCACATTTTTCCATATTTAGGTGATATACTTATCCTCATAGAGTCTTTTTCAAAGTGTCAGGAATCTCAGTCTTGGATGAGAGAGCTCTTAGACGAGCTGAAATTCCAAGAGAACATTCAAAAGACTTTCTTGACTCCTACACACAGGATTGTATTCCTGGCATGTCAACTAGACACCTCAGTTCAAGGGGCCTTTCTTCCACAAGAAAAAGTAGACCTACATCTAGATCTGTTTCTAGGGTTTTCTACTCAGACTGCAATCACTGCAAGGGATACTTCAGATTTTGTGTCTCATGGCTTTAATGATTCTCATAAAACCCCTGGCAAGACTTTACATGAGAAAGATACAGTGATATCTGAAGTTTCTTTGGTCCCACCCCTTGTCTTTTCAAAGCCCACTGCTAGGATTTGTCAGAAGAGGAAACACTTGGTGAAGACTACAGATATCCTTAAATGCAGGTCTCCCCTTCTTCCTCCGTTTCAGAGCAGTAAGTCACCACAGATGCTGCTGACTTTGCCTGGGGAGTAGTTTCAGGAGGGATTAAAGTGCAAGATGTATGGGCTACCAAGGACAGATGCAAGCACATAAAAATAAAAGAGATCTTGCCTGATGAAGGCACTCAACTCTCTGAATTATATTTGATACCCTGGACCTTTTCAAATTGTTACAGAAAATACTACAGTCATGTGGTATATCAAGAAGCAATAGGGAACTAGGTCTTACCCACTTTGCAGACTAGCAATGTTAGCTTGTGATATAGCTTCACAGCACAATCTCATTCTACAGGCATCCTACATTACCTCAGAGCAAAATTGTATAACAGACAAGACGAGCAGGACAAAGGCTGACCCTCTCAAATGGAAACTAGATCAGGTTGTCTTTCAAGATTTGATCCATATATAGAGAATTCCTCAAGTAGACCCCTTTGCCTCCTGTCTGAATAATAACCTGGCAAAATTCTGCTCCAGAACTCCATGCAAGAAGGCCTGAAAGATAGATGCATTTTATTTTCATTTTCTCAGACAGGAATGTTCCCATAAGCTTTTTCACCCTTTCCACTGATGTCCAGGGTACTTCTGAAGATTCAGAAGGAATCCCGCAAGATCATTGTGGTGACCTCCCTTCAGGCAACACTGGATTCCCATTCATTTGGAAATGGCCACAGTCAATTACCCAAGCTTCCTCACAGATATCTCATTTTACATATTATGAGTATGATTTACTATGTCACAATACTGTACAAGAGAGTGTGTATATTACTTGCCTTTTAATAAGTCCAGAGGGTGTTTTGAAAGAAAATCTTAAAGAAAGTAATTACTTATGGAGTGGACCCTCATAGCATCGTCAGTGTGTTGGGAATAGCCCTCACCCATTTGCTGACTAACAACATGCTTGCACCATGGCCTGTATTTAAATGCACTGGTTTTAGTGAATGCCTTTACCTGAAGAAGTCTTACCACCAGGTGGGACGAAAAACGCTTTGTGTTCACAGTTGTTTTATCATCTACTTCAATATATATTCTGTATTTTTTTATTATTTTTTCTTGTGCTTTATTAAAGAAAAGAACTACAGTACTTGGAGTAGACTTACCTTCTTCCGCAAGTGTTGTTTGGTCTCTTACTTTTCCTGGTTTTATATCTGTATATAGGTTCATTGTATTTCATTGTATGTTTGTTACATCAAATGTTTAGTTAGGACTTTTGTTTTGTCACACTGCCAGGTTTATCACATAATGCTGGTATTTGTTTTGCAGGGTCTCTACCCAGTGTGAAGTGTTGTTTTGCCCTTTCACCACAATTTTGTGATGTTGGAGTCGGAGTATATAGATGTATATTAAATAAGCAGGGGGTATTGGGGTACAGGCCTCCACATGGTGTGTGTGGGAGCTTGATCTTCTACATAAAACATTTTTTTTTTAGTTAATATCATTTGTGGTCAATGTAGTATTTGATGATTTAATGAGTCAGTGACAAAGTGAAATATAACTGTGTGTGTGTATGTGTGTGTGTGTGTGTGTGTGTATGTGTCACATCACATTACATGCAAACATGTGCACATATACATGCGCGCGCGCACACACACACACACACACACACACACACACACACACACACACACACATATCTCTACTGTATTTTATATTTAGATATATACATATGTTTATAAATTGACATGATAAACAGACTAATCGGATTCCTTGCTATCTACCTGTGCATGAAATGTATTCCATGTTGGTAAGAAAGCTGCTACAGGCCACCTAGACCTCATTCCATGTCATATCCCAGCTTATTTCAAAATTCCAGAAACTGCTTCAGTCTTGAAAAGTAATGTAGCTGAGTGAAAACTTTAATACACAGAAATACTAAAAAACAAAAAACAACTCCAAACACCAGAAATGTATATTCCCCACATCAAAAGCATAACTAAGTCTACATTAAAAAAAATAATATATAAATAAAATAAAATTGGGGAATCAGGACTATGACACAAACCAAACACATTTTCCAATAATAAAAACACTAAAAACATAAATTTACTTGCATTTCCTGATCAGGAATAATAAAATATACTAGATAGGTAAGGTAAAAACACAATATAAAAAGAAAATATGCAGTGAAAGAAAAGACAGAAAGTGAATAACATGAAGTGAAAGCAGCATTGCCAATAGCCAAAGAAAACAGTTACTCTAACCTAAGAATCAAATTATACAGAAAAACACAAATGCAGTAGAAAGGTTCTTTCAGTTGTTTTTCTTTGAGTTAAGAGGTAAATCCAAAGGTAAAGTTGTAAAACACTGTAGGAATATAAAATACATGTTAAATAAACCCAATTAAATAAAGACAAGTAACTTAAGAAAAATGATGGAAATGAGGGGAGTGTTACTGCTCAGTTATTATCCATTCAGGGTGCAGTAAAGATATTATCAGCTAAAGCAACATAAGAAGTGATGAGGGGGAGGGGCTTACTGCTTGCACATGTGCATCTCTTACCTCTTGCAGGTGTGACCATGATGATTACTCTAGTGAACATTTTTGAAGCTGTGTTACCTCGAAAACAGAATATTGTGCCTGCAGTTATTTTATGTTGATCGGTGTTCTATCCCGGTAAATAGATGCAAATAAGTAAATAAAATGTTTGTGAAGTACAAAAGTACTGCTCTGTATGTCTACACTAATTCACCTGTCAGAACTCAGCTGAAGTGTTATGTAGTGTTAGCACCTATTTCTAAACCTGACTTTGCAGTAATAGTACACAGCAATTCAACAGAAGAGTCTGTTAAATAACTACTCTGAAAATGTTATACCAACATTCTACACAGGTAAAAGTTATAACCCTGCACAACAGTTATTTATGTAAGTACACATAAAAGTAAAAAGGAATACCAAGACACGGTCTAGTCTTCATAGAGAGCAAGCAGTCAAAAAAGTTAAAGCTTTAATAAATCCAGAGGTTAGCCCTTTCACAATTTGTCTCCTTGCTTCTTTTTTAACGTTGACTTTCAGGAAGTTGATAGAACCAGTTATATTAACACTGGCTTTGCAGGGATTAACCCCCACTGCATCTGAATTGGAGGCTAGGTTGGGATCTCTTTGCCCACGTAATCCTTTCTAGTTTTCTCCATTTGCAAATTCCCAACTGCGAATACTCTGATCATAGCTGTCACCATCCATTATCAAAAATGTGGAATTCTGCCTTACATAATTTGGAACAAAGTGGCAAAATGTGGAACACTAAATAAGAGCAGAAGAAACCTCGATAAATACACCAAAACTGAACACACATCAAAGTCACAATGTGGCAAAAGAAAAGGACCAGAGCCTGTTTTGAATTTAGACTTATTGAATAACACTAAAACAAACAGAAGTTAAGCACTTTCATCCTCACAGTAACCAGGACATCATCAGAACTTCCATTAATTACATTCAGCGCATTATTTATAACACCAGTCTAAAAACATGTGACACACCATTACCAATCATCTTAAATCTGTTAAGAAAAAGATTAATTCAGACATAGTTTAAATACAATAATATACATAAAATCATAGTGGATCATAGCAGCTGTATATTTGTGAATCATATATGATAAAAGAATGTACACAAAATATTAATTAAAGTCATAAACCTTTAAGTGTTATAATTTATAATTTAGTAATTTCAATAAACTGCTTAATGAAACAGCATCATTAAGACCAGGAAATGCACAAGCATTTAATCTAATCTGCTTTAAAAGTTCTCTCTCTTTCAATTTGTATTACCAAGCTCTTGTGCAGGGTTAAATGGAATGTGATCCCGAATAAAAAATTGTACTTTGTATACAGTTCAATTTGTGTTTATACAATGCATTATTAACATTTGAATTACTAATATAATAATGTTCATATAGTCTTCTCCTTAAAACACATTTAGTGTTACCCACTTAATACCCATGACAATAATCACAAAGTATTATATAATCCACACCTTTAGAGTTAAAATCACAAACATAATATAGCAATAACCCACGCCTGGGTGTGGGTAATGCTGGATTTACCCACGGTTGGCGTGGTTTGGTCCCGAGGCGCCCGAGGACCAAAAAGCCAACCGTGGGTAAATACAGCATTACCCACACCCAGAAGTGGTTATTGCTATTATACATGACATTATTTAAGAAAAGAAACTATTACTTTTCTTAAATAATGGCATAGTATAATGCCTGTTTACTGCCCTTCCGCAGATGTCTGGCATCTGCGGCAGTTCTGATGTACTGTGCGCCTGCGCAGTACATCAGAGCTGTGGCAAGCAACGAGAAAGCAAGATCTCCGTTGCTTTTACTTTTTCGCTATGTTAAATGGGTTTAACATAGCGAGACAGTTTAAAATAAGCAACGGAGATGTCCGTTGCTTATTTTAAAACTGTCTCGCTATGTTAAACCCATTTAACTTAGCGAAACAGTAAAAAAAGCAACGGAGATCTTGCTTTCTCTGTTGCTTTTTTTTTTAAAACCTGTCTCGCTATGTTAAATGGGTTTAGCTTAGCGAGACAGCTTTAAAATAAGCAACGGAGATCTCCGTTGCTTATTTTAAAGCTGTCTCGCTATGTTAAACCCATTTAACATAGCGAGACAGTGTTTTAAAAGTAGAGTTATACTAATGGAAAAAAGTCCGGGTGACCGGACCTTTCTCCATTAGTATAACTCGATTTACAATGTGCACGCTGGCCAATCAGCGTGCACGTTTTGGGGGGGTCATGGTATAATAAAGTTTAAACTCATTATTGCAAGACATTAACTTCAGGATTTGTCCTTCATGTATATATTTACATTGTTGGCAAAATCCACATTTTTTTTCATTCCATTACCTGTCCGTTTAGTCTTACAGTGGTTTATTTTATCATTCCCCATTTCAGACTTCTCCTTTATATAAGGGTGTCTTTTACAAACAAACAGTGGCTAACTTCCTAACACCCTATATGTAATGTTATATTACATAACCTTCCCGTTGTTCATTATTACATTGTCTGTTCATAATTCTCACTTGCATCAAAATGTTGTGTTTATTAGCTCAACTCATCCCCTTGCCCAATAGGGGTGGAAATCTGTCACTTCTCTTCCTAAACACTTCTTAAATTTCAAACAGTATTTTTCAGGGTAACCTGTTTTGATAAACATTTCAAAAATGTGGAAAACTTACTAATATTGTCAATTGGGAAAGTTACAGCATGGTCAGTAACTTTTCTTCACAATTGCAGAAGGTTAATTTGAGGAGTTAATACAGTCTGATATTATTTACCATAGGTAGTTGTTAAACAGCTTTTAACAATGAATGTGTGACAGACCCATCCAGTGTGGAACACTGAATGTTTAAGGCTCACAGTAAGACAAAGTTGAGAGGTATGTCTGTGATTATCAGTGAATCAGGTATCAGCAAATGTATTTTTTAGCTCTAGTTCTCTTTTTTTACAGTGGATATCAGGTAGCACCTAGCAGCGTTGAGGAAGTGGGGTGCTTTAGAAAACAAACACTTGAATTAGCTCTTACAATCTAATGAAGAGCTAAAAATGTTTAATTAAAGCATTAATTTACTACTTAAACTTTATTAGCAACATCCTTTTCTAGTGGCTGTTTATCCATGTATATTTCCTTTCCTCTATTTTTACCCAGCTGCACATTATATGAAATGTTGTAATTTGTGGAGTGTAACATTTTGACTTTTGACATGCTGCAGTGTATTTCTTATC
>NC_056733.1:338008909-338238909 GCF_019279795.1 Protopterus annectens | reverse complement strand
TCTTAATAAAACACTCCACAGATACTTGTACTAAAAGTATTCTCCTACACAATGCTGTATTTTCATCAGACTTTCCACTGTATGTTTGCATCCTCGCATGCCTATTTTTATTTCCGTCAAAATACTTTTTTTATTTTTTCATTTTTCCTGCAGATATTTCTGTGGGGACATTGTGTCTTGTGCACACACATGCGATGAGTAGGTATAGTATTTGCTTGATATGAATAATTAGGGACATGTACACACTGTTTTGAACCAATAATGGGCAGAAGCTTGAGTTACTTGGTATGCTCACCTTGTTTGCACACACACACACACACACACACACACACACACACACACACACACACACACACACACACACACACACACACACACATACATCTGTTGGATGTATGCCATGTTTTGTGTTAGTGTGCCATCAGTTTAACCATATGCACCAAAGCATGTGATGACTCTGGTACTGTCCTTTGATGACTCTGGTACTGTCCTGTTTACTGGTACCAGTTTGAAATCTAAACAAATGCACCAAGAACAAAATAGAAACAAAGTCACTATGTAAAACTAATTGGGCTGATGTGTTCAGTGGAAAGATTGCAGAGGAATTGTGGCAACTTTTGAAAGGAAAATTGGTTCAGTGCAAAAAAATCAAAATGTTTTAACATCTGGTTCTAGCCACACAGTATGAAGAGGATTTATTTCTGTAAAAACAACGCACTTAAGATAATGGATTAAAAAAAAGCAGTGGAAGTGAGGTCAAACTGTGCATTTGAAAACTGAAACAAACTGGAGCAACAAATTTAAAAGTAGTGTGACAAGATTTTCAGGAAGCACTTTAAGAAAATTTAAGATGTTGAGCATAATAGGAAAACATTTTACAGATGTAAAATAATATGGTAGGAGTAAATACATAAAGATTAGTAAAATGTGTAGATTGTAACATTTTAGTCATGAGCACAACAGATTGCAGATAATCCATTCACCCGTTTTCCTCAATTTTGCATGGGGTTGGGGTGTCACATCAATATCAGTCAGTGTATGACCAAATAACTGATATGTTTACAAAATTTTTTGTTGAACAGTTTGGTTCCACAAAGGGGGAAGATCATTGTGCTAGGTAACATTGGTAACTTCAGATACTGAAATTGTTATATTATATTGAAAAAGTACTATACAAACTGGGCACGAGGAAAGCACATGGACGAGATTGAATTAGTAATTATGATCCAAGAACACTTCATGAAATTACAGTACAATTATCCATCATTCAATATATATATATATATGTATATATATATATATATATATATATATATATATATATATATATATATATATATATATATATATATATATATATATATATATATATATATATATATATATATATATATATATATATATATATGTATATATATATATATATATATATATATATATGTATATATATATATATATATATATATATATATATATATATATATGTATGTATATATAGATATGGATATAGATATAGATGTTTACCTACTATGGAGTGTAGGTAAACTTGACGTCTGTATTATCAGCACATTTTGATGAATGGGGTATATGGTTGACAGTTGTACCTTAATGGACAAACCCCAGGTTGGGAAATATACCCTTTCCCCTTTCGTCTAAATGAGAAGAACAGATAGTCTTTTGTTCAGAAACCCAAATGCTTCAAAACTATGGAGCTGACATAAGGTATGCTATAGAAGTGGACACCAATAACTTACGGGCCCATGAGTCAGTCGCTAGTTGATGCCTGTGTTTATTCAACAGCTAGCGTATAGGTATGCATCACTACTGTACACGATGATGCCCTATTTAGCTGCTGTGGTGGCGTAGAGGGATAAAGCCCTGACTACAGCCCAGCCAAACCTGGGTTTGATTAGCGGCTTAGGCAACTGAAAGAGTGGCAGTGAAGGGATGGGAATGGCCGTCCTGCTGGGAGGGTGGTCATTGATACATTCCCTAAGGAGAGTCATGGTCCAAAGAGGTTAATTGCTTTAACTGCAGTCAGTGAGTGAAGGGGAAAGAGAAAGGGAAAGTGGACAGGGCATACCCCCCCCCCCGAATGGAAGCACTGATGAGTTGAGTCTTCAGGACTCCCTTATGATCCATGACTTGCCCCAGTAATACTGGAGTAAGTCAGGGAGGGGATTGCTGGATGATCTGGAATGGATGTGGGCAATGAGGAGCCAGGCTAGTAAAAATAAGTCCGAGGGGGTCACCCCGCTCTGTTAGGTTCCTCAGTGCTTTAACAGGATATAGTAGAAGAGATGGCTATGTAAATAAGGACAGTTTGCTTAAGTTTCAAGAGTATTTATTAAAATGACATCTGGTGAAAAATTCTCTCTGTTCACAAAAATATGTCTTCCATCTGAGGTGGCAGTCCAAACCTTTTTTGAGTCAAACACCAGTAGAGGTGTCAGTGACTGCCTCTGCTTCTGTATTTTAATTCCAAAGTGAGATTTGTGCTTTTTGGTATTAACACCTAAGGTCTGGTCATGTATGCAACAGTTGTCAAATGCTTGGATGCCTCATGTCTAATCCTTTACTGGATATCCTTGCCCCTGACCTCTGGTTACCCAAGAACTGAACACAACAGTAAGTAGCAGATTTTGGCACCCTGGACATCAATTGTGGTTTCCACTTTTCAGGCTGAAGCTATGTTAGATTTGTTATTTAGTATTTTGCCTTATGGAGGTTGAACACTGGCTGTAGCAGATGCTTTTATGCTGTCAGCATCTGACAGTTACTAGCAGAAGAGGACTCTATTTCCTCTTCTACCATTATTTAGCTCCAAGGATTTTGAAGACATTCAGGTTAATGAAGACCAGATTGCAGTCCCTCCTGATCATGTCACTGACTGTGGTGATGATGACTGTCCTATTGGTTCTCCCCAACAAGATACATATCTTGAAGATACACTTTATTTTATGAAAAATCATTTTAAATTGGAGACCAACAATGTTTCTTTACTAAAAATTGGGGATTGATGATGTCCTTAAACTTTACACATACATACTACTGGCAGTATCTCCTTTGATTTCCTCTTTTGAAGGGATGATTCTCATTGTTCTTAAAGCCTGACTCTCAGCCAGACCCTCCAAGAAATGTAGCTGGTGTCGGTACCTGATGCCATTATCACAGACTTCTCAGTTTCCAGTGAATACAAAAAAGAGTTAATTTGCCAGGCCTTACCAATTGACAGAAGTAGTAGACTGATAACTCTGATAAGAAAGAGTAAATGTTTCTAGTCCAGGCTTATAGAACAGGTAACTAACTACCACTTCATACCATAGAGAACCAAGAAAATATTTAAAAAATTAGAATTTGGCTTAAGATATTAATTATTTGACATAAAAGAGAAACTCACAAAATTGATATAACTGACAGAGTTGGCACTGACATTGTCTAGTGTGGATGTGACTCCTTAGGGTTTGATCTGTAAGGCCACCAACACAGGCAGTGTACTTAGAAAGCTGGTTGGCTGAGGGCCGAGTCCTTTCTTAAGACCCTACATTCTTGGGGCCTCCCTTAGAGAGCTAGAAATAGGTTCATAGGTTCATAGGTTGGTACTAGGCTGTCGGCCCTAGGGCTTATACAAGCCTAGCCATAACAATTCCGTGGCTATTTCCTCCCACAATATTTACTTCCCTGGACCCCTGTCTAGCAGGGCGACTGACGTGATCCCCTGGGGGAATTTCCTGTCTCCCATCCAATCGGCAAGGTTCCTTTTGAAGAGGGCCAAAGAGGCACTCTGCTTGACATGTATGGGTAATCTATTCCAGAGTCTGGGGAGTCTCTGGGTCAGGAACCTATCCCTCCAGCATGTTTTGTTTATTGTGATGACAAGGTTTAGATCCCTGGAGCATGTGGCTCTGAGGGATTGGGATTTCTTTAAGTGTAACATGTCCAACAGCTCTGGGTTTGACATGGCCTTGTATGTTAAGCAGTGATCGCCTCTGAGTAGACGATATGCAACAGAGTGTAGCTGGAGTTTTTTTAGAAGGTCAGCATAGGGCATCTGCTTTAGGCCTGTGATTCTTTTAGTGAGGTATTTCCGCGGCCTTTCCAGTTGTTGCAGATGTCTTGAGAGGTACATACCAAACGGGGCATTGTATTCTATAATGGGTCTAATGAGGGATGAGTACAGTGGGACAATGACCTCCTTTTTTCTGGATGAAAATCCCTTAGTGATGAGGTGTGCCACGTAGAAGGATTTCCTGACTGTTATGGCAATGTGGTTATCGAAGGTGAGACCACTGTCCACCTGTTTCCCTAAGTCTCTTATCACACTTTCAGTGTTTAGTGTACTGTCACCTGTGTGGTAATTCACGGGTACATTTTTTTCCCAAAGGGGATAACTATACATTTCTTGGCATTGAGCTTGAGCCCATGGCTCTGGCACCAAGCATCTGTTTCTGTAAGGCCCTTTTGTAGAATATCTACATCATTTGAGGATTCAATAATTGCTCCCAGTTTGCCGTCATCTGCGAACTTTGTTAGCCAGAGTCCCTTAGTGTTGGCCTGTACTTCAGAGAAGTAGATGCCAAACAAGAGCGGTCCCAGGACTGAACCCTGAGGTACTCCACTTGTCACTTGTCTGGAGCTGGATTTGAAGTCGGCTACTTTTACAGTGTGGGTTCTGTCAGTAAGCCAGTAAGCCAGTTAGCAACCCATCGAGTGACGTAGGGATTAATGCCCAGCTTAGTAAGTTTATCTATGATTCCAGAGTGGGGGATGGTGTTGAAGGCCTTGGCGAGGTCCAGATAGGCTATGTGGACCGCCTTACCCTCGTCCACAGCTCTGGAGACTGATTTGAAGAAGTCATTCAGGTTCATGAGACAAGATCGGCCCTTCACAAACCCAAACTGGGTGGGGTCCAGTGTTTGAAGGTTGCCAATGTCTTTGTTTATAAGTTCCATGATAATACGTTCCATGGCCTTGCAGATCAGGTTCTTCAGACTGATGGGGTGGTAGTTTCCAGGATCCAAGGTGGATCCCCCCTTGTGGAGTGGGATAACTGTAGCTGTGCGCCACTCAGTGGGCATGAAGCCTGAGGTGAGGGTATGATTAAACATGACACTTAGGTGAGGTGCCAGTTCATTTTGTAGTTCATGTAGTACACAGCCTGGGATGTCATCTGCTCCCATGGATGCTGTATTCTTAGCTTTGGAGAGTGCGTTTTTTACATGTGTGGCCATTATTACTGGAATTTGGCAATCTTCCGGTATTGAGATAGGTCATTTAGGGGGTGAGAGGCTATGTCTGGGTTTGACATAGCCTTGTATGTTAGGCAGAGATTGGCCTTAAGTAGGCAATATGCGACAAAGTAAAGCTTGAGTTTTTTGAGACAGTCTGCGTAGGGCATCTGTTTGAGGCTGGTAATCCTCTTTGTGAGGTATTTTTACAACCTTTCCAGTTGTTGTAGATGTCTTGTGAGATACATACCAAAAGGGGCGTTGTACTCTATAATGGGTCTAATGAGTGATGAGTAGAGGGGAACAATGACCTCTTTTTTCCTGGATGAGAAACCTTTTGTGATGAGCTGTGCCACATAGAAGGATTTTCTGACTACTGTGGTGATGTGATTATCAAAGGAGAGACTACTTTCACCTGTTTCCCAAGTTCTCTGATCACACTTTTGGTGTTAAGTAGACTACCACCTATGTCGTAGCTCATGGGGACAGAGTTTTTACCAAAGGGGATGACAGTGGACTTTTTGGCATTGAGCTTGAGGCCATGGCTTTGACACCAGGCATCTGTCTCAGTGAGGCCCTTTTGTAGGATGCCCACATGGTAAGGAGTTTCAATTATGTCTCCTAGTTTGCAGTCATCTGCGAACTTCATTATCCAAAGACCTTCTGTGTTAGACTGTACTTCAGAAAAGTAGATACAAACAGGAGAGGACCCAGGACTGAACCCTGTGGTACTCCACTTGTCACTGGTCTGAAGTCGGATTTGGAGTCTGCTACTTTCACAGTGTGGGTTTTGTCAGTGAACCAGTTGGCAACCCATCTTGTGACATATGGATTTATACCTAGTTTAGTGAGTTTATCTATAATTCCATAGTGGGAGATGGTGTCAAAAACCTTGGCGAGATCTAGATGGGCTGTGTGAACCACCTTACCCTCGTGGCTCCCCCTTTGTGGAGTGGGATAACCATTGGTGTGCACCATTCAGTGGGCTCAAAGCCTGAGGTGAGGCTAAGATTGAGCATGATGCTTAGCAGGGTGCCAGTTCATTCTGTCATTCTGTAGTTCATGTAGAACGCAGCCTGGGATGTTACCAGGTCCCATGGATGCTGTGTTCTTGGCTTTGGAGAGTGTGGTTTTTACCTGTGCAGCCGTGATTACAGGAACTTTGCATTCTTCCGGTATAGAGATGGGCCCTTTAGGGGGTGAGGGGGGGGGGTAAAGTTAGCAGTGAACCTATCTGCCAGGATGTTGGCAATATCAGTTGGTTCTGTATATTTAGTGCCATTGTGCTGTAGCTCAGAGCAGATCTGAGTGTTGCCATTTAGATTCTTGACATAGCTATAGAATGCTTTGTGGTTGTCTTTAGTATCAGTGGCGACTTTGTTTTCGTAACTAGCTTTGGAGGATTTTATGAGAGATCTCAGCTTCTTACTGAGGCTGACCAGGGAATTCCTCCAGTCATGGGATTTTACTCTTTTTTGCAACAGTTTCTTTCTTCTGTTGTAAAGTTTGTTTATGGCAGGGGACCACCAGATTGGCTTCCTTTTTTTGGAGGATAGTATATTTGTTCTGTTAGGGATAGCACGCTCCATGCACTTGTGTAAGTGCTTATAAAGTGCATTTCAATAGTAATATTAATAATAACAGTAACAGCAAAGCAAAGATAGTCAAACTTCCAGTAAGCTCAGCACCCTCATCTAACCCTTCATTCAAGCTAGTTACAACACTACCTGTCCCAAAGCTTCAATTACCATATTTCCTCCATAAACATCCAAACACGCTCTCAAGTTATCCAGATTTCAAACTTCTCTCTCCCTCTGTCTCTGCTGACTGGCCTTCCTCATTTTATTTCAGGGGAATGTCAACAACGTATGTCAGAAATGTATTATAGAAATTAGACAATAAATTCTAACAGCATACTCCTCACATTCCTAACAGTGTGTGCAAAACCACTGTGTAAGCCATTGACATACATCTTCAACCTCTGTATAACATCCAGGAGCATCCCCCCATTTCAACCTCTCTCTGATTATTTCTGTTCCTAAGAACTCATCTGTCATACAGGACTTTTGCTAAAGGTCTATACTCTGCGTAAACACAAAGGCATTTGAAAAAACCGATTTATGATCAGCTGTTTGAACTCCTAATAGATTCATAACCTGAATTAAGAAGCAGTAATACCACCCTTACTGCTGGTCTGTACTGTGACCAATAAAATCTTTTCATTGAAAGGGCAGACTTCATAGACCTCCACAGTGCCGTTGATAGCATAGACAACATCATCCTACTTTCTCAGCTAAACAAGCCTGGATTTGAATCAAACACACTCTTTTGTTTCAAAAGCTGTTTATCAGATAGAATCTTTCTAGTTCAGTCAGGTAATTTAGGTAGGGACATGGGTAACTTCTCAGACAGTTTCGCAGGGTCCCTTCCTAGGATCCATATTATTTTCATTGTTTATTAATGACCTAACCAAAACCATAAATCGTAATAACATAATCTTGTATGCTGCTGTAATTATCCTTTATAGAAATAGTTCCTTCCCAACAACAGTCCAAACGTTACTTCTGTTCTATGTGCAGTTGGCTGACTAGCAATCCATTAACACTGAATGTATTCAAAATACCTCCATATCTTTTGGTACACAAAAAAAATGTTTTTAACCTTCAGCTGCTTTAACCCTCAACTGCAAATAAGAACTCCAGATGGGTGAGCTCCCTTTGGTCATATAGAAGTACACAAGTACCTTGGCCTGATTCTAGACCTGTCACTGTCATTTAAACCACATACTGTCCTAGCTACTACTGAAGTTTCTATCCAACTCAAAATCATTTACTCTCTCTCAGATCACCTTACTAAGATAACTATACAGGCTGATGCTAAAAATGTTTCATTACCAAGTCATTTCCCTCCCCTCAGCCCACAATACCAGCAAAATTAAGACACCTATAAATTTCATGTGCAGATTTATTACCCTCTCCCTCCCATCTAGAGCATTATGTTACATTATCACTAATTCTGTGACATCTTCCCCTCTCACTCATAAACTTTAAACCAAATCCCCCACCTATGATCTCAAGGGTATCTCTCAATCTCAACCCACCCTGCTATCTCCATAAAATAAACTTCATTGCACTGACCATGCAGTCTCCATGTTAGCACCTAAACTTTGAGAATTCATTCCACTCTCAATCAGAGATTTCCAAATGTACTCGGACTTCAGACAACAGCTCAAGAAACACCTGTTCATCCAAAGTGCAGTTGCACTCACACAGGTCATGCTACATGAACCCTGCACCTCTCTCAAACTCCTTTATCCCTTTTTCAGCCTTAATCTCATCTTGTCATCCCAACACTTACTGTCTCTCATTTACCCTACTTCCTTCTTCTCTTTGCATCTCTCACACTTCACTCCTTTCTACTCCTCTTTCCTCTGCATGCCTCTTTCTCCATTTCTCTGTCTTCTCTGCATGATATCCTTTCCTTAATGTCTTCATACCTCTCTATATAATGATATACCGTCTCAGTCATTATGGCTACATCTTATTCTAAAAGCTCCGCTAAGCATAATTTAATTTTACCATCTGTGGTTTGACTTTGTAAACTGCTTCTTAATCTAAATGCTGTAGAATATTTTTGCATCTGTAGCTATGTTAACAGCATATCATTGTATCTGTACATATGTTTGTTAATTTTGTATGTGATCCTGTTCACTCTGGGTGTACCTGCAAATGTTCCATTGAGATCTGTGCACAGACCCACTAAACAAGTATAAACAAACAAACAAACATTCCCAAAAGCCATCTAGCTCCCAGCATAATCATTCTTCACTTTTCATCACGTACATTTAAAATCCTAAATAATAACTTCTACCCATTCCTAAAAAGAAAACTAAAAGTCAGACCTTCCTTATACTCTCAGAAGTCAGAACAATGGTGCAGTAACACTAATCATTTGGGTTCACGTCCAGACGAAAATAACTAAACCACAGCTATCCCTGCTAACTTGGAACCTCCTTCCCACAGAACTTATGCTGCAGAATATTCCCCTTTCAGGAAAGAGCTAGTAGAGCATATTAGAAGATCATATATTTTTACAAATTTTGTTGACATGAACCAGTTTCTACACCATCTCATCTGTTTGCCAGGTACTCCTTTAACCCATCTTATTGACTTAAAGATTCAGTTATGTCAACTGATCTCCCTCCATGGGGGAACACTCTCTTTCTTTAAATATGTAAACAAGTTGTGTTAGTCTTCATTACAAAATGTTAATAATGCTGGCTCTGAACAGTGTTGTGAATCATTATTATACTGTATAACATCAAAAAGCAAGTGGGTTTATTTATTGTGAAGCCAAACTCTTTTCTATATCTGATATTTTCTCTTTCAGAATTACTCCTGTTTGTATTACTGAATAACTGTCATTTTGCTCTGTCTAACTATGCATTTGCATCTAAGTTGTGGCTGAAAAGGGTCCTTGAAACAGTTCTACCAACCTGATCAACAAAAACAAAATAAATAAAAAAATAAAATCAAATAAAATATAGGGAAAAGTAAACTCTCTGTTAACAGTGTCAGAGGTCTTATGACCATCTGTGGATACAAATGCCAAAATCTGGATGGATTTTGTGCAAGTTTTCTTAAATGTGAGGTATCATAGGTTGAAGAATGCGACAGATTGCATTCACTGTTTTCTCTGGCATAAAGCTAAACTTGTTAAAGAAAACAAACTTAGATATACATTGACTTGAATAGCTGTTAATTATTTTTGTGTAAAATTTGTAGTCAGTTTTAGTAATGCTATAGGAAAAAATAATGGTTTAAAATCTTTACTTGGTTTGACAATTTTAGAGCCATTTTAGCAAAGGCAACATTTTTCTTGGGAACCCAGTTAGGAACTGTATAAGATGTGCATGTGTTTAAGAAGCATGGCTTGAACTGTGATGGAATTCAGGTGGTAATTGATTGGTGCCAGAGACAGTAATAGAAATATATTTATGTCACTGAATGTAAGTGTAAAAGAGAAAACTGAACCCAAAAAGAAGTAGTATATTTACCTTATGTAATCAAGTTTGGATCTAAAATAACTTTTTTATGAAAATACTTGAAATTGCATGAAGATGTGTAATAGTTTGAATTTTTTTAGAGTATTGCTTCTGCGATACCTGTATATTTCTCTTGATAGAAAAAAATGCCATTGTGGTCGGTATCTAACTAAAAAGAATGCAAAAATTAAAGAATAATGTGCCTGCTATGGTGGCATAGGGGGTAAAGCCCTGACTACAGCCCAGGTGACCTGATTCAGCTAACCGCTTGGGTGACTGATGGCACAGGCAGAGTGATGGAGGCAGTGATTCCCAGCCAGCTCATGCCACTGCTCTGATAACAGGGCCTCAGCTGAAGGGCTGGTGCCTGGGGTCCATTATGATGTAGAGATCTGGTGCCAGGAAGCCATGAGTGTTTGCTGAAGTCAGTGATAGTAGCCCCCATGTGGTACACATAGGGGAAACCACATACACAGACAAGGGGGCTTAGGCAACTGTTATGGTTTCCCAAGTGCCCACATCACCACCAGAGGTGGGGGTTAGACCATAAAATAATAAAGTTCAGATGCCAGTGAGAGCATGAGGCTCTCTCTTGCCTATTTGTATGACCCAACCCTCCAGACAGAGTAATGTCTGATTGAAGGAGTAAAAATAATAATAATACTAATAATAACAATAATAATAATAGTAATAATGATAATAATAAAAGGATTTTCTTTCACGTATTTCTCATATTTTACTTGTAAATATGTTTTGACTGCTACCAGTATTATACAACATTACTTTTGTCAAGATTTTTGAGAAGATCATCTTTCATCCATTGATGCAGGAAGGAGATGCTCCCTTAGTTTCAGCTTCACCCTCACCCTCAGGCACTGGTCCAGCTGAGCCCTTTAGCTCCTGTCATTGGTCCAAAGAACAGGTGAGTTTTGAATGTTTTGACCCAATCCTTCATTAAGTCCTAATGAACACTTTTGGACTCTCTGACGATGCACCCCTCAGTTCCCAGAGAGTGTTATTGCAAAAGGAGGCATATTGATTTCCCAATGGAATCCCTTTCCTTGACACAGAGCTTGATGAAAGTGATGGTTCCCCCAGTCCTCCTTTAAGGATTCCCTAAGGACTTCAGTTTTGAGGAGATTCTGGAATTTAAGTGTCAGAGTGGAACTTGGTCCACTGACTACCTTCCCTATTTGAAGAAATGTTGTTTAAGGTTTTTAGGGCTGGCCACTGTACTTCCTTGGTAGTCGCTTCCACTGACTGGCAGCAGAGAGAGCATGTCAGGAACCTGATGTGCTCGATCTCATCTCAGGTAAGCCAGGTAGCATTTTAAAACCATCTAAATGTAGGCCATATTAGAGCAAGTGTTGATTCTATTCTAGTTGCAGCTGCTGCTGCAGCTGCCACCAGAATAAAGCTGTTTGAAGAAAGCTCCATGGTCCATCCTGCTAACAGGGAATCTAAGAGGATAAACCATTTTGGGAAGTGAGCCTACACTTCACAAACCTTTTCCCTCCAGATATTGAACTGTGTAACTCACGTGACAAGATTTCAGAAGGACCAAGAAGAACAGATATTAGATTCTCTCAGAAAACCCCAAACAATGGACACTAGAAAACAGCTTGAAGTCTCTACCATGTCATTTGTCATAAACTTGTCCATGAGGCTGCTTCACAATGCAGCAGATGGGTCAGCTAGCTACAGCAGCAGGCTGTGGCATTGCTATGAGTCACTATGCCTTGTTGTACTTGTGTGACTTTGTGAACAACTTAAAAGCATCCTTCATTAATGTTCCTTATGGTGTTGCATCCTTCTTTGGTGTCAGAGTTAAAAAACTTTACTAAAGGGTGGATGAAAGGGAAATACATTGTCTGCCGTGAGAGTACGCTGTGAAACACCTCAATATTTCTTTTCAAGAAATTAGAAGGGTAGCCAAAGTCTCTGTTTCAAAATATTTCAAAGTTTATACTTTGATTCCTTCTCAGATAAAGCATCTTCTGGTTTTACAGGGGTCCTTTAACAAATTTCACCCCAGATGCAGACTGAGCCAGCAAAATGAGGGGTTGGGAGTTTTTCAGGCAAACCTCACTTTTATCCCTCTGAAGACAGTCAGTCAGTTGTAAGCTGTCTTTTCACATAGACAATCAGTTGGCCATCACACAGAACAAATGGGTAAACAACATAATGTCCAGAGGCTATGTAACACTTTTCGCGTCTACTCTTAAACAGACTTTTCCACCCCTTTCAGGTGTTCCACCCCACCAGAAGGAGGGAGGAAATGACTCAGGAGATTATTCTGCTCCTTCAAAAACAGCAATCCAAGAGGTTCCACCGGACCAGAAAGGACCTGGCATCTACTCAAGATTATTTTAGTTCCAAAGAAAACACAGGACCTCAGGGTCATTGTAGATCTCAGCAGGTTACACATTTATGTCAAAAAGATGAAATTTTGAATAGTCATGGTTCAGTCCCTCCTTCTATACTTTCAGGAAGTGGATTGATGTGCTTACCACCACATGAAAATTGAGAAGCAGTCAAGAAGGTACCTGCAGTTCTGACTGGGAGCCAGTCACTACCATTTCTGATCCTTGCCCTTTGGTATCACCACAGTCCTAAAGGTGTTCACCAAGTGCATGGCAGTAGTCATAGCTTATCTCAGATCCACAGAGTTGTGGGTGTTCCCATATCTAGATGATTGGCTCCTTACTGCAAATGCAAATGAATCCCTTAACGTAGCAACAGATTACTTGTTCCATTTATCTCAGTAAATACCAGAAAATCAGACTTGAATTATACCCATTCTTTTGATTTCATTTGATGCTACCTGGGCACTATGAGAATTGCAAGACTATCTTTCAGACTTCAAGTTCTAAACCTTCTAGGGTCGACTTCCTTCTCAGCCTCCCTAGAACTGTGAGAACTACTAGTACACTAGTCCCTTATGCCAGGTATTACATGAGAGTACTGCAGCACATATTCAGTGAGCAGTGGTCCACTAACTCTCTTCATTTTCTAATCTAGCTATCCACATTTTGCAAGTCATCTAAAATGGTGGATACAGTCACCCTTAGTACAAAGTCACTGTTTTTCTGCCTCTTTTGTCAGTCACATTCACCACAGATGACACCTACCAGGGTTAGGAGGCATAATGAAAGAAGGACAGTCTAAGGAACATGATACTGGAGATAAGGGTGGTATTCTTAGTGTTGCAAGTCCTACAGGATTTTCCTCCTCTGGGAATGATTTTAGTACACACAGACAACACCGCAGTTGTGTGATACATATGCAAGAGAGAACCCAATCATACCCCTTATCCTCAGAGGGCATGATATTGTGGTAAGGGGCTGCATCTTCACAATGCTTTCTGATAGCAATGCACATTCCAGGTCAAATCAATCTTTGAGTGGACAGGCTCAGATGCTGTAACCTGATGCCTCATAAATGGTCACTGAACATCACAGTAGAACATAAAGTCTTCAGTTACTTGGGTCAGTGCTGCCATCACCTGTTCACCTCCCCAACTAATACAAAATGCAGTAGCTACTTCACCCACCTCCCTCCATAGGGACAGGCAACCATGGAAGCTGTGGTCCATCCTTAGCCAGCTGGTCTACTTTATGCCTTTCCCCCTCATCCCCTCATTACAAAGGTGTTCAATGCTTAGATCACTGCTGCAGCAGCTTAAGCTATGTGGGTTATATCCTTGCCTAGGATATGCCCACTGGTCAGCTTTCAAAGCTTTATTCTACCTTCCACTTGCCCAAACTCCCATTGCCTCGAACAGAGCCGTAGAAAAGGCAGTTGGGTGCCAAAAAGCTTCATAGCTTTCTTACCAGCAAAGTGGTTCACATTAGTGAGTTTTGGGCAACAGACAGTTGGCTAGTGATCCTTTTGTGGCTGGGTAGATAAGACTCCTCCTGGGGAGAACTTTCCTTTACAACATTTGTCCATGAAAATTTTTCTTGCTAGGTTTATGTGCATTTTATTTATTTATTTATTTAGCTGGACTGTGTTTTCTGAGGGGATTTTTAATTATGTTCTACTTCTGTGAACCAACTGACTAAAAATCTGTATTTCTTTGATTTTTTTCTATTCTTTCTTGTGGAGTTAAGTGTGTTGTGGGGCAAAGTTGGTTGCTTTTGGGGACAGTCATGGTAAAATGTTACTTCAGAACATTAACTTTCTTGTCAGAAGGTTTACCAGTTCACTCATACTGTGCTTCCTGGTTGTAAGAATTTCTTCCTGACTTGAATATTGAGGTGTTGGTTTCCATGCCCCCCCCCCAATCCAAGTCTTTAAGTGTCAGGGTAGCTCCATCTCTTCCTCAGTCACTGATATGTAACTTTGCAATGTTCAAAACTTTTTCCTTTGACCACTGATCTCTCTAGTTATCAGCTTGGAATGCCACTAAGGACTGGGAGATTGGCACATCCTCTGCAATTATCTGGTTGCCCTTACTGGGCATAGGAGAACCACTCTTGTCAGTCTCAGGAGAAGGAGTATGTAAAACATTATCTCTTAGCCAGGGTAAGGTGTTTGTAAGAATTTCTTCCTGACTTGAATATTGAGGTGTTGGTTTCCATGCCCCCCCGATCCAAGTCTTTAAGTGTCAGGGTAGCTCCATCTCTTCCTCAGTCACTGATGGGTAACTTTGCAATGTTCAAAACTTTTTCCTTTGACCACTGATCTCTCTAGGTATCTCCTTGGAATGCCACTAAGGACTGGGAGATTGGCACATCCTCTGCAGTTATCTGGTTGCCCTTACTGGGCATAGGAGAACCACACTTGTCTCAGGAGAAGGAGTATGTAAAACATTATCTCTTAGCCAGGGTAAGGTGTTTGATTCCCAGACTAGTGCTACCATTTTGAATTTCCAAGGAAGAAAAAGCAAAAACTTACAAATGTTCTTCTCCTGTGTCTTTTAACTACAGACAGGGAAGGTTTGCTATGAGACTATTTTCTGCTTTAAATGTGTTAAATCCTACTGCCTTTTAGCCTTTTAACAGAAAAATAAAACAAGATTTCTGTCTCATTCTGACAGTGATTCACAGTTAGATGTCTTGGGAGGGACGGGGAGGTGTGATTCTTCAGCTAATTCTCAAGATTTTCATTCTTAAGAAAGTATTTCATTAGGTTTCCTCCAGAAAATAATTCTCTTTTTCTGAAACTATTTACAAAATGTATTTCAGTGGAAAGAGAATGAATTACTGTATCCCAGGAAATGTACTATTATTTATTATAGATGGATTTTCATCTGCCTACAGCTGTTCCTCCTGTTTTGTCTCACTTAAAATATGTTTTCTTTACAGTTTACAGTATTAGCATTAAAACTTCTCTGCTTTTGAAACTCACATTGATTGAAACAGCATTGAAACCCACATTCAAAGAGAATGCATCTGGGCAGTAGCAGGTTAAGTTTACCTTTGGGCTGTTTTCAAAGCATATCAAATGCACACATTTTTAGGCCCATGCAAAAGTATGGTGATTCATGTTCCTGATAATTGAATTATATCCCTTGTACAGCACCTGCACCACCTGTTAGAGTGCATTTTAAATTTACAGTTTTGAACATTTTCCAGTAAGCAGTGAAACAATTCAAAACATATGAACCAGTAATGATAAACTGCCTAGTTCAGAACATTTTAAACATAAAGGCCACTCAAACTTCTGTTATTATAATCCACCAATATTAGTCCATATGCACAATCCCTGCAGTCTGCAGAAGTCATCTGAACTCCACATTAAAAAGATCTGAAACTAATGAAGAGATTGTTGCTATAAAACATACATTTCAGTGTTTCATCTATAAATGTAATGCCCATTGCCCTAGAAGAATAAATTGCCTATGTTACGTTAAAAGAAATGGTAAGCTGGTATACTGCAACAGGGAATATGTGACAAGCTGAAAACGAGGTTCATAGTTACTAGGCACCAAAGGGACATACTCAGGACAGGACTGCAGCACCCCAGCCGTTAAAATACACATTTACATGCTGCGGGAGTAGAAGCTACAGCCCTCTGTATCAAGATGCAAGTATGCTACCTGCTGTGCTACTAACACTGCTTTAAAATTCTATACTACAATGATACCATTTGCTAAACAAAACAGTTGCATGTTTTTACAAACCTAGCATGATGAGCAGCAGTAAACTTCTCTTCCCTTGAAGCTCTCAATTCCTTGGAAATAAATTCCACCTGCTAACTCTAAGTAGGTCATTTCAGACACACACACACACACACACACACACACACACACACACACACACACACACACACACACACACCCACTTGACCTGTTAATAAAAGAAATCTGGACAAAGCCTAAAATAATCAGGGACAGATTAAAAATATTGCTCTGATGAACTTATAAAGTTAAGTTGCTAGAATAACAGGATTTGTGTTAGTAAGCATTTTTCTAAAGGATATGACACGTAAAACTGAAAATGTCTGTCACTATTTAGCAATTGCAATCCTTTTCAGGTGGAATATGAGGCAAAAATCTGGACGTTCTGCAAAAACCTGGATAGCTGAGGCATGGCCCACGGGGTATACTACCTTCCTCTGATACACACCCCTACCTGTCAATCTCATCTCATAACACAAGTAATGTGTAAGGCCCAAAACTGGGAACCCATTGAGAAAGTTGCTAGAATAAAAGGATTTGTGTTAGAATGCATTTTCTGAATGATATGAAGTCTGAAACTGAAATGTGTGTAATTATTTATTAACTTTAATGGTTAGCTCATCATCCCAGTGATTTGTTCCAAAAAAAAAAAAAAAAAAGATTTTTATGAGGAACAGACTAAACATATAAAGCAGAAATCTGGACACTGAAAATCTGTACATCAGACAGGTATGACACACATAAATTTCCCTACCTACCTTGTAGTACCTCCTTAGAAAGTGGATAGATGGATAGAGCAAATCTTTTGGGTTTCTAGCATTGTGACAGGAATGTACTGCATTCCTAAATCAAAGTACGTTTAAAGTTTATGAAATCAGTACTGTGTCAATCTTTGATGTCTGCCAAAGTGCTCTTCAGAGTTCCTGCAATGAATGTGCTCAGTAATGATTCCTCAGTCCTCCTGTAATTCGTATGGAGTTACATGCATTGGTAACATGTCTAAATATGAATGTATATTCTTTTTTAATAAGACCCATTGCTCCTACTACTACTACTACTACTACTACTGGAACTGCCTGGGTATCTTTCTTCCACATTGCTCTCATTTCTGCCTGCAAATCGTGATATAGTATGAGTCTGACTTTGTGTCTCTGTACATAACACACTGTAGTCAGTGGGTGTGGAGAGTTCAGTGATCAGTGCTACGTTTGTCTTCTTCTCTTGGACCACTAATATCTGGTTTTCTAGCATCTGTCTTCTGAGCTGTTGGTAATGGATGATCCCATGTGATGTAGGCTTTAGCATTTTCTGTGATGCTTTGCAGCTCATGTTTCCAGTGTTTTTCAGCCACTTCAATACCATAATGTTTGCACAATGCCCAGTGCAACAGTCTTGCCACATTATTATGCTTGTCAGTATACAGTGTCCTTCTACCATTAGTATATTGCAACCATCAGTGAGGTGTTCAACTTCAACTGTTTCCAGTTCTGTTTTACAAAACCTACATGTGTCTGTTTCTCCCACATGTGAAATGGACATTGTAAACCAATGTGTACATGATAGTCCACTATCTTGTGCCGCCAATATTGACCTTTCCTCTCTTAGTTTGAATTCACCTCACCTTGACCATTCCTGCTTTTGTTCCTGATTAGCATGAGGTTCTTCCAGAAGTATTCTATACTTGCAACTATATTTATGCATTTTCCACATTTTTTCGTCTTCTCAATTGGTCCATCACCTTTTATTATTTTGTTTCTTGGTACATTCAGTTGCTGCCCGATTTTTATCTACTTCTGGTTTGATTTCCATTCCTGCTTGATGCCGATATGCTTCTGCAAGCCTAAGCAGGGAAAAGCAGAGAAGTCATGTATCTTAGATTTATTTTCATTTTTCAAAACTTTCACTACATTTGTGGGGTCAGCAGATGTGTGGAGTCCCATGATTGCAGATCTGTACATGTAATCAATTTCAAGGAGAAATATCCCTTCTTCAGAATGTGGAAAATATATAATCTTGGTTTGCACTGATTTTTTATAAATCATTTGGTGAGTATGAAGCAGCCTTGTTTTCCTATCTAATCTATACAACACATTGAGGTCAGTCAAACACACAAAATTAAGTTAGGACAGGAAGAGTAAATTGGTTTATAGCTTGGATTGTGTTCCTAGATGTAAATGCTGTTTTCAGGATTAATTTAAGTCATCTAAAGTATTCCTTAGTAAGTCTGATTTGCATTTGCTCATGTTTTATTGTTGATCGTTTATCAGTTCCCATTCCCAAATATTTGTACACTCCCTTTTGCTGAAGTTCTTTTATATCACATTCTTGTACCAAACTGATGTTTTCTTGGTGCTGCAGTTTTCCTGCTTTAAAGGTTTGTTTTGCACATTTATCAAGACTAAATGACACCCTTATATCGTCTTACTTGCAGTTGTGCTTTCAGTTCCTCCTCTGATGAACTATGCAGTTTTAAATCATTGACAAAGAGAAGATGAGAGTTCTTTACACACTATTGCTTTCTAGGAGCCAAATTATAGGGCAAAACAGAGTAGCAGCAGTGACAAGAGTCACCCTGGAGTATTCCCCATTGAAGTTTTATCCCTGAAATAATAATTTGTCCTTCATCATGGCTTAATTGCAAAGTGCTCTGCCACTGTTTCATGGTCACTGTCATGTAATCGATCAGTGTAAAGTATATGTTATACATTTTAAAGTGCTCTTTTATACATGAATGTGTGATACTATCAAATGTTTTTGTAGTCAATCCATGTTGTATGTAGATTCTTCCCTGTTTTACAGTTCTCCACTATGACTTTAACAATAAATGATTTTTTATTCCATATGACTTTCTTTTACTGCCCTTTTGTTCTATTGCCATAATTGAGCTTTGTTCTAAATGACTATAAACTCAGTCAGCATAAATTCCAGTGTACAGTTTATATGGTGTCAGGAGGCAGGTTATTGGCCTATAATTTTCAGGGACGTTTGCAGGTTCAGGCTTAAGTAGGAGCACTTTTTCTCATTAGCTAGGTTGGTGTCTGTTCTGGGTGTCTGTTCCGGGTGTGCATATAAACGGTTTACTCATGGCTTTATCTGCTAGTGATCTTGATTCTTGCCTTACTGAGATTGTCATTCCTAATGTGCTCTATTTCAATGAGACTGTTGATATGTTGTTCAGCCTTTACCAAGTTGAACAGATTGCAACATCTGGGCAATGGTCTGAAGAACTGTTGAGTAATTTGCAATAATGGAATGAGGACTAAGAAATGTGCATGAAGAGCAAGCATTGAGTAAAATACTGTATGTGCATTTTGTCTGGTTTCACTGACAGTGCTCTTCTGAAGATCAGCCAGGCAGTCAAATATTTTATCAGACTTCTGACTAAACACATGAATGGATTTATATTTCTCGGTCCATCATGTCTGCACAGAAGAGGTATATTTGGTACCAATGCTCATCATTTTGGACTGTCGCAGAAAAAAATGAATCTTGATAACGTCAACAGCACTACGTATTTCAGGACCACTATTCAGATCACACTGACTATACACTGTGCTGTGCTTCTCACAGACTAAACCTTGTAAAGGCTGCTTTTCGATACTTTTCACAAATCTTTGCTTGAACACTGGATGCTTGCCATTGTGAAGCAGGCATCATAGCATTGTCCGAGTAATTTGCCCAAGTCTAGGCCGTACTTTGTATCAAATGTCATTGTCAGTGAATGGATAGTGTGTGCATCTTTCACAAAAATGTGAACAGAACCAATAGTTATTCTAAACATGTTTCAAAACTTTCAGTATGTTGAATCTTGTGAGGTCAGATGTGTGCATCCCAGGATTGCAGATCTGTACATGTAATCAATTTCAAAGAGGCTCAGCCCTCCTTCAGAAGGGGAGATATATAATGTTGGTATGCACTGATTTTTTATAAATCATTTGGAGAGCATGAAGCATCCTTTTTGTTTTCCTGTTTAATCTATCCAACACGTTTTGGGGCCAGTCATCTCACAACTGTAATTTGGGAGAGGAAGAACAAATTGAATTACAGCTTGAATTTTGTTCCTAGAGGTCAATGCTGTTTTCAGGATTAATTTACGTGTTCCAAAATACTCCTTACCAAGTTTTATTTGCATTTGTTCATGTTTTATTGATCCTTCATCTACTGTCAAATAGTTGTATACTCCCTGTTGCTCAAGTTCTTTCATATCACATTCTTGTCCCAAATTGATGTTTTCTTGATGCTGCAATTGTCCTGCTTTGAAGGTTGCTTTTGCACATTTATCAAGACCAAATGGTCATGTTATTCTGTTATCATCTCAAAATGTTTTGACAACTTGCCATTGTGCTTTCAGGTCTTCCTATGATAAGCTATACAGTTTTGCATCATCGACAAAGAGAAGGTGAGAGGTCTTTACACTGTTGGTTTCTAGTTGCCAAATTATAGGGCAAGAAAGAATAGCAGTGGTGACAGTCACCTCGGAATTTCCCCCATTTAATTTTTATCCCGGGAATAATAATTTGTCCTGTATTATAGCTTAATTGCAAAGAGGTCTGCCACTGTTTCATCATCATCAGATTCATCACTGTAATGTAGTCGATCAGTGTAAAGTGTATGTTACATTTTTAAGCACTCTTGTCCTTGAATGTGTGGGATACTATCAGATGCTTTTTTGAAGTCAGTCCATGCCATACTTAGATTCTTGCCTCTTTTACAGTTCTCTGGTATGACTTTAACAAATGATCCTTTGTTCCATATGACCTTCTGTATTGCCCATTTGTTCTACTGCCATAATTGAGTTTTCTTCTAAATGACTATAAACTCTGTTAGCATCAGTTCCAGTGCAGAGTTTATACATCGTTGGAATCAAGGCAAGTTATTGGTTTAGGGTAGCATGCAAGTTCACTGTTAAGTAGGAGCATTGTTTTTCCTCCTCTTAGTTCGGTTGGTGCCTGTTCGGGGTGCGTATATACATAGTTATTACTCGTGGATAAATCTTTGTGCAAATATGTTAATACTTTTAGGCAGACGTTACGTACTGCATCTGGGCCTGGGGTTTTCCAATTATAGGATTTGACTTTGTGTTAATCTCTCTGACTGTTAAATCATCCCATTTCATATCTTGTCCCTTTAAACTTGTTATTCTTTTACTTCTATCCATTTAGCATCTTTGTTATGTTGCGCAGGATCTTCGTAAGTACGTGTCCAAAATGTATCTGTTTCTTTTGTCAATTCCTTTTACCTCATTTCCAAATTCTCTGTAAAAAATTGTTGGGTCATCAATAAATTGCTTATTTTGTACTTTTTCCTTATATTTATATGTGTATCTTCTAACTTATTCTGCCTGTGCTGAGATTTTTACTTTATTTGCAATAGTGCATGATACATCCTAAGCTGTTCTAATACTGCGCACTGCCTTTATCACATCTATCTTTGTAAATATTTTTGTAAATCTGTTCCGTCTTCTATAGTCAGTGACACGGTGACAACCCCTGTCTCAATTGCTTTATAGATACTTGCTTCCATGATGGCATTCAATTTCTCACCTTCCTTTCTGGCACTACCATGAGTTCTTGTGGCTCAAAAACTTTATCAGTTATCAAATTAGCTGCATAGTAATATAGCCTGTTTACTTCTGTTATATTGCATGAATCTCTATGGACAGTCCTAATTACTTGTTTCACTTTTTTTATCAAACTTCTAACTTTCTGGGTTGTACTGACCTTCTGAAGTCTGTTTTCATAATTTATCTTAATAATGTCTCTCTCTACCAAATCAAGCAACTCTTAGCTCATTTTCTTCTAAACTGAGGACACATTTTTTGTTTTCCATTTGCAGTGAGCATTCTATAGAAAGTTCTATAGCATCTTCCTGTGGCACACTGCTTCATCCCATGTCATCCATTGCTCTGACATATGGGAACTCATTGGCCTATCAGTATCACTCCACAACAATGACTGCACACTTTCCACAGTTACAGTTTCCTGTTCCTTCTGTTGCTGTCCAGCTTCAGTGAACGTTTATACGGTTTTCCTGTGAAAACTCCTAAATATATTCATATGGCATTGGCATGTGTGACCAATTGCTTCGCGTTCCATTGGTTTCCACTTAAATTGGATGTCCATCGACCTATCATGTTGTGATTTGTGATGCTTTCTGAATTAGATTTTCTTCACTGAATCATTCACTTTGCAGGTACTCCATAACCTCAGTTTCTACTACTATAACTTTTCCGTTACTGTCTCCTTTTCTACTTTTTCTATTTGTCTTTGTATTTTCCGTATTGTCAAGTATTCTATCTCCAGATTCCTTTGTCTGTATGTGTCTTCAAATATCGTTGCTGTTCTTTTTGTATTGATTAGTTTTGCTTCCTCCTTTGCATAGAAATTACACCATATTAAATCTCTTTTCTTTCCCATTCCATATTTCTTCTTCAGATGTCTCCTGATCTTCCTGTTTCTCCTTACTTTGGGAACTTGTTACATCATGCTGTGATGTAACCTGTGTGTTAGACCTACACCAAATCCTTCACTTTCCAGGCACTCCATAACTTAAACTTCTATTTTTTTTTAATTCTACTTCATTAATTTTTTACATTCCCTCTGTGACTTTTATTGTGAAATATTGCATGTCTGGATGCCTTCGCCTGTATTTCTCTTTGAATATCTTTGGGGCTGCTTTCTTTATACTGATTAATTTGGCTTTCCCCTTTGCACGAATATTGCACCATATCAAATCTCTTTTTTCCCATGTCTATATTTCTTTTTTTACACTTTTCAAAAAGTTCTAGGTTTTGTTATTTATATATTCATACCTCCTCGGATGCTCCTTTTTCCAAATGGATCAAAGTTTCTTGGTCTATACATACAGTTTTTCACACATCTGTTGTAGTAATTAAGACACATTTTTATTTGAGGCTTCTGGCAATTTCTTTCCTGTAATGTCTCTCTTAATCTTTTTATATACCTTGTGTCTGGAAATTCTGGGCTGTTTACATAATAGTAACAATACATAATTTCCTTCTTATCCTCAATAGTCCACTGTATCGTCTTTATGGCTCTTCTTTGGCCTATCAGTTTTTGTGATATTTGTGGACTGCTATGTCCTTCTACAACAGGGAGGCCATCCTCCTTGCTTTGTGCATTTGTTCCAGATTCTGGATATAATTTTACCACATAAAGGCATCTTTTAAATGTCAACATCCATCAAGTGCATAAATCCAAAAACTAGGTGGACCATCTCCAAGCCTTGCCACTCTTCTTGGTGTCAAAGGCTTCTGAGGACAGATTTGTGATACACTTGCATAACCTCATAGTCCTATCAAAACTCCTGCACATTCGTAATTGCAATGAGGGCATAAACACTCGCTCAGCAGGTGTCAATCTGTACTGCAACATAAATGTGGGAAGGACAGATGTGTATCAAATAGACTCCGTCTTCTCTGGAATGATCTTCCTCTCCACATAAAGCAAAGTAGATCTCTTACTCTACTTAAACGTAATCTGGATGGATAACCTCAATTTCATTCCTGATTTTAGTAGCCTTGTCCCTCTTACATAGGAACATCATGTTAATATTCAGCTTGCCTCAGGGTTAATAAAATGTGAGATATACAAGGGGAATGCTGTTACAGATTTCAAAAGATCCTTACGGATCAACAGACTAGCAAGTACCTCTGTGAACTAGTCTTGTTATTGTGCTATACTTTGCATTTCTGAACATAATTTTGTATGTGCCTTTGACCTTTGTGACAACAAAAAGGGCCCAGTTAAACTTTTTGGTGAACCAACATAAATTTTTAATAATTACAAATCATTTTATTGCAGTCTGTAATACTTTTGAAGTTCAGGGAGTCACCCCTCTCTGCCGTACTGAACTCCTTCCTCTTGTCACTCCACTTAACTTTTGCTGCTTAAGTGGATATCATGGTTTGATCTGCTTCTACCTGTATTGTGGATCCGGTTCTAAGATACTGCATCAGAACAAGGATTTGTCAATTTTCACTAAAAATCTCCCTGCGCTAACAGCCTTAAAAGATTTCACTAACTCTGTTTTATTTACTGTCTTTATGCTGCTGCCGCTGCTCTGTACATGCGTGATTCCATGTTTAATTTTCAGAATTTTCATTAACCATGGGTACTGCAGTATCCTTTGCTTGTGCTGCTTGAAATCACCTCATCATCTGTGGATTTCTAGTATGAAATAAGACCAATGGAACTCTATTATCAAACTCATTTGTTTAGAAATTATACATTTTGTGGGTAACTGCAATTAAAAATCAAAAAAAAAAAACACTGAATGAACTACATGGTCAGTTTAGGCCTATGACTCCTGTGGAGCAAATATAAATTGTAAGCATCTGCTGTGGGTGCCAAAAGCGTCAATAGCTTTACAGATGAACTGTTTCTTTTCACGAATGACATGTTCACGATGAGCACTAATCATACACAGTGCTGAAAGTCTATCATCAGTCATTGTACACCTTAACCAGGTCTTGACCCGTCTCAGAGTGCTGAACGATCGTTCAATGGTGCAGGTAGTGGCTGGTAAGGTCAACACAATCAGAACTGCTTGCTTAACAGCAGGAAATAAATCACAGTGTTGCAACAAGTCAGCAAAGTCCACTGTTTTGGCTATATCTGGAACCTTAGTATGCCAATAGTCGAACCAGTTCATCATCTCTAATTCCAAATTGTCGATATGATATAGTTCGTTACTGACTGCAATTCGTTTTCGGAATTCTTCACGTTCTAGGTTGTGTATCATTTTAGGATGCAGATAAAATAAGTTGAACTGAGCAGTGTTACTGCTGGAAAAGCGAGACATCAGTGAAGAAACTAATGAGTCAAGATAGGGAATATAAATACTCGTTCTGTAATAACTCTCAAAATCCCTGGCTACTGTGTTTGCTCGGTGTGTTTGTCGACTGCAAATCCTTGGCAACACTAACTCGATACCAAGTTTATCTGCTGTTGATCTTGCCTTACTGAGAATGTCATTCCTAAAGTGCTCTTCAGCATGGTTACGGTGCTCCTTGAATATTTCAATGAGTCTGTTGATGTGCTGTTGAGCCTTTATTATATCAAGTTGAACAGACTGCAACATCTGGGCAGCGGGCTCAAGAACTGATGAGTAATTTGCAATAATGAAGAGAGAAATAAGAAACGTGCATGAAGAGCAAGCACTGAGTAATATATGTGCATTTTGTCTGGTTTCACCAGCAGTGATCTTCTGAAGATCAGCGAGGCAGTCAAATATTTTCTCAAAGTTTTGACTAAACACACGACTGGATTTATATTTTTCAGTCCATCGTGTCTCACACAGAAGAGGTACCAATGATCATCATTTTGGACTGTCACAAAAAAAATTAATAATCTTCTTGATAACACCAACAGCACTACTTATTTCAGGAACATCATTCAGATCATTGACTACAAGGTTTAGTCTGTGAAACACGCAGTGGATAAAGGCTGTTTATGGATACTTTTCGCAAATCTTTGCCTGAACACCATTCTGGATGCTTGCCATTATGGAGCAGCCATCATAGCCTTGTCCGGGTAATTTTTCCAAGTCTAGACCATACTTTATGCATTCACTGACAATGACATTTGATACAGACTGTGCATCTCTCGCAGCAATGGGAACAAAACCCACAAACTCTTCTCGAATGCAATCACCATCAACAAACCGAATGCCCAATGACAACTGCTCAATGCCCGAGATATCTGCAGTTTCATCTGCCAATACACTAAATCCAACTGCCCTACTCGCTGCACAAACAATCTCCTTTCAAAGTACGTGTTCGCATTCTGCCAACAACTCATTTTGCACCCTATGGGATGTGTACCGAGCATTTCCTGCAGCTGTTTCACTGTGCTATTTCAATATTGTGTCACCAGCTTCAGTACGAAAATCTAATAAGTCACAGAAATTTCCACTAGAGCCTTCTTTTCCACGAAGACGAATGTCATGGGTTGCGCAGTAAATAATGGCAGATAAAATTGGTTCCAATTTCTTTCGGTTCTCTGCAGTTTGTTTTGCTACTGCTGCATCTAGCTGTGGAATAACAGCTGTTTCTGGCTTCTGTCATGTACAAGAAAAATTGGCAGCATCTTCAGTAGAACCTTTGTGCCATGATGACTGCATGTGATTTCTTGCAGACTCATTAAAGGCATTATATTTTGTGCACACACTAGTGATGAAGCTGCCTTGCAACCCACGGTGAACTGACTGAGGAAATAATACACAAGTTAAGCAGAGTGGGCCTTTCAAGAGAGGAGAATATGCAAGCCACGGTGAATACTGAGACAACCAACTATATCTGAATGCTCGCTTCTTGTCTGATGTATCAACTTTGAAGTTGTAATTCTCTGGAGGGATGTATGGTTGTGTCAGTAACCTGCATTTCATGAAGTCATCAATTCTGTCTGATCGAATGTAACAGCCAGTATCAGTTTCTGCACATACACTTTGTAGGGTCTCTCGCTGTTTCCCAAATATAGCAGAGACAGCACCTTTCTCGGTACATTCATCAACAGACCCAGCTAGTTCTGTTACTTCATGTTGCTCGTACCTTGATTTCATACTAATCTGTTTGAAAAATGTTCTAATGTCCTCACTGTGTGCCATCACATACCCTACTTATTCAATAATAGACAACCTAAAGCATCCGATGGGCTAGTGCTACCTTTGTAGTAAATATCTTGCAGCTCTTCTATCAATGATGTTACTGAACAAAAGAAAAAAAAAACTGTCAGAAATGGGATTAAAAAAATGTTTGATGTGTTTCAACATCACCAATGATTAACAAGTTTCTCATGCTAACCGACAACAACAAAAAATAAATACATAAAACTAGTTGATTTTTGCTTTTGTACATATTTATGCAAGGAAAACTTAATACTGCAGTAAGTACTGTCTGGACAGAAATACGTGCTTTATGCACAGTCTTCACAGTTTTCCCAAATAAAGCAAATAAATAGTCCCTGTAGACTATGATGTTTGCAGATGACATTGTGATCTGTAGTGAGAGTAGGGAAAAGGTGGTTGAGGAGACCCTGGAGAGATGGAGATATGCTCTAGAGCAGGGGTGTAGCCAGGATTTTCAAATTTGTACTCAACTCCCAGACTGCTGCTGCCCCCTCAACAAGCCACATCCACATTAACACTGCTGACCAAGCCGCACCCCCTTTATATTGCTGATCTCTGAACAGATCACTTGGAAGTATATGCCAGGGTAGTAATTACACGATGCATGAACATTTTCGTTCCAAAGGTACATCTTCCGTAAGTCAAAAAACAAAATACCTTTCCATTTACACTAGGACAGATCAGTTTGCCCCCCCCCCCAAGATTACTCTTCTTCCCCTTGCAGCCCCTAACCCCTGTAGTGGCTCATTACACCTCCAGTAATGCTGCTGATTAAAGGACTGTCAGGGTCTAGGCATCCCATGCTCTGCAGTGTTGTGGTGTGTAGGTACAACATATAGTGCTCTCCCTAGGTAACATCCAAGCTATGAGCCACAACTACCTCCCTTTCACCAGCATGGGTCACCTGGCAATGCATGATCACTCCTATGGCCTACAGTCACACTTAGCCTTTTGGAATGGTAAACCTTACATTCCCAACAGCAAATACATTTTAGCTGAGCTAAGTCATACTGCCACTGACAATTAATGAAGATGTGTACCCATGGGAGTCAATCAATCAAAAAGTAAAGCAGTTGAAATTTACATCCTTACTACCCTGCTTACATTCTGTGAATCTCAAGCCTTTGCTGAAAAGAAATTGGTTAAAGCAAGCAAATTACCCTAGGCGCCAGAACTGGTGGGACTGTTTACTGTCACATGCTCTAGGCACTTGTTTGGAGTTTTTTCTAGTCTTATGATCCAGTGATAGTCTGGACAAAATTATTAGAAAGAAAAGAAATTCAAGGAAGAAATAAGTTTTGCCCAAAGTTTAATGTTCAAAGCTGAGACGATACCACCCAATATACTGAGAAGGCAACAGCTTGAAAAGACAAAAGCTTATCTGCAAATGCAGGCTGCCTGTCAACCCTCTCACAATATGAAAGCAGTCACTTTGTGTATAGCCCTATGCTGTTACATGCTGAAAGACCAAATGAAGACACTTAGGTTTGATCGTGGAAAATGTCAAAGAAAGTTACCACACCATTTTCACCCCCCTTGTAAGCTAGTGTAACTGATCTCGTGTGCACATATCTGAGTAGTGCTGGTTTATGACTATGATGGGTACAGGGCATTAGTTGGGAATGGGGTCCCTCTACTAAGCCTGTTTCAAACTTCCACTGTACAGAATAATTTACTGCCAAGCTCTATGCATATTTAAATAGTTCCATAGACACATCTTCCACCCTCAGAAATAAACACAACACCAAATTCAAAAATAAATCCCTATGGGCAGTATAATAAAAGAAAAAAATACTCATTGCATGCAAAAATAAATGTAACTCTCAGAAAGCTAAAAACACTCTTGCTAAACTAAAACAATGAACTCGGGACTGTGATTAAATCAACCAAAGCCTAATATGAGGTGAAAATATAAACCCAGATGAAAGATAACCACAAAGTATTTTTTTAACTGTGCTAGAAATCTCAAATGACTGGCACTGCAGTGAGCTGATAACAAATGATATCACATACTTGGACAAGACGATATATCCAATTCACTGGGCAACTAATTCAGATTGAACTTCAGCCCACCAATCTTCCAGTATTCTCACATAAAATACCTGCATCTAAAACCCCCTCAAATCTCTCACCAATTTCTGAAGTTAGTACCCAAGGCCATGAACATAATGTCTATTGCTACTGGCTAACATAGTAGACTGCCTAGTGGTTAGTCTGAAACCTGATATGTTGAACCCCCTATAAAGGCTATTCAGTACTAATCTCAAAACAGGTTTTGTGCTGGATGAATGAAAGAATGCAACAGACTTTCATGAAGGTGGGACTTCAATGGGCCCAACATACTCACTATTGTAAGGAAATCCTTTTTCGTTGTACAGCTTATATCTAAAGGTATATCATCCTGATCCAGGCATATAATTGTTCCCTTCTACTTGGCACTCACTAGGCCAATCACTGAGTGAGTATAATGCACCTTTTGGTATGTACCTGTCCAAACACTTCTCAAAAATGGATGCCATCTAACCCTCAAACATTTAGGAATTATTCCAAAGCAAACCTTGTATTAACGACTTATACCATAGTGCTGCGGTAGCGTTGTCACCTCACAGTAAGACGTTGTCCTGTTCAGTTCTCAGCTAGAGCGTCTTCTGTGGGGAGACATACGTGAATGGGTGTGCCTTCGTTGAAGGTTGTGCATCAGAGCCGGCAACTTGGCACGTAAAAATCTACTGCCAATCATTAGCGGACCGGAGTTCCGCTGTGGCAACCCCTAACCGGGAAAAGCCGAAAGACGCAACAACAACAACAACCATGCTAAAATTTCCATCCCCCAAAACAATGTGAACTCTGCTACCACTATGCAAATTGTTTACATAAATCCTATACCATCATATAAACAGCTGCACTGAGGTAGCTGTACCCACAAGGAATAAACAGAGAACCAACACAGATAACAAGCCACCCTGGTGGAATCCCAGTATCTTTTTCTTTCTCATATGTTAGAGAAGTCCATTGTAGTATACTAAAATGGGTAAATGTACAATATATACAATGCATACAAAAATATGTACACAGATTCATTCTTTTGTAGCTCCTCAAAAAAGTAGCAATTACCTTGTCAGGCTTCAGAAGAGTATGAAACTTTGGAGAAGAGGAAACAGGGATAAAACAGAAGTAGCAATGGAATGAATATGTAGGTAGGACAAATTATCAGAGAAAAAGGCTATGGGAATGTCATAACAAACTGATTAAAATAACATGGTTCACAGTGTTGTTGGCAAGTAAAATTTTTATTTGAGGCTGTTTTTTTCTGAATTAAAAAACCCAGATGATGATAATCCTCAGAATAATTCAATCTGTAAGAAATAGGAACATTGGTGACATTTACCACAGGCTTTGGAGCAAGATTGTCTTAAGGCATGTTCCACTAAATATGGCTAGTTAGAAGTTAAGTAACATTTCTATAAGTACTTCTTTTGTTAAATGTCCCATGTCTTAGTTCGCTGGAATGGCAGCTGGTCTGCGGAAAGGTAATGTGTTATCACATCCCTTGTTGATACTTCATCTTACTCCAACTTTGATTTGTGCAGCTACATAGGTTTTCTCCAAAAACACTAAAAGCCAGGCTGAACTTAACTTTGCTTAACCAAAAGCATACCTCTCACATGTACCTCATTATGACGGATGTTATTCACTCTAAGTCTCAAAAACAGCATGTTCTTTGCAATTCCACTTTGAAAGGCTTTGCCATACAGTCAGTGTTAAGACTTTCTTTTAACTGGTACCCATGGTAAATAATACTGAATCATATTAATTCATCAAACAAAAGTTTTATAAGTTTAAAATAACAGATTTTTACCATCCTGTGAACTTCATAGTTAAAGCTGTTAGTAAGCTGTTGCGAAGTGTTCAACATTATGACAGGTTGTGTTACACATTTTGGAGCTGGAAGGTTGAGAGCTGTGACCAATAGTTTTGAAAAGGGGATGAACATTTTTATCAACAATAAATTGACTGAACAATTAAAATCATTTAAAATAGATGCCACCAGTTTTGACGTTTGTATATTTAAGGTTATATGTATTGGGGGCTTTCCTCCACATTGGGGTGGTGAAGGTGGCTTGCCCCCATGCAAAAAACATGTTTAAATGAGTAGCGTTATGTTCAGTATTTCTTCTTCTTCTCCTGTATTTCAGTCTTTTTTTTGTTTTGTTTGCTATTTTGGGACTCAGCAAGACCTGTCCTTTCAATAGGCAGAAATCAGTTCACTCTAGTGGATGTCATTTATTTAAACTTTATTAACTTTACAGTCACAACCTGAGCCATTTGCCAGTAACATAGCACATATTATAGGCACTTAAAAACAGAAAAAAATACATATAAAACGCTTATTATTGAAATACTCAAAGTAAGTTCCAAAATATACATGCTGTTGTTGTAATACAGAAAGTTGAATTTGCACTAGTTAATATTATACTGTTAGATTTGTGTCATTAAGACTACGGAAACATAATGAACTTCTTTTGCTCTGCAGCCGGAATGCTAAGAATGAATAAATACTATAAGATTCTTAGAGTAGTATTTCATTCAGCCTTAATTCATTCTTAGCATTCAAGCAACCAGGAGCAAGCAATCTTTAAAGCTCCACATTAACCGGCAGCCAGAAAAGCACACGGAACACACGAGGGAAAGCAAGATTGCAGGCAGCTCATCACACTGTGATGGAGGGACGGTCGGACGCGCAGACGCAGTATCAGTTAAACTGGTGCACAATTTGAGGGTTGAAAGTAGGTGTGATTTTTGGTGTAGGGAATATACACACGGAGGGTGCAGAGCACCACTCACTCACACTCCATCTCAAGTAAGTGAGCCACTTTTGTGTTTTGGTGCCAACTGCCAAGTGTTCAGTCACTGTACAAAAAAGGACTCAGTCAGGAGTGGAGCAACCAACCTACCTTCTTCTTGTACCAGCACCACCACCAGTCCAGTCCAGTCCTTCCACCACACGATGGTTTGGTTTGGTTTGCTCAGGAATAGCCACAGCCAGGAATCAGGAAGGATACTCTTCCACCATCCACCTGCAGTCTTCCATAATGATGCGGTTATAAAGTTTCAGGAGGAGTTTGAGGCTCGTCACGTCAGTCGTCAATTATGCATCATCGTGTCATGTGACTGCCTGCCACGCCACCTCCACTAACATCTCTTCCTAAAGTTCTGAACAATGAAGGCTTTACAGGAAAAAAAAAAGTAAGTGGAAATAATAGAAAAAAGTGTATTTTGCCAAATCATCACAGATAGCATTAAGAAAATCCAGGGGGGTACAAGTGCACCCCCTTGCACCTGCCTGCAGGCGCCCTTGCAGGTAGGTTTTAAGGTTTATCCAACAGGAGTACAGATGGCAATGGGTGTCCCTTCTCCTATTTCAAGGGCTTGTCCTCGTCTTGCAAACCAGAAGTCACTGTTTCCTCTTACTTTAGAATAGATGTTGGCTCAGAGGGATGTAGAACTCTTGGTCTCAGCTCAGATGGACAAAGGGTCAAGGATTTGTCTAGTGTCATAGAAAGAATGGGCATGGAAATTAGTCCTAGACCTTTCCTTTGTCGATCAGTTTGTTAAGATTACAAAATTCAATGTGTTATCTCTTCCAGCTGTTACCTCTCATACCCACCTATAACTTCATGGTAACTTTATACTTAAAAGATGATTGTCAGCACATTCTAATTTACACAGAATTAAGATATTTTTTTTTAGGATTTTCTTTGTCTGATTTACATTATTAATTCTGTGCCTTACCCTTCGGTCTGTCCACAAAGCCAAGTGTCTGGCTCCAGTTCATTCAAATTGTTTCCATATTTGGAAGATTGTTTTATATTTGTATATACTTTCTCAAATTGTTGTATTCCCTAACATGGGTCATGAAACTCCTGCTCAATTTGGGGTTTCAACCCAACTTGCATACATGTGGGAAAAACTTTTCCATTGGACAATGTACAGCAGTAGAAGCAAATGTCAGGCTTCTGCCAGAGAATTTCTCAAGATTCTAGATTTTGTGTTTTTTATGATTCTCATGATTCCCTCTGCAAGACTTAGCATGATGTGAATTCAGTGGTAACTCAGATCCATCTGGACTCAACATCAACACACCTTATCTTTTCAGATACCATTTCTAGGATTTGTCAAAAGTGAGTTACATTAGTGGGTAGATCAGTTAGTCCTCAACCCCAGTCTGTCCTTCTTTCTTCAGCACTCCCCCAGTCTGTTACAAAAGATGCTTTAGACTTTGTGTGGGGAACGGTTAAAAATGCAGGATCTATGGAATTCCAAAGGCAGACAAAAGCATATAAATGTCAAAGAGATGTTGGCAGTGATCTGTGTTTTAAAGGCCATAAATCATCTTTGGACCCAAGGACATCTGCAAGTTATCACAGACAATATCACAGTGATGTGATACATAAACAGCTCGGTAACAGATCTTATCTCCTTTGCTTGCTGTGATTGCCTAGGAGGCAGAAATTCAGCTCAAGTTGACTCTTCAGGCTTCATAGAGTCTGTCAGAGCAAAACTATGTAGCAAACAGGCTCAGCAGGACGAGGACAGACCATCATGAATGGAAACTACACCCGGGATCTTCCAGGATTTGGTCTAATTTTGGGGAATACCTCAAGTAGAACTGCTTGACTCCTTTCCAGACAGACTGTTAAAGAAATTCTGCTCCAGGGTTCCTTGCATACAAGTCTGGAAGGCATATATCTTTTCATTCCTATGGATGTGAATGTTCCTGTATGCTATTCCACCCTTTCCACTAATTCATAGTGTCTAAAGATTCTAATGATAGTGGTGGTGACTGCATTTTGACCCTGGAAACACTGGATGTGATGCTGTCCTATCTCGCCTTCATTCTTTACTGGTTGGGTTCGGAACCGATCCTCAATTCTGACTCGGCGTTATACAAAGCTTGAGGTCTTCCATTAGCTCATGGCTTAAAAACCTTATCCCATCATGCAATAGGAAAGCTCTCCAGATCTCATTTGCCACTAAAACAAGATTGGGTGCTTTCTACTGGCTCTGGCTAAGTGAAAATTTTCTCTTTTCTTATATTGTTATATTTTACCATTTTAGGATAGTTTATTATTATAACCTTTAGAATGTAGTTAACATTAGTAAGCAGTTTAGCATGTTCGCTGCTGTTGTTTTGCTGTTGGTCAGCATTTTTATTCTCAAGGCCTTTTCTCGAATACCCTATCCAGGCTTAAACTTGTTTCTTAAGCACGTTTTTAGTTACAGGGCTTCATTTCTTTGGATATTTAGACAAGCTTGTTTAAATTAGAGAGCTTTGTGAATTTTGAGAGTTTCCCTGGTTTTTCCTTTCGTTATTAGAAATGAGGCTAGCTCGTTTAAATTAGAGAGCTGCTTTGCCCGTGTAAATTAGAGGGCTTTTTCCCTTTTCATTTTATAGTTGGTGTGCTTTATTAAAAAAAAAAAAAAAAAAAAAAAAAAAAACTTGTAGTGTTTGATATATAGATATTTTGTTGTGCTTCTTTGCTGTTGGTTATTGTTGTTTACTGAGATGTCCAAGCAGTCTAAGGATGTTGAACCCTCGGGGTTTAAAAAATGCATTAAGTGCAGCCAAAAAATGTCCATTACAGATGGAAATACAATATGAGTGTACTGCCTCAGAGCCTTACACCTTCAGGAGTCTTGTGCCATAGGCTACTCCTTCAGTCACAGAGTACTGCTAGAGAGGAAGAATAAATTGATTCTTAGAGGATTGTTGAAGGCCCCCTTTTCAGAAGCCATTGAAGAAGGTCAGGGTCCTTCAAAATCAGGCCATTCTCCCTCTTCTAGATCTGAGAAATCAAGAAAAAGGTCTTCTTCTTCGGAGGCTCAGTCAGAGCCAGCAAAAAAATTGCAAAAAATGTCATCTTTGGACCCAAAGACTGTCAGGACCGAGAAGCCTTTCACCCTGGCTCCTTCATTTTCAGAGCCACTGGGATTTCAGGTACAGAGCCGGTCCCTGGAATTGGAACCAGTTTCTCCTACCTTAAAATCCCCCTTACTACAAGTCTCCAGACCTCCTGCTCCCTCCTCTCGATCCTCCAGGAGCTCTCTGATGATGATGTGGATCTCATGGTGTGGAGGCTACTGCAGGCACCGCGCTTGCAAAATTATTGGATCTGACCCAGAGGGTTTCAGAACCAAACAAGCCTACCCTTTCACTATCGATTCCTCCTCCGATCCGATACCGGATTTTAGAGCCAGAATGTCTAGAACTGATCATAGTGGAACCATCTGAGCTGAGACCTATCCCAGGTTCCTTGGGCCCGACTACTGTTCCGATGTCCTCGGTTCTGTCTGAACTCTAGGAGTCTAGGAGCTGACACCGTCTGGCTGGGTCCATGGAGAAGAGTCGGATCGGACTGTTGTTGGATCCAAACCTTCCTCTCGGGGCTTCAGTGCGGATGAGCTCAGATCCTACATCGGCCTCGGAGCCAATCCCCCTGGTTCTGGGGATACCTTCTGGTTCTTCAGAGACAGGAGTTTCCTCGGTTCAGGGGCAGGGTGCTTTTGAGGTGATGTGGAGAGTGCTGTCTCCACAGACAGCTCCACTCTCAGGTCCGGACATTCTTCCCCCTAAGCCACCAGGGTCTGTCTTGGCACCACTGCATCCACAGAGATGCAGAGACCTTAGGCCTCTGGATACCCCATTGGGTGAACCCTTCTCTTTCAAAACCTCTCCAGAATACACTTCTGAAGAGGTCCCTCATAAGAGATTATGCAAGAGGAAGCATTTAGACTCCTCAGAGGAGTCCATCACATCCGATACAGACCTTGATGAGTCAGAAGGGTCCCCACGGTTGCCCTCTGAGGATGTCTCCTTCACAGACATCCTGGAAATACTTAAGCAGAGAGGCAGCTGAAAGCCCATCAACCCTTCTGAGGAGGAGTCTGTATATCTGAAGGCTATTGGGTCTCGTCCTTCCGCCACTTAGGTGTCTCCACCTTTCGATGAACTGATGGACCTAATTTGTCGAAAGCTGTGGGAGTCTCCAGACTCAGTGGACCTGTTCCCCAGAGGCCAAACAAATTCATAACATCCCCTACAGATAGAAAATTCCTTAAAAAGTGTCCCAGTAGATGCTATGGTGGTGGCGGTGGCCACCAAAAAGGAACTGTCAGTGAAGTCCTCTTCCATCCATTTGACAAACAAAGAGTCTTGTACGATGGACAGATATGGAAAGCACACCTTTTCTTCAGCGACCTTTGTGCTCAGATCGCCGAATTATCTCACCCACTTTACCAGATTTCAGAGAGATCTCCTGAAGGAGCTAAGAGATACTCTCCAGGGTTCAGTAGCTGAAGGGATAACAGAAAAAGTTTCCTCTCAGCTCTCCACCTTAAATTCAGTGGTCAACTCCTCCATGAGACTCATTTCTTATGCAGCTGATGGAGTGAGTAGGGCAGCGGGTTCAGGAATTTCCCTAAGACATTCCTGGATCCGTCTGTGTGACTTTGCGGAGCCCTTTAAATCTTCTTTTGTTAACGCCCCCTTCGATGGCTCGTCCTTCTTCCAGCCAAAAGTAAAAGACACACTAACCATGTGTGAACAAGAAGGAAAAAAAACTCTCTGCTGTAGGAGTCTGTTTTTCCATACCTTGTAGACCTTATCCTAAAGATCAAAAGGGAGGAAAAATGTGGTTCGAAAATCCCAGAGGGCTTTTCAGGACACACATGGTGATTCTTCCCCCAGGAGCAGAGAGGGAAGCAGTAATGGAAGATGCTGGCCACATGGCAGAGGTGGTCTGCAAAATCAGGGTGACAGGGAATCCTTCCTTGGTAAGCTCTTTCAGTGCTCCTGAAAGGAGGCCCGTCTGTCTATCTCTGGAGGCAGTCGGAGGTCACTTATCTTTTAACCCCAAGCCTGGCTAAAAATAACAAGAGACAAGTGGGTACAAAGCATAGTATCCAGAGGTTACTCCATACCCTTTTCTTCCCCTATCCCAAACATAAAAAACATCCCGGATGTTTCACCCAGTCAAAGGGAAGAGGCAACTCTAGAAATACAAAAGTTGCTAGAGAAAAGAGTCATCCAGACAGTCCCTGCACACCAAACAGGATCTGGAACTTACTCAAGGTTCTTTTTAGTTCCAAAGAAAACAGGGGACTGGAGAGACCCATTCTGGATCTCAGCAAATTAAACAAGTCAGTAAGAAAATCAAAGTTTTGGATGGTAATACTACGGTTGATACTCCCGTTCCTGGGAAAAGACAATTGGATGTGTTCAGTAGACCTCCAGGATGCGTACTACCACATAAAAATGGACAGACGATCCAGGAGTCATTTGCGTTTTTGGCTCGGAGCCAGTCACTACCAGTTTCGAGCTCTGCCCTTTGGTCTCACTACAGCCCCCAGAGTGTCCACCAAGTGTATAGCAGTAGTCACAGCTCACTTCAGATGCTTAGGATTCCAAGTGTTTCCATATCTAGACGACTGGCTGCTAAACGCTACCACTGAGCATCTACTAACAGAGTGAGAGACACCACCTTACAGATCTGCTCTCACCTAGGAAGCACAATAAGCTAAGAAAAATCTGCCTTGTTGTCATCTCAGCGTAACCTTTTTATAGGAGCAGATCTAGTTACAACAAAATTGATGGCAAAGCTGGCTTCCAAAAGGGTTCAAGTTCTGTGAAGTCAGGTTCTACTCCTACTTTCCAAGAAAAAAGTACTAGCAAAAACAGTTCTGAAAGTCTTGGGAACCATGGCAGCAGCAATAACCCTAATTCCGTTAGAACGTCTACACATGAGAGTTCTACAGTGGTTACTGTTCACTCAGTGGTCCATGCAGGAACTACCTATGTCCCACCTAATTATAATAACGGAATCCTGCAAGAAAGATCTTCATTGGTGGCTTCACTCCACTTATGTGACATTAGGTCGACCCTTTCTTCTTCCACAACCTTTAGCCACAGTGACCATGGATGCTTCACAGATGGGGGGGGGGGCATTACCTGAGAAGGACAGTCCAAGGCACTTAGCAGAATCATGAGGCACACTTGCACATCAATGTCCTAGAGATGAGGGTGGTGGTTCTTGCGTTGCAAGCATTCCAAGACTCTCTTCTGCTAGGAACTATTGCAATACAGACAGACAACATGTCAGTTGTGTGGTACATAAACAAACAAGGAGGAACCAGGTCCTGCACTCTATGTCGAGAGGCCCTGAGAGTATGGCAGTGGGCAACCTCCATTGCTTTCTGATAGCAGCACACATCCCAGGAAATTCCAGCATGATAGCAGACAAACTCAGTAGAGCGATTCTGATGCCTCATGAGTGGTCCCTAAAACAAGAAATAGCGGGGATGATTTTTCTGCAAATAGGATGAGCCTTGCTGTGACCTTATTGTCATGTCCATGAATACCAAATGCAGCAGCTATTTTGCCCTAATCCCCCTCCCATGGGAGTCACAGCAAAGGATTCACTTGTACCCGATTGGCCCTCAGGTCTCCTCTATGCCTTCCCTCCCTTTCCATTGATACCCAAAGTTCTTCAGAAAGCCAGCTCATTGGGAAAGAATTTGATACTTGTTGCCCTATACTGGCCTTGTCAAATCTGGTTCCCCTTCCTTTGGCCTCATCTCCAGGAGGAGCCGTGGCTTCTGGACCCAGTTCCGGACCTTCTGACTCGTGCATCAGGGACACTCCATCTTTCCCTTTAAACCATCAAACTGACAGTTTGGCTGCCCCATTTCCAAATATAGCCAAACTCCCTAATCTTCCCCCATCAGTGAAACATATCTTGATCTCATCTCGTAAGGCTTCGATGAGGAAGCTGTATATGAGCAAATGGAAACAATTTCCCTTCTGGGCCTTGAATAACCACATTGATCCCTTTTCTGCCCCAATAGCTTCCATTCTTAATTAAAGTGCAGCTGCAGATACTATTTGAGTTCAGTTAACAGCGATATCTAATTTCCATATAGGTGAATCGGAGTCAAATGTGATGTCCCACAGACTTTGCAAGGTGTTTCTTAAGGGCAATATTTTATTAAGACAAACCATTAAAGCCCTCCCAGCACCATGGGACCTGAACTTTGTCTTATTCCATTTGATTCTTCTCCCTTTTGAACCTACATCATCCTATGATTTAAAGTTTTTGACATGGAAGACAATTCTTTTGATAGCCATCACTTCTGTTTCAGAGCTACAAACATTGTCTATAAAACCCCCCTACATGCTTTTCCACAAAGACATAGTATCCCTTCGAACAAACACATCCTTTCTACTCAAAGTAAGTTCAGAATCTAATTTGAACCAATCCATAGAACTACCAGTTTTCTTCCCCAACTATGGCAATAAGGCAGAATATATGCTACACAAACTAGATGTACATAGACGATTACATTTCTACTTACACAGGACAAAGGACTTCAGAAAATCTGACCAATTATTTGTATTATTTTCAGACTCTAAGAAAGATGCTCCTGTATCTAAAGTCACACTTTCGAAATGGCTGTCAGATTGTATTACCTTTACCTACAAATGTCAGAACAAAGATCTCTCCTATAAAGTTAAAGGTCATTCTACAAGAGCCACAGCAACCTCTTCTGCTTTTCGGGCTAGACTGCCAATTGACATTAATTGCTGTGCAGCAACATGAGCAAGACCTCATACCTTTATCACTCATTATAAAGTGGATTTGGCCTCCACGAACAGGGCTTCCTTTGGGTCCACTGTTCTGAAGAATATTCTCACTTAAGCTACCCAAGAAAGATGGTGCTAGGGACACTATCCCAACCAGTAAAGAAAGAAGGCGAGATAGGACAACATCACATAAAGACGTTATGTACTCACCATAATGTTTCATGTGTGTTGTCCATCTCGCATTCATTCTTACATCCCACCCTCCTTCCCCCAGCCTTTGGCTCCTGGAGAATCCAGCGGATACAATTGGTGATTAATGTTCTCTGACCTTCTTCATTGCTCTATAAGGTATTAGATAAATCATCTGATACCTATTGTTATATCAGCAAACAAGATCTGAGGAGCTTTCCTAGAGCATGATGGGATAGTGTTTTCAGCCACAAGCTAGTGGAAGACCTCTAGCTTTGTATAAGGCCAAGTTGTAACCGAGGATCGGATCCAAACCCAACCAGTAAAGAATGAAGACGAAATGGACAACACACATGGAACATTGTGGTGAGTACATTACTTCTTTTTCTCTCATCTTTTGAAACTGACCAAAGGTTGGCTTGATACACTCCAACCTGAAAACATTTCAGCGGACTGCCTGAATGATAGTTTTAATTCCTTTTAGGCACCTTTTGTCTGGGGACAAGCAGCAGTTATTAAAGGAGGTATCTTTGTTCTGGTTCAAGCACTTGGGCTTCAAACCAGCTATTTTATATTAGGAAGGTTTGTCATCTACCATTTTGTGACATTACTGACTAGACAGATTTTTTTTAACTACCAGAACATCTGGTTTGCACATAGCTGAGTGTTGCTCAAGTTCCTTGTCTTATTGACCTATTCAGTATTTAAATTTCCCTCACTCCTCCATAGTAGATAGTAGCCATGGATATGCACTTCCTGACTCACTCTGTGGCCAGTCTGGTTGAGATGGGTATTCTGCGGCACTGTAGCAATTGCCTTATGTACACTGACAACCTACGTACTCTTAATAAAACAGATAAAGTATGCAAGAACTGTAAATACAGTAAAGCTGGAGACAAATCTCTTCCATACAACAAATCCTATCCTATAGAGGGTGTCAGTGACACTTGCACCACACCTCTACTGCACATGGTAAAGACCCTACGCATAAAATTACGTATGCTGAAGCACTTAAAGGTAACATTCTTAAAACACTAAGACCTCCTGCACAGTGCAGTCAAAGAAAAGGTTCTCAGCCATCACATAAACACTCCATTAAAACACCACCCACAGCTGCACATAGTAACACTGTATCCAATGCCTCTACTGCTAAGCCCTTAAGACAAACCAGAGCACAGCTAAATTTCCTGGTTATTGGTGATTCTATAGTAAGGCACACCGATGTCTGCCTCACCAGCATGATTAAGGAGAGAGTCACGGTTAGCTTCCAGTGCTAGGATCCATCAAGTCACACTGGCACTTGGGTCATGGAACCACAGGTATCAGTGTGACTCTGTCATAGTCCATGTGGGTGTTAATGACCTGAGATGTACCTCCCTTGGCTATATGAAACGAGACATGATCAGACCCACTAATTATGTGTCACAGGGAGGTATGAGCCTAGCACTGAACAGCATACTAGTTTCTCCAAGGATGATGCTACGTTACCAGCAGAAAATGATTAAGTTTAACAATTGGTTTAGCTTGTGGTATCAGTCCAAGGGGGTACAGTATTTGACAGCCTAGTAGGACATGGTTAACAGACCACACTGTTTTGCCAAGGATGGTGTGCTCTTATCCCCTCCAGGATTTCAGATATTGGCAAAGACGTTTTCCACCCCCATAGTGCCTTTTGTAGTCAATGCCAAACTGATAAATCCCGCAACTTAACTGATCCTATGAAGGAATATCTGAAGGTGTACTGCTCAGTGCTAAAAGTCTTAACAAGAAACTCCATTCCCTGCAAGCCTTCCTCTCCTTGGAGAGTGCAGACATCTGTGTAGTAATGGAGACAAAGTTTAAAGTTGCAGAGAGTACCCCAGCAATGCAAGGTTATAATGCCTTTCACACCTTTAGACCAGCTGCACAGGAGGGAACAAAGGTGAAGGAATCTGCCTGTATTTAAACCAGCCTCACATCCAGACTAGTTAAGTTGTTTGACCCACTCAAACTTATACATGTGCAACTAACCATAAACAAGGTCTCATACCATATCCTTGCAACCTGTAAGTCCCCCTCCATGTCCCAGGAAACTCATACTACCAGTCTCAATTTACTTGAGTCCCTTACCATTCAACCTAATATGATATTCATGGAGGATTTCAATTAACACTCTATAGATTAGGAATCCTATACTACTTCTGATGCACAAGCCTAGCAATTCTTAAACTTTGTTAATACCAACATCCAGGAACAATTGGTCCATTCTCCTACCAGGGATACAAACATCCTTGACCTTGTACTCACACACATACACACACATGGGGGGGGGGCAATGTTCCTCACCCAGTGTGATGTCTTCAGTTGTCAGATCTGACCATAAGGCAGTAATACTTGAAATAAAAATTAAATCCAGGGATCCAGTGAAACCAAAAACTGTTAGGAACTATTCCAAGGCTAACCTCTCTCTACTAAGTGACATCTTGGCTAAATCCAAGCACCCCAAACCCAGTAAACATCAACGCATATGCTGAGCTATTTACAAAATCTCTATGCAGCCATATTGATAGCTGTATAGACTGAGCTAAGCCCACTTGTATTAGGAGTAAGACAAACTCAAAAGACAAGCCACCCTGGTGAAACCACATTATCAATCAATTATACAACGAAAGAAAAAAAAAGAAATCTTGGTCAAGCATAGGAGGAACAAAGTCATAAATTCTAAAAGCCCCTGACCAATCTAAACAGACAGCTAAAAGGGTTAATTAATACTTCAGAGGCTAAATTTGAAGACAAAATTGCTTCTCAAGCAAAGGACAACCACAAACCCTTCTACAGATATGTCCTTAACCTCAGGGGAAATACGTAACAATGCACAGACCTTAATGTAAATGGCTTCACCCATACTGAACTGGACTGAACTAACTGAAAGGTTAATATTGGTGGCCCAAGATAGTGGGCTACATACATGTTGGTTTACAAAGTCCATTGAACATGTGGGAGAGACAGGCAAATATAGGTTTTGTAAAACAGAATTGGATACAGTTACATACCTGGTTGCTGGTTGTGATATATTAATGGCAGAAGGATTGTATACTAAAAGGCATAATAATGTGGCAAGACTGTTGCACTGGAGATTGTGGAAACATTATAATACTGAAGTAGCTGAAAAGAGCAGGAAACATGAGCCACAAAGCATCATAGAAAATGATGACGTCGACCACACATGGGATCACCCGTTACCAACAGTTCAAAAGATATATGTGAGAATACCAGATATAGTGGTCCATGAAGAGAAGACAAAAGTAGCACTGATCACTGAAATTGCTACACTCAGAGACTACAGTGTCTTGTGTATAGAGAGGCACAACATCATAAAATATCGGGATTTGCAGGCAGAAATGAGAGCAATGTGAAAGAAATATACCCAGACAGTTTTAATAGTAGTAGGAGCAATGGCACTTATAAAAAATAATCTGCAGTCGTATGTAGATATGTTACCAATACATGCAACTCCATACAAATTGCAGGAGTCATTACTGGGCACATTGCAGGTGCTGCAAACCACTTCTGGCTGACATCAAAGACTGAAACAATACTAACTTCATGAACATTAAACATACTTTGACTTAGGAATGGGGTCCATTCCCATCATGGTATTAGAAAACCAAAAGATTTGGAAAAATTAAAAAAAGAAATAAACTGGAGGCCATTGCCAACCTTTTGGCTGACTGGTTCAGCTCAAATCCCCCCCCCCACCCACCCACCCCAATAGTCCAAAGGAAATAGCACATACCACAATCTCCTCAACTACTACTAGGGAACAGTTCATCAGTGCACTTTCCAAGGCCAAAAATACTGCATTGATGGGCACTGATAACATCCTGTGATGTTTAATAATTAGCATGTAACATGACCTTTCTGGTCCACTTGAATCACTTTTCAACTAAACACTACAGTCAGGTTTTGTGTCCAAGGAATGGAAGATGGCTACATTCATTCCCCTGCACAAAGAAAGTCCAACCACTAATCTTCTAACTACAGCCCCGTAAGTCTTTCCAGCCTCATAGGTAAGGCCATGGAAAGAATCATCATGGACATATAAATGAGGACATAGGCAACCTGCAAATGCTCGACCCGTCACAGTTTGGCTTTGTTAAAGGAAGGTCATGCCTATTAAATATGGTGGACTTTTTTGAGAGGGTCACCAAAGCATTGGATGAAAGCTAGATTGTGCAGACAGCTTACCTCGACCTGGCCAAGGTTTTTGATACAATACCCCACTCATAGGTTCATAGGTAGGTACTAGGCTATTGGCTCTAAGACCTATATAAGCCTAGCCAAAAAGGTGCCTTGGCTTTCGCCACCCAAGAAAATTATTTTCCTGTGCCCCTGTCGAGCAGAACTACAGAGGTGATCCCCGGGATGAATTTCCTATTTCCCATCCAGTCATCAAGATTTTTCTTGAAGAATGCTAATGAGGAGCTTTGTTTGATAAAGACAGGTAGTTTGTTCCAGAGTATGGGAAGTCTCTGGGACAGGAATCTATCCCACCATCATGTTCTGTTTATTGTGGTGACAAGGTTTAGGTCCCTAGAGCATGTAGCTCGGAGGGATTGGGATTTTTTTAAGTGGAGCATGTCCATCAGCTCTGGGTTTGACATAGCTTTGTATGTTAGGCAGAGATCACCTCTGAGTAGGCGATATGCAACGGAGTAAAACGGTCTGCATAGGGCATCTGTTTGAGGCTGGTAATTCTCTTTGTGAGGTATTTTTGCGGCCTTTCCAGTTATTGTAGATGTCTTGTGAGGTACATACCAAAAAGGGTGTTGTACTCTATAATGGGTCTAATCAGTGACGAGTATAGGGGAACAATAACCTCTTTTTTCCTGGATGAGAAACCTTTTGTGATGAGGTGTGCCATGTAAAAGGATTTCCTGACTACTGTGGCGATGTGATTATCAAAGGAGAGACTATCCACCTGTATCCCAAGGTCTCTTATCACACTTTCGGTGTTAAGTAGACTACCACCTATGTGGTAGCTCATGGGGACAGAGTTTTTACCAAAGGAGATGACAATGCACTTTTTGGTGTTGAGCTTGAGGCCATGGCTTTGACACCAGGCATCTGTCTCAATGAGGCCCTTTTGTAGGATGTCCACATCGTTAGGAGTTTTGATTATGGCTTTTAGTTTGTTGTCATCTGTGAATTTAGTTAACCAAATACCTTCTGTTTTAGCCTGTACTTCAGAAAAGTAGATTCAAACAGGAGAGGACCCCGGACTGAACCCTGTGGTACTCCACTTGCCACTGGTCTGAAGTCGGATTTGGAGTCTGCTACTTCCACAGTGTGGGTTCTGTCAGTGAGCCAGTTGGCAACCCATCTTGTGACATAGGGATTTATACCTAGATTAGTGAATTTATCTATAATTCCAGAGTGGGGGATGGTGGCAGAATCCTTGGTGAGATCTAGATAGGCTGTGTGAACCACCTTACCCTCGTCTATCGCTTTGGTGCTGCTTCAAAGAAGTCTGTCAGGTTTAGGAGATTTGATCTGCCTTTTAAAAACCCAAACTGGGTGGGGTCCAGAGTTTGGAGACTACCAATGTCTTTGTTTATAAGTTCCATGATGATACAGTCCATGGCTTTGCAACCAGGCTCGTTAGGCTAATGGGGTGGTAGTTCCCGGGGTCTGTGGTGGCTCCCCACTTTGTGGAGTGGGATAACCATCACTATGTGCCATTCAGTGGGCACAAAGCCTGAGGTGAGGCTATGATTGAACATGGTGCTTAGGTGGGATGCCAGTTCATTCTGTAGTTCATGTAGAACGCAGCCTGGGATGTTGTCAGGTCCCATGGATGCTGTGTTCTTGGCTTTGAAGAGTGTGGTTTTTACCTGTGCAGCTGTGATTACAGGAACTTTGCATTCTTCCGGTATAGAGATGGGCCCTTTAAGGGGTGAGGGGGGGGGGGGGTAAAGTTAGCACTGAAGCTATTTGCCAGGATGTTGGCAATATCAGTTAGTTCTGTATATTTTGTGCCATTGTACTGTAACTCAGAGTAGATCTGAGTGTTGTCATTGAGATTCTTGACATAGCTATAGAATGCTTTGTGGTTGTCTTTAGAATCAGTAGCGATTTTGTTTTCGTAACTAGCTTTGGAGACTTTTATGAGGGATCTCATCTTCTTACTGAGGCTGATCAGGGAGTTCCTCCAATCATGGGATTTTACTCTTTTTTGCAACAGTTTCTTTCTTCTGTTATAGAGTTTGTTTATGGCAGGGGACCACCAGATTGGCTTCCTTTTTTTGGAGGATAGCATCTTGGTTCTGTTAGGGATAGCACAATCCATGCACTTGTATAAGTGCTTATAAAGTGCATTTGAGTAGGATTTAGCAGTCGTACCTCTATTGTCCATCTGCATGGGTGTCATGAAATTTGCCACTTCTGTCTTAAGAAGCGTGAAGTTGGCTTTGGAGAATTTTTTTGTTGTGGTTTTCCTAATGGGGGGGGGGGGGATGTGGATGTCTAGGATGATTAGCTTGTGGTCGGATCTGACCAACAAGGAATTGACCTCTGGTGTGGAACACTGGTCACCCATGTTGGTAATGACAAGGTCTAGGATATTGCTGCCATTGGTGGGGGTGTGGATAAGTTGATCCAAGGTGTTGGAATTTATGAATTCCAGAAAACATTGAGCAAAAGAGTTGGTACATGAGTAGTTTTCCCAGTTAATGGTAGGGTATTTGAAATCACCCATTATTAGGGTGTTGGGTTGTACCCTAATATTTTCCAGTGTATAAAGAAATGAGGAATGGGAATCCTGGGGCATGGTGGGGGATCTGTATAAAGTTGCAGTTTGGATTACGGTCTTGCCCATAGTTAGTTGCACTTGGATAATCTCAGATGCAACAGTGCACACCACAAACCTTCTTAATGTGAAATAACTGGCCTGAAGCCCAAGTGCTTAAACCAGAACTAATATACTAAAGCCCAAGTGCTTAAACCAGAACTAATATACTATTAAAATAACAGACACCAAGCCTTCAGTCAGCAATTCCCAACTTAGAAGGATGTAAGCTACCTGTCCTGCCACAACAGTGCAGACCACAAACCTTCTTAATGTAAAACAACAGGTCTGAAGCCCAAGTGCTTAAACCAAAAGGCTTAGAATAGCAGTTACAATTTAATCAGGCTATTACCTGGCAGTAATAAATGCAGCAGAATAAATACAATTTAGTACTTTCAAGAAGAGGCAAAAGCAAAATAAAGTGCAATTTTTTTTTTAGTAAAGTGCAAGGCGAGAGGAAGGAGGAGCAGAACAAAAATTAAAGGTTAAGAACCTAAGTGGGTTGGCCTTCTCAAATGTTCTCTCTGTATTAAGTAGTGTGAACACCAGACTGGGAGGGGTATTTACAGTAGGGGCGGGCAACTGCAAAGCCACCAACTATAACAACATTACAAGAATAGGGTGGGAGAGAGGGGAACAGTTTCAGGACAGATGAGAAACATACTTATCAATCAGCTATATATTTCCAGATTGTTTGAGAATCACACTTCAGCCAGAACACCAGGAGTTTCCAACAGTGTATGCAAGAATTTACAAAAAGAAACTATTTTTAAATCAGCAAGCCTTGAAGCAATCAGATAACACAAAAGCTGTTAGACCAGTTTTATAAACTCCACCGCAGGAATAGGGGGGAAGCAGTTTCAGGACAGATGAGAAACATAAAACAATGCCAGAAAATATATAAAATAATTCAGTCATGCAAAAAAATAATTCAGTCAGGCAAAATTAAGACAATGTAGAACTCTGAAAGGTTAAAATGCCAAGAAATATACAGACATAGACAAGTTCACTAATTTAGGTATAAACCCTTTTATCACCCACTGGATAGCCAGCTGGCTCACTGATAGGACCCAGGAGGTCAAATTAGGTGAGGTCACTTGTACCAAGAGGCCAGTCACTAGTGGAGTCCCATAGGTCTCGGTACTGGGCCCGTTCCTTTTTGGCACCTATTTCTCTGAAATGGAGGCAGATGCTGAAGGTTTATATCTGGGTATGTTTGCAGATAATTGCAAGCTGGGGGTTATCATCGACTCCCATAACAAACACTAGCATTCTTCAAGGAGATCTATCTCTGACTAACAAATGGTGCCAAAGCCATAGTCTTAAACTCAATGCTAAGAAATGCAAAATTGTACCCTTTGGGAAGTCAAGCTTCCCAGCTAATTACCATGTTGATAGTACACCCTTAAGAGTCGATGCAGTGGTCAGGGATCTGGGCACAGACATAGACAGTAGCCTTACCTTTGACCACCACGTGGCCACAGTGGTGAAGAAATCCTTTTATGTTGCAGAACTTATAAGTAAGGGCATGGCATCTAGGTCGAAAGAAGTCATTAACCCACTGTACTCCATCCTTGTTAGACCAGTCATGAAGTACAATGCTGCCTTCAGTATGTACCCAACCAGGCATGTGCAGCAACTAGAGGGACATCAGAGGCTCCTTTCAAAAAGAATACAAGGTGTAACAAACCTGCCTTATGCAGAGTGCCTTAAAGCCTGTTTTCTCTATACTCATACAGATTTCTGAGGGGTGATGTATGCCTGGCTCACAAGGCATCCACAACCCCACACTTATGATTCTCCTGCATATTTGTAAGTCAAAGAGTACAGTACCGGAAATAGAAGGTCTTGGGGACCTGAATGTTTTCTGTACCTTGAACAGAACATGTAGGAGAGACAGATATGTGTCCCAGAGACTGCCCCTCCAATGGAAGCTGTGTTCATCTGTTACCCAATTTAAGCGCAGCATAGACTGATGAGGAATAGGAAATTTACAACAGGTCTGGCACCCATGTCCCTTATGGACAGATGTACCTTATAAATGCCATGCTCTCAATGGCTTATCTGGATACAGGACATTTATTTATTTATTTATTTAATTAACATCTGATTACAGGGAAAGTCCAGCTGGATAGAAGCCCATTTTCAGTGGAGGCCCAGAGAGAATAACTCCAAATTATTACAAAACATTTTAAGAACAATAATTTTACAATCTTCAAAAATAAAACAAAAACATCTGCAGTTTAATAATTATAACAAATTAGTGATGGTATACAAACATTGGTTAAGTATTGATGCAAGTTTTATGACTATCATTTAATATTTATAGAAATGTTAGACAGTTTGTAGAGAAATTAAAGGTAAGTTAGTCTAATGCAACCAGGAATTGCGATAAGAAGTGAGGGAAAAACAGGCTTATGGTAGATTTATAAAGAAAGCCAGAGAAGAGAATTTGATAGAAATAATGAAGTAAGTGAATATGGGAGAGTAGGATATAAGGCAAGAAAAGGTACTTGTTTACATTTAGGGATGTAGTTTATCCTGGTTTTGACATCATTATTCTTTTGGGAAAACTTGGCTATGCTTGGAAAGGCCCCTAGATCTTTAGCCTAGTAAACTATGAATCTATGAAAAAAGGCTACTAAAAATAATACTTATATAAATGGAGAAAATTTTCTCATTGGTGCTAATCTAAGAACCATGACTCTTTTAAGTCAGCTGCCTCTGGTTCTAGATTATTTCTGTGAGTTACTGTCCTCTAGCCTTTCTTATTCTTCTATCAAGATTCGGCTTTCAGCTATTTCAACTTGTCTTCACTTGGATTCCCCTTTCCACCTGTCCTCAGGTCAAGCATTTTTTGAAAGGGGTCTTAAATATCGTTCCACCCAGGAAAGAGGTGTTTCCTCCTTGGGATATTAACTTTGTGCTTGAGAAACTGACACTTATTTCATCCCGCCCATCAGGCTGATTGAAGTTCTTAACACGGAAAGCTATGTAACCCCCTTTTTTTTACTTGTGGTAGAATGATATCTGAGCTACAAGTGCATATAATGAACAGCCAACTCTATCGCATTTTCCACAAGGACTGGATTTCTTTTTTATGTCTACCATAGTTTCAGAGTTTAACTTAAGCGAGACCATTAATCTTCCTGTATTTTTTCCAGAACCTAAATTTAAGGGAGAAAAATTCTACATACTATGGATGTCCATAGACAGCTTAGATACTGATTGGAAAAAACTAAACCTTTCAGGAAAGTTGATCAGCAGTTTATTTCCTATGAAGGTAAGAAAAAAGGGCAAGATGCGTCAAAACAGACATTTTTGGGATGGTTGTCTCATGTTATTCTTTTTTGTTATACTCACCTTGATAAGCCACTTCCAGGCAGGTTTAGGGCATATTCCATAAGGGCTTTAACTTTATCTGTAGCTTTTTAGAAAGGGGTGGATTATAGAAGTCTTCTAGAGACAACAGTGTGTTAATTTGTACATCCTTCCAGAAAACATTACAAATGGGATTCTGTTTCCAGGTCCAGAGCAGGCTTCTCTAGGACCATTCTCCAGGTGCTCCAGGACTCTTGAATTTCTTGCTCCTCCCTATAAATTTATTAGCTATGGTAGTTTTCCTACATAGCTTAGGCTACTGCAACAGTAATCTAAAAGTTGAACATAATACAGTCGTATAAGGAAACATACCAAAACCATAGATGTTTTAATATAGATCACTGCTGTAGTAGCTGTCTTCTGCCTTCATCCCCTTTGTTTATATATTTATTTGCGAATATTGCTAGGTTGTGGACGTATTCCCCTTGTATATATAGTTATGTTGCTTGCTGTTTGGTTGTTTGTAGCATTTTTTTTCCTTCAGGGTGGCAGAGTGGCTCAGCGGATAGTGTTGTTGCCTCACAATAAGAGGTTTCCTGGTTCAATTCTTGGCTGGGGCACCTTCTGTGCAGACTCTGCATGTCCTCCCTGTATTTGGGTAGTTTCTCTCTGGGTGCTCCAGTTTCCTCCCACATTCCAAGATATTCAGTAGATGGATTGGACACTCTAAATTGGCCATAGGTGTGAGTGTAAGCGTGTGGTGTGGAGGAACTACCATGGCAGGGCTAGCCACCTGGTGTTATAAACCTTGGCTCAAGATAATTGCCACTGTTGAAGTTACACCCCAACCCCATTTGCAAAAAATGGAAAAAAGGGGTCATGGATGGGCTGTAGCCTCCCTTCTTTTGTCAAGAAAGCTCTGAATCCTTTTGGTGCCCAAATTGTCTTTTGTATAGTTCTTCTTGAGCCAGTGGCAGTTTGGGCAAGTGGAAGGTGCCATAAACATTTGAAATCTGGCCATTGGTCATGTGCTAGACAAGGATATAACCCAGATAGCTGAGACTACTGCAATAGTGATCTAGTGGAACATCTGGTGTTATGGTAAGTTTATTTATACAACTGTACATTTCTGCAGAAAGTTTCTCTGTATAAGACAAACGTTATTTTCATAGCACCTTTCTAGCTTAGGCAAATTTGTTTTGTTTTTTGCTCTGGCCTTAGCTAGTATGTCTTCCATGGTTGCTGGATCTGCAGCTGGATCTCCTGGCACATCCATATAGTAAGCCTCATCTGGACAGCAGTTCCCTCAGACTAACCACATGGTGTCTCCAATTCCATTGATGGCCAATAATCCTTCCCTGATCAGCAGAGTAGTTTGGATTCTGTTTGCCTCTTAGAAACACTTCACAAGGAAGTAAAAGGAAGATATTTTCCATATGGACAGTACAGCAAGGTCTAGATCTCTTTTCAACACCCATACTCTCAGTTTTGCAGTTTTTAGCCATTTTGAATCAGGCTGCAGTTACTCCACTATTGAAGTTCAGCTTGCAACTGTTTCATTTTTTTCACAAGTGTTTCACGTCTACTTCCTTAGCCTTTCAAATAATTTGTATTCTTTTTAAAAAGGCACAGCCCTCCTTAGACCCACCATCAGATTCACACTCCCCCATGGGACCTAAATTTTATTCTACAATTACTCAGCCCTCCTTTGAATACTCTTCTGGCTGTACTTTAAAGCAACTGTCTTAGATGACTTTACACCTAGTAGCTGTTACGTCAACAAAACAGATATCAGTACTTCATGCCTTAGCTTGCAAACCACAATGTTTAGTCTTCCATAAAATCAGACCAAACACTTCATTTTTTTCCCCTAAACTTGTTTCTGAGATAGCCCTCAACCAAACAATTTATCTTCTAGATTTCTTCTCTAATCATACTAACAAAACAGAATATATTTTATGTGTTATGGATGTTCAGAGACAGTTGAGGTTTTACCATCACAGGACCAAATCTTTCTGTACAACTTTTTGTATCCTTTTCTACAGAAAGACTAGGTAATAACGTCTCTTTTCAAGACTTTATCTAGATGACAATTGTGCTGCAGCAGAGTTGTCAACAGTGTATACCTTTGTCAAACACTACCAACTTGATGTAATATCAAACTCCAGGGCTTCCTTTGGATCTCCTATCCTCAGGGGTATCCTGCCATGATGTCACCCAGGAAGAAAGTAGCTAGGAATTCTGTTCCATCAGTTGAGGGGAGCAAAGGGGACAATACAGAATACAAAGTCATGTACATAATGATGGAGTCTGGTTCTCACTGTCTGTCTACTTTGAAAATCCATCCTTTAGCCCTCTTCCAAATTATCACTCTTTTTCCTAAATAGACCTGGTAGCCCTAAACCTGAAAACTTTCTTAAGACCTCCTTAGTACTTTGGTGTCTGAAGGAGACAAACTCAATCTGAGGAACAATTAGGATGTACTGCATTATGGTGGAGGTAAAGTGCTGGAGAAGCTCTAAGCAGAAAAGTTGAGGGCTGTGATCCACCACAAGAACTGTTAACCCATCAATTGAGGCAGATGGAGTGGGACAATATGTGGTCATCATTATGGTAAGTACATAACTTTAGACCTTCAGTCTTCCTAGCATAACATGTGTATTTTAAATAGCGACTATTGCATTATGGGAATTAAACTTGCATTTGTTTTGATAAGATGCCTTGGTATTTAATTTGCACTATTAGTCCAAAGCGCAAGTGTAAAACTTCATTTGGTCAGGCCTTTTTTTCAGTATGGATTCAAGGTTTATATTCAGCATTTAATATTAGTCATTTTGATTTAAGCTTGAATATTTTTCCTTTCTTTTTTTGTCTTTGACAGACATAACAATTGAACCATTGTAAACATCAGAACTGTATTAGTAGGTTTGATTGCTGATCAGTGAAACTCTTGCGGTACGTGTGCATGACAAGATAATACCACTGTTAATTTTTAAAGACTGCCTTCTCTGCAGATGGCTCTAATAGTTTAAACATTTTTCTACCCTTCCTTCTGTAAGCTTGGTATAGCTGGTTACCAGTACAGGACAACATTTACCATTGACAGACAGTTCCATGGTGTAGAAGGATAAAATTCCTGCAGCACAGCCAACTCGTTTGTGGCTTATGGACCAGCATGTTGGAGGAACCAGTAATGGGACTATGAGGAGGATGTCATCTTACCTATCTTGGGGAGGGAAGTGACCTTGTCTATTATTGTACTGTCCTCAACCATTGACCAGGGAACAGTGCAGTAACATTAACAAATGCATACAACTGTAACCAGGTTCAGGTGTGAACACGCTAAAAAGCACGTGTGTTTGGGCCAACATTGAGCTAATTCTTCAGCAGAGCACACATCAGATATATAAACAACAACCAATGCTTACCTGCCGTGTTTACTCATCATGACTGCTATGCCATCATAAAATAAATGTCTGTCAGAGGATAAAGAGGAATGAATGGGCCAGAAGAATGTGTTGGAGGGAGCTGATGGTCTACAGGCACAGGGGAAGCACAGGAAAAAAAATAGGAATTAACAAAAGCCTTTAATGTTTTTTATTCTTCATGTCTGTCAGTTATGTTTTGTGTCCTGATATGTTTACATCTCTAAAACAAAAAATAGCAGTCATAGTAAATATCAATGAATGCTCACGGTGGTAGTGCTGCGGTAGCGTTGCCGCCTCACAGTAAGACGCTGTCCGGTTCAACTCTCAGCTAGAGCGTCTTCTGTGTGAAGACATGCGCGAATGGGCGCACCTTCACTGAAGGTTGTGCATCAGGGCTGGTAACTCAGCACGTAAAAATCAGCTACCAATCATTAGCGGACCGGAGTTCTGCTGTGGCGACCCCTAACCGGGAAAAGCCGAAAGACACAGCAGCAGCTTCTTTTGATAAAATTGAGATTGGAATACTGCTGATCCTATTCATTTAGTCTGTTCGATCCAACATATGGGTCCTCAAGCCAATTTGATCTAGCCAGTTTAGTGCTTCAGACTCAAGCCCTTTCAAATTTTTCCTATCCCATAATGCCCTGCCCACCCTGACTACAGTAGACCATATTTACCTCTCTTGGAGAAGCATCACAGATCATGCCAGTAAATTGCTCTGTATCTTCCTGGACAGTTGTTATGAGAGTTTTTGGGGATTTTTTGGTCTTTGGCAGCTTTAAAGCACAGTTGTTTGGTTCAGGATGGTTTTCCCAGTTTCTGGAGTGTTTTTTCTGCTAACTTTTTAAAATTTCTAGTTTTTGCCCTTCCATTACTGGCCTAGCTCGTTTGTTCCGGTATTATCTATCATGCTCTTTAGTTTGTTAGTATTAGATTTGCATAGTTAGAGTTTGTAATATAACATTGTTACTGTTGGTTGATATTAAAATAGCATTAAAGCTTAAAGTTAGATGTGTACTACTTTCTATGTAGTGTGTGTTTGTGTGTCTGTGCTTCACTTTTGACTCTTAGAATGGAGTGGAAGACTAGCTTCAAAAAATGTTCGAAGTGTGGATATAAAATTCCCCTCCAGGAGTCCCATGATTTATGTGTGGTCTGTTTGAGGGTGACACACTGTAATTCAAACTGTGATATCAGCATTCCCTTGGAACCAGAGCACTGTCTGATAGAAGAAACAAGCTGACTCTTAAAGGCCTTTTCCTGCCGGATCCAGAGTCTTTCAAAGCCAAAAAGTTAATAGAGAAACCTTTGAAGCAGAAGGATTTGGAGCCAAAGAAATGAAAGGCAGTATGTTCAACTCAAATATTGATGCAGAAAGCACCTAGACTTGAAGACAGTATGGCCCAAACCCCAGTGTATATTTCACATCCGGATCCTGAGTTTTTGCCAGTTGCCATTCAAGATTCTCCAAGGAGAGTAGAGACACCTGTTTCCAGACTTGCATCTGCCTTATCCACTAAATCCTTTAAGTCTTATTGTAGCATCTATAAAGTGAATTTTGATCATTTGCTGCAGAAGTTCCTCCAAACCCAAATCAAGTTGTAGATCATTGCAACTCTAGTGGTTCCAAAGCCATCTGGATCCATGCATTTCGCCCGTATGCATACTCCCTCATCAGTCTACCATACGGCTCTGGCTTTCTTGGATCTGTATCATCAACTGGGCCTTTTGGCTCTGGAGTCGATGAGCCATGACTCCACAGCTCTCGAAGAGTTGGATCGACCTTTCATCCTAGTATTTCTTCAGATTCAATAACTGGTTCTAATGCCAATGAGCTGGGTGGATGGCTCTGTTAATATTGTAGGGGTCTCCCACCTTTGAAACTTTAGTTGATCTTCTTCTTGGAAATGTCACTTGCTTGGATCTGGAGAATTAACCCAGGCCATTGCTTCTCTCCCTGTTGAAAGGATTGGACCTGACTGCTGCTTACAATTTCCTGGATCCTACTGATATAGGAGTGCCTTTCAGAGTGCTGTGGAGAATTATTTCACCTCATAGGATGGATCCACAGAACCCTCTGACCACAGGTTCTCCCCATGACCACCTCTACTTATGTTCAGCTTCGCAGCAGGAGTCATATAGTTAGGCTCATCTTGTTGGCCCCAAATCTACTGCTGTATGGCAGCAACTGCCCTCTTTGGACTCAGGTTCATCATCCCCTGACACACCTAAGAAGAGGGCATGCAACAGGAATCACATAAACTCGCCATAGGAGTCTATCATGTCAGAAACTCACTCAAGTGATAGAGAGGGTTCCCCACAATCCCCTCCTGTGAACGTTCCCTTCGGAGAGATACTGGAATTCATGAGGCAGCAGAGATCCTACCCAACCGAACCTCTCTCTCTCTCAGGATGAAGCAGTGCTGCTTGAAGCACATGGGATGAATGCTTCTACTTCCTGGGTGGTTGCACCAACTGACAGAATGGTTGAACTGTCAGTAAATAAAGTTTGGCAAGAGCAGATATATTTGAGGCAGTCCCCAGGAAGCCCAATAAAATACTTATACCCCCTACAGACAAACCTTTTAGGGTCAAAACCCCTCCTTTGGATTCCATCATTATTGAGCAGCCACCAAAAACAATTGTCAGAGGACTATTCTTTTCATCCACCCAACAAGGAGTCTTGGGCTGTGGACAGACCATGGAAGCAGGTGTTTGCATCCAGCACCTTTGCTGTTAGGGCCATAAACATTACTCATATGACCAGATTCTAGAGAGATGTAGCACAACAGTCTGTGTTTGTTCTGAAGAACCGCATCTCTCTGGAGTCATAAAAACAGCTCTAAGATACTCTGTTGACCATGACCAATATTGCCAATCTAGCCATGTGTCTTCTTCACAACATGGCAAATGGAGCAGTGAGGGCAGCAGAAGCAGGCATTTCTATGAGATACCAAGTTTGGCTATGACTGTAAGATGTTGCGGACAGCTTTAAGCATCCTGAAGCAACATACCATTTGATGGAACCACCTTGTTTAGTAAGGCAGTTAAGGAACACATGCAGGCATCTAAGCAAGATGGCAAGACACTGTCTGCAGTGGGAGTGAAATTCGAGCCACTACAGTGCACATTTAGCAGGAACCAGAAGGGTTTTGCAAGCCTTGCTATCAGTATGACTCAGCTTCTGACAGGGTGGCCATGGCAAAGGCAGTCATTTCAGTGGGTGAAGGCCCAGAGGCTGAGGGGGTTCGGCAGAACCAGGGTTTCAGGGGTTCCTTCTCCAACAGGAGTCCTCAGAATCCCTGAAGAGTTGCCCGACTATTCCTCTCTGGAGGCAGTCAGGGGATGCAAGTCCATCTACCCTCATTCGTGATTCACCATTACCCAAGACAGATGGGTAAGAAGGATAATATCCAGATGTTATTGCATTTTTTCTTTGGAATCTTCCTTTCCCTACTTCCCATTGCCAAATATTCCACCTAATCAGGCAAAGGCAGCTATGTCAGAGATCCTGTCTCTGCTACAAAAAAGAGCCATCCAGGAAGTCCCACCAGATCAGCATGGGTCAGGATTTTAGTCAAGCTTCTTTTTGCTTCTGCAGAAAACAAAGGACCACCAGCCCATTTTGGACCTCATTCTCCTACATTCCTACGTTGAATGGACATGCTTTCAAATGATCAAGGTGCAGTCTAATCTTCCATGTTTACAGAAGAACAAATGGATGTGCTTAACAGATCTCCAGGATGCTTACCTTCATGAGACGATTTAGAAGGAGTCCAGGAGATTCCTATGCTTCTGTTTGGGAAATAGCCATTATCAGTTCATAGCCCTGCCATTTGGTCTCACCATAGTCCCCAGGGTGTTCACCAAATGAATGGGAGTAGTAGCAGCTCATCTGTAATATCAGGGATTCAAAATTTTCCCATATCTAAATGACTAGCTTCTTGCTGTTGCATCCAAGAGGTCCCTCTTCCAGACAAATGATTTTCTTCTCCAGTTCTGTGCATCCCTGGGAATCACTGTGAATTTAGTAAAATCCAACTTGGTCCCCATGCAGTGTTTAGTTTTTCTGGGGTGTCTCTTGGACACACTAATTCCAGAAAACTTACTTCCATTCAAGAGGATTTCACCTTTGAGACAGGCTATCTGAGTCCTCCAAGATGCAGCCCGCCCTACAGCACAATCAGTATTGAGGGAGTTGGGTTTAATGGCAGCATCTGTGCTAATGGTTCAATATGTCTAGTATCATATAAAGATTTGACAATGGTTGTTTCAATCTCAGTGCTGTCAGAAGTATGACCCTTTGTCTCTGCCTATATGAATAGCACCATCATGTTGAACCCATCTGGAGTGGTGGCTCCACTCTCTCTTCATAACAGCAGAAAGACCTATCCAGTTTGCAAAACCAGTAGCAATCATAAACATGAATGCATTCTTCCTAGGTTGGGGGCCATTGCAAAGGGAGAATAATCAAAGGTACATGGTCAGAATCAGAAAATTGTCTTCACATCAACATCCTAGAAATGAGGGGCATTTTCCTTGTGTTACAGGAATTTCAGGACTAACTTCTTCTAATTGTGATAAACATTCAGAGAGACAATATGACAGTGGTGTAGTATGTAAACAAGTAAGGGGGGGACAGGATTTTATCTGCTCTGCAGCAAAGCCATGTGAGTGTAGCAGTGGCTTTTCTCAGTTTCTGACAGCAACACACACATCCCTAGGAGGCTGAGCAACCTTGCAGACAGGTTGAGCAGAATTCTTCTCCTTTCTCATGAGTGGCTCATAAATCTGACAGTAGCAAAGGAGACTGTTAGCCATTAGGGTGAACCATGCTGTGATCTGTTTGCAATCTCACAGAACTCCAAGTGCAGCAGCTTTTATGCCATACTCCTACATGCCGGATTGAACCCCAGGATGTTTTGTCCAGTCCTTGGCCTCAAGGGCTACTTTACACTTATCCCCCTCTTCTCCTCATGTCCAAGTTCATACAGAAAGGGATTCAGTGCAAGGCCAAAGTCATCTTCATTGCTCCTTACTGGCCCAGACAGATTTGGTGTCTCTTCCTGAAATGCTACCGGAAGAAATCCCATTGGTTCCTAGATCCAATTCCAGATCTGATATCTAACTTGTCCATAGATCCTCATGTAGACCTTCCCAATCTGAGATTAACTGCTTGGTTTCTCCAGTTTCTATGATGGCATGGGACAACTGTCTTTTCTCTGATGTCTTAAAAATTCTCACAGCCTCTCAGAAATATTCTGTCTGGAAGGTGTACCACAGTAAATGGAATAGGTTTACCATATGGGCTGAATCTCGGAACATAGACCTCACTGCAACCCCAGTAGCAGACATTTTCCACTTTTTATCTTCCATGTTTGCAGCAGTTTCTAGCTTCTCTACCATTAAGCTTCAGTTAGCCACCATCTCCTTGAATTCTCATAAGTTGTGCAAAGCTTTTCTCAAGGGTTATTTTCACTTAAGACCTCCTATCAAGGATCCATTTCTCCATGGGACTCAAGTTTAGCATTCAAAGCCATGTCCAAACCTTCTTTTGAGCCAGCAAGTTCAGTGGATTTAAAGTTCTTGTCATGGAAAACATTACTGTTAGTGGCAGCCATATTGGCCAAAAGGGTACCAGAACTCCATGTCCTGTCTTTGGTTACTCCATTTATAATTTTCTTTCCCTTCTTCCAAAAGTAACACTGGAAAATAACTACTCCAAAACTATCCATTATCCTACATTATTGCAAATTACTAAAACAGAGCAGAATGCATTCTGCACAGACTAAGATGTTAATAGACAAATTTGCTTTTATCTACATAGGACTCCCCCCTTCAGAAATGTTGAATTTGGGTGAATTAGGAAAGAGAGTTTTGAAAGTTTCTCCTTTCATAATGGACGTTGGATTGTATTTCTTTTCTCTGTATCTCCAAGAATAAGACATTGCCAAACAAGCCAAAAGCCCACTTGACTAGATTAGTTTCTGTTTCAGCATCCTTTTTTCAAGTTGTCCTTAGAAGAGATTTGCCAAGCAGCCACTTGGTCTTCATCCTCATACTTTTGTCAAGCACTGCAAATGTGACTGTTCTTGTAGGGCCAGGGCTTCCTTCAGGGCTTTCATCCTGAAAGATATTTTGTCTTGAGGCCACCCAGGAGTCCAATAGCTGGGCATTCTAACCCATATCTCAAAAAAATATTAAATAGTAGTGAAGTAGAGAAATACATAACAAAACAGCTTAAAGCAAGAAAAAATGTAGAACTCCACACCGTCAAATACTTTAATAAAAAGCAAAGCTTTCGGATATAAGATATCATTCTTCAGTCTCTTACATACAAACTCTCATAAAAACAGCATTTCAAATACAATTTAATCACATGACACAGTCAAACTACCAGAAAACATCAATTCAAATCAACAATTAATCTTCTTAAAAGGGCAGTCGTCCATAAGAAATATGCATACAAATGCATACAAAAAAGTATAAAAGGGTAAATATTATAACCCTACTATAAATCTATTTTTTCTCACTTTTTTCTGTTTAGCTTTTAGTATTTATTATTGAAGAAAATGATGACACACATCAATTTAGCTTTAGGGTTTTGCACATTATATATTCAAATGTGAGACATGATGATGTAGTTAACAATGTGGATACAAAGGAATATGAATGGATTATCCGCCTGGAAGTGGATAAATATCCATGTCTCAGTAAACAGGTCACACTAAAACCAATTCTAAAAGCTAAACAGCAAAAAGTGAGAAAAAATAAATTTATAGTAGGGTTATAATATTTACCCTTTTATATTTTTTATATGCATTTGTATGCATATTTCTTATGGATGACTGTCCTTTTAAGAAGATTAATTGTTGATTTTAATTGATGTTTTCTGGTAGGTTGACTGTGTCATGTGATGTAATTAAATTGTATTTAAAAATGCTGTATTTATGACAATTTGTATGTAAGACACTGAAGAATGATATCTAGTATCCGAAAGCTTTGTTTTTTATTAAAGTATTTGACGGTGTGGAGTTCTACATTTTTTTCTTGCTTTAAGCCATTCTGACCCATATGTCAGATCAGACACACTGAATGATTAGAATATGAAAGTTATGTTCCTAACATAATGAGCGATCTGATGTTGTCATTTTCATTTGTTCATTAACCTGTGGGTCTCAGTTCTGATGCTCAGAACTGACACAGCCATTTTGCTAGCTTGACATTCGAAGCTCAAGCTCCTCCTCCCTAACCATAATGCCTCTTTCCCCCAGAGAACCTCAGATCTCGTATGCTGCTTGTTGAACAAGCAGCAAGGTTTTGGTGCTCTTGATCTCCTCCAACTTTTTGCATTTTTGCAGTGAGTCAAATATCACCAATATCTTTCTTATCTTTTATCTTCTGCTCCCTACTTTATTTAAATAGTTTTGTACGTAGTGTAGTTTGGTAAATTGTACTCGGGTTTCTGTCTGCCATAACCTTTTCCCTCCACTCCATCTCTTTCTCTTTCTTTAAAAAAAGTTTCCTTCATGTCTGAAGCTAAGTCAGACAGAGATAATAAGCTCTTAGGTTTTGAGAAGTGCACTTCCTGTAGGCACAAAATTTCCCTTATCTGATGCCTGCAGGGAGTGCGTCTATTACTTGGGGCCTGCCCATTTGGATAGTACCTGTTTGGTTTGTGCTGGTTTTCACCCGCGAGCTTTGGCAGATCACCAAAATAAGTTGATCCTCAAGGGGTTACTGCCTGCGTCTTCCCCTATTACTGTTCCTTCTATTTCTATTGGTGACATCTTAGAAATCCTCCGCCAAAGAGGTGGTTGGTCTTCCTAAAACCCCTCCCCAGAGGAAACAGTACTGTTAGAAGCTTTTGGGTGCAGTCCGTCTACATCCTGGGTGTCTTCCCCTGCAGACCTGCTCATTGAGTTGGTGTCTTCTACCAAGGATAAAACATTGTGGACTAAGGGTATTCCTGTAAATGCAATGGTTGTTGCGGCAGCCACCAAAAAGAAGCTTGCGCAAGAGAACTCCTCTGTTCATCCCCCTAACAGGGAGTCTCGAGCTTTGGACAGATTTAGTAAAAGAATTTATGTTTCTGCCACTTTCACCTTGAGAGTGTTAAACCTCCTTTTTCATTTTACAAGACTACGGAGGGACCTAGTCAAGGAATGCTCTAGCTCTATCCCAGGGTCCATGTCTTCAGAGAATCAGAAAGTTTTCTCATTCAGAACGGCCACCATCCAATCCCTATCTAATGTGCCCATGAGGCTGATATCCCATGCAGCAGAGGGTACCACAAAAGTGGCCGGTTCTGCCATTGCATTAAGATGTCATGCCTGGATGTGGCTGTGTGACTTTGTGGAACCTTTCAAGGTGTCCTTCATCAATGCGCCTTTTGATGTCTCAACTTTTTTTGGGCCCACTGTTTGAGACACACTCTCCCACAGTGAGAAATATGCGAAGAACCTGTCTGCCAGCGGGATCCATTTTTCTAATCCACAAAGGTCCCTCTCCAGGAACCAGCATGGGAGTAAAAAGTTGTAGTCCAAGAAATCTCAGGGTCCTTTTCAGAATTTTTCCCCAGAGGCAGAGGGGGAAATAACCAAAATGGTAGATGCCACCCACGCTGGCGAGGGAATCCACAGAAACAAAGGTCTTGAGAGTCCTTCTTGGACAGACTTTTCCAGTGCTCCTGAATGGTTGCCCAACTCCCTTCCTCTTGAGGCAGTTGGGGGGGGGACTCTTTTCCTTGCACCCCAAGCCTGGGAAGCCACCACAAACGTCAGATGAGTGCTAAGAATCATAACCAGAGGATAGTTGATTCCCTTTTTAGAAATACCAAGACAAAAGTCTTTCATCTCCGATGTTCCACCCAGTCAGTGGGAGGATGCAGCTGTACAAGTCGCAAAACTTGCTGTGAAAAAGAGTCATCCAAGAGGTCACCCCCCCCCCCCCCGATGAAGTCAAATCAGGTGTTTACTCGAGGTTCTTTTTGGTGCCCAAAAAGACGGGATTTGAGGCCAATTCTGGACCTGACATCTCTAAACAAATTGGTAAAGAACACAAAGTTCTAGATGGTCACGGTTCAGTCCATCCTACCTCTACTGAGGATGAACAACTGGATGTGCTCATTAGACCTGAATGATGCATACTACCACATCAAGATGGACAAGTGCTCCAGAAAGTACCTTCATTTCAGGCTGGGAGCAAGTCATTTTCAGTTCAGATCACTCCTGTTTGGTCTCACCACAGCCGCCAGGGTGTTCACCAAATGCTTGGCAGTGGTTGTAGCTTATTTCAGGCTGCAGGGATTCTAGATTTCCCCTATCTGTACAACTGGCTCTTGCCCGCTCCAACCAGGCATCGTTTGACACAGGCTAGGGATTATCTTTTGCAGTTGGCTCCACATCTTAACATAACTCTTAAGTTGGAGAAATCCCAGTTGGAACCAGTTCAAGTGATAGATTTCATAAGGGCACGTCCAGACACAACAGTTTCTCGGGCTTATCTCACAGTGGCTCAGGTATCAAGCCTGCATTTTCATGTTAAACAAATTCTGGCCATACCAAATCATCCAGCGAGTTTGATTTTAAGAGCTGTCAGTTCTATGGAGGCAATGATACCCCTTTTGCCCACAGCACACCTTCACATGAGAATCTTACAATGGACATTAGCAGTTCAATGGTAATCCTTTAAACCTTCCCATTAGACTTTCCTGAATATGCAATATGTATGGTGGCTTCACTCTGCAGATGTTACTCAAGGACGCCCCTTCATTCTTCCTTCTCCAAATGCCACGTTGACCATAGACACCTCCCAGACAAGGTGTGTGTGGGGGGGCATTATGTGGGTCAGATGGTTCAAGGCACCTGGATGCCCCAGGAGACCAACTTGTATATCAGTATCCTAGAGATGAGAGCAGTTATTTTGGCATTGCAATAGCTCCATAGCTTTCTTCCTCTAGGGACTATTGCAGAACAGATGGACAATATGTCTGTGGTCTGGTACATCAGCAGATAGGGAGGAACCAGGTTTTACCCTCTGTGTTGTGAAGCTATGAGAGTGTGGCAATGGGCGATCTCTACCAATCACTTTCTAGGGGCAATGTACATTCCAGGAGAGTCCAACATCATAGTGGACAAGCTGAGCTAAGTTCTACTGATGCCTCATGAGTGGCGTCTGAACCAATCCATGGCAAACATGACCTTCTAAAGATGAGGTCAACCCTGCTGAACCTTTTTGCCTCCCCTCTCAACAACAAATGCAACAGGTACTTTGCCTTTATCCCTCCTCAGGGACAGTCACCAAAGGATGATCTATTTACTGCTTAGCCTCCTGGTCTACTCTTTGCCCATTGCCCCTAATTCCCAAGTTCTTGCAGAAAGCATTCAGGTTGAAGATGAAGGTTATCCTCATTGTTCTCTTTTGGCCTCGACAAGTCTGGTTCACCTGTATTTGGTCTCATCTTATTTGCCCTCAGGTGACACTAGATCCAGCTTCAGATCTTCTGTCTCACCCTTTGTGCACCCTCACCTGGACCTTCAAGGTCTGAAACTAACCACATGGTTTCTCCAGTTCTGATGATGGTCAGACATCCCAGGCTTTCATCCCTAGTACAGAAGATCTTGATTTCTGTCCATAAACCCTCCACCAGGAAGATTTATAAGAGTAAGTGGAAAAGATTTTCCATACGGACCCAGCAGAAACAAATAGACCCTTTTACAGCCCCTGTCTCTGTGGTGTTGGATTTTTTGGCTTCCATTTTTAATGATGGGGCTAGCTGTTCCACCATTAAAGTTCATTTAGCTGCAATTTCCAATTTTCATTTGGGAGAGGACTCTACATTGTCAACTTCATCTAAACTCTGTAAAGTCTTTCTTAGAGGCACCTTTCTACTTCGTCCTCCAATTTAAGATCCAACTCCCTCTTGAGATTTGTCCATTATGTTGCAAGCGCTGGTTCGTCCCCCTTTTGAACCAATGGCCATAGTAGATTTAAAGTTTCTCTCATGGAAAACACTTTTTCTGGTTGTTTGTTTATTACTCTGGCAAGAAGAATCTCTGAGTTACACGCCCTTTCTTCCAGGTTTCCGTATTTAATATTTCACAAAGCTAGAGTAACCCTACGCAGTAATCCTTCCTTCTTGCCTAAAGTTGCTACAGATGCCAATATCAGCCACTCTATTTTTCCTCCCTGTTTTCTTTCCTAGCGTTCAAAATAAGGTAGAATACACTCTTCATTTCCTTGATGTTCATAAACAAGTATGTTTTACCTAGATAGAACAGAGGCTTTCAGGACATCTGAACATTTGTTCATATCTTTTCCAGACAATAAAAGAGGTAAAGCAGGTACCAAGACCTCTTTTGCTAGATGGTTAAAAGACTGTATTTCCTTTGTTTATGCTTCGAAGAAGATCCCTTTGCATGGTCAGATTAAAGGTCACTGTACAAGTCTATGGCAACTTCCCAAGTCCTTTGGTCAAGAGTGCCTATTGATGACATTTGTGCAGCAGCTACTTGGTTGAATCCTCAATATGTTCATTACTCATTATAAATTGGTCATTGTTTCCAGGAATAGGAGTGACTTTGGCTCTGCTGTGCTCCGGAATATCCTTCCATGAGGGCCATCTTGGGTTTCTGTAGCTAGGGACTCTGTTCCACAGATTAATGAACGAATGACAATGACATCATCAGGTAAAGAAGTTATGTTCTTACCATAACGTTCCATCTGTGTTGTCTATTTTCATTCTTCATTGACCTTCCCCCTCCATCCCCCAATGCAAGCCTTTGAGTAACTTGATGGATATGTTCATAGGAACCACAGTTCCTGTTTGAGTTCCTGTTACTGTATCCTTTTCTCTGTGATAGATAATTGTCTTTGGTGGACAGTAAGTAAATAGTTGCAGCAAAGTCGATCTGAGGTACTCTTCGGGAAAGAGGCATGATGGGTAGCGAGGAGGAGTTCAAGCTTCGAATCTCAAGCTAGCGAAATGGCCAGTTCGGTTCTGAGGGTTGGAACCAAGACCCTCAGGTTAATGACGAATGAAAATAAGACAGCACAGATGGAATGTTATGGTAAGAACATAATGTCTTTATCCTTTCATTCCAGTCCATCCAATATGACAAACCTCCCTCCTTCCGCCTACCATTGTATTTATCAGAGAACCTTATTCCTGATTCAAAGGCAGTATAGATATCCTCCAACTGGGTGGCAAACTCGATCTGAGTTATTTAGGAGGGCACTTGGCATTATGGGATAGGAAAAGTTTCAAAGGACTCGAGGCTGTAACACTAAATTGGCCAGATTGGATCCAAGCAGGGGCTCAAGGATATCCTATCGGACAGACTGGAATGAAAGGATCTACCATTATGGCAAATGCATAACTTTCGTTTTTCACCAGTGTGTAACTGGTATCCTCAATCAAATGACTTATCAGTTCATCTTCAGTTAAAGAAATTTGAGTCAGCATTCCCCAAACTGGACATCAGTACATCTGAAACATCTTAAACATATTCTTGTTTTCATTTTAACTTTCACATCACCTGGCTTAATTACAAATTCATTTTACAAAACATTAAAATTTATTCCTTAACATATCTGTAAGTATGCGTATCTTTACACCTCAAACCAAAAACTGTGTTCCACCTGATTTCTATATTATAGTCTAATGTCCCTGTATCTGTGGACTGGTAGCCTGAAGTGGTGCTTCTTATTTTCAAAAAATACAGGAGGTTATGCTCTAGTTTTAGAGTGATCACACTCCTCAGCCTGTTTGGTAAGGCATATGCCTGCTGCTGGAAGGATATCTTGTCAGCAGCACAGAGTCTGTTTCTGGAGGAGCAGTGGAGATCCCCACCTGGTCATGGAAGAATGGATCATCTCTTTGTCCTGGCATCGATATGGCAGGTTCATTGAAGTTTGCCTTTGCTGTCTGCATGTTTCATGGGCTTGGAAGAGCATAATCCCATGTACACTGAATTGTCTTCTGGGAATTACATGATTCTAGTGCATGTCATTGAATTGTGTATTTCAGGAGAGAGAGCGAGAGAGTTTTGTGTGCATTCTCAGCCTTATGTCATATAAACTCAAGATGGTCATAGAACTCTGCCCTGGGTGTATCTTATCTCCACTCCTGTTTGTTATTTTCATGGACAGGCTATCAAGGCAAGGTCTTGATTGGGAGGCACAAGGATAGCATCTTTGCTGTTTGCAGGTAGTCTTGTCCTGTAAACCTGTCATGACTGTACTCTCCAAAGTGCAATATAGTGATTCATTGTTGAATGTGAAGTGACTGAAATGAAAATCAGCATTTCAAAATCCAGTGTCATCGCTTTTTCCTGGAACACATCAGATTATTGTCTGCATGTGAGATGGGTCAGCTACATCTGGTGGAGGAGTTTAAATATTTTGAGGCTTTGTTTACAAGTGATGCTAGAGGGGACTGGAAGATTAACCTATGGACATTTGCAGGGGTGGGTGTTCTACTGGCATGATACTGGGCTGAGATGGTGAAGTGAGACCTGACTTGTAAGATGAAGCTCTCAGTTTACCACTCATTCTGTTACCACTTCCTTGCATATGGTCATGACCTTTGGGTAATAAGGAAAGGATGAAACCAGGGAAGAAAGCAGCAGAAATGAAGCACCTGAGCTCATTGTCTGTGGCAGAGTGAGGAGCTCAGAAATCTGAGAGGACCTTGAGGTACATCTACTGCTTCAGTGTGTGATGAGTCAGTTAATGTGGTCTGGACACCTTGCTGGGATGCCCCCTGTGCTTACCTTTCAACCTCTTAGAGCAAGAAATCTGGACAAATATGGGAGGACAAAGGCCCAAAAACAGGGACATTTTTTAAATATTGCTCTTACAAATTTAGAAAGTTGATAGAATAATAGGCTTTGCATTACCATGAATTTTCTGAAGGATATGAAGTCTGATATTCAAGTCTATATCAGCATTTTGAAAATTAAATAGTTCGAATCACTAAATGTCAAACTGAAATGATCGAACTATTCAATTTTCAAATGCCGATACAAAAAAAAAAAAAACATAAAAAAAAACTAAAGGGTGTAGGCAGGGGGGCAAGCTCTGCACCCACACACCCCCACTAGTTAAATACACCAACTCCGAGACCGCACTACATTGAAGTAAATGGAAATCTTCCCTTATGGAGATTTCCATTTACCCATTCGATGTTCTGCACTTTCGGCATTCTCGAGGTGACAGTATCGGATTCGATATTGTCAGTGTTCGAGATACTGATATAGACCCTAAAATTCATACGTCTGCCATTATTTTATGACTTCATTTCTCAATGATATGCCATTGAATTTCCAGAAAGCCACAATTTTGTGTGAAACAGACCAAAAATATGAATAAAAAAACTGGACATTCTGTGAAAATCTGGGCAGTTGAGAGGTATGCCCCTGTGTGCCTCTGAAAGGTGGTATACCAGACATGGCACACTGGGAGAAGACCCTGAGATGGACTCTGGACAAGTTAGTGGTATTATGGCTCTCAACTTGCCGGGGAGCATCTTCTGATCACACACAATGAGCTAGAGACTGTTGCTGAGGATAGGAACCCTGCCCTACTCAGCTTAACTAGGATGATTGGTTCAGAAACTGGTACTGGTGCTGAGGAAGCTAATCTAATCCCTTACACACACTCATTTTTGTTTAAAAACAGTTTCTATGTGAATAATTTGCTTACAGATGTGTTTTTCCATGTACATCATTTCTCTTACAACTACAGTATCAAGCCTTCTTGTCTTCAAAGCCACAACTGATTTAATAGCCTTTTTTGTCAAGTATATGAGTATTTATTTGTGTATGTTCACCCCCCCCCCCCTCACTGCTCCTGATGACCATTAAGCATCCCCTCATTGGCGAAGCCCATTCGGTCAACTGTCCCAGGTATTCTCTATGAAGGCAAGAGCTGGATTGGGGAGGTCATCACATCAGCAGCCTCAGCAGACGTTTGTGCCGACCATCTTGCCCACTATAGCGTTCATCCCTCCATACTGATCCCCATTCTCCAGTGAAGCAAAAGCCCCAAACCGTGCACCAGCTCTTCAACAATATATTGAAATCCATAGTGCACTGTGTTCTGTTTTAACCTAACCCACAGGCAGGTAGGGCAGAGGAAAATATTTATGTGTGTGAGTATGCATAGTGCTTCTGCAAAATCCTTCACCAGTTTTGTAAACTTCTCCTCCTACATCAGTGCAGTACACAGTAGCATTTCTTCGGTGCACTTTCTGTATGCAACATCACTGAAGATTACACATTTAAAACAATTGTGAAAAATCTGAGTAAACATTATACATTTTGCTTAAGTATCATATGGTGTTATGCCACGTAACCAATACTGACCTGGATAGTTGTGTAGAAATAATATGTCATAATACCTGCTGAAGAAGTAGGAAAACAAAAAAACTTATAAAACTTTTTCATTTTATTTTTAATTGCAGCCTGGGCCCACTACGCAGACCCTTACCCCACACCAACATGTCCTCCGGCTTTGCCAGTTTTACACACCTTCCACAGACTGAGGATCTAAACACCTTATTAGCTGATTTTGGACATAATGTTCCATGATTTCATTCATGAAGCCCCCCACCCCCCCTCACCACCACCACCACCACCAGTAGCCAAATGCTTATATCCTTACAGGGGAATTAGTAGCATGATTGCTAGATGCAGTCATCTTTACATGTCTGTTACTTAGAATCCTTAGTTAGATGTCTCATTGTAGGCACTGATGCACAGCACACATGTTTACTTCCATAGGGAGTGTCCTTGGCTTTTGCCCCACTACTGGCAGTATGGTTTTTCTAGTGGTACTAGTTTCCACAGCCAGCCTTTGTAATGGAAGAGTGAATTAGTGACTGTTACAGTCTGACCTTCATGGCTGACTCTTCCAGTCATCTAGGCTTGTTTTCAAACCATGGCCTCTAACATTGCAGATAGACAAAGTGCCTTTGTACCCAAGGATCAAACATTGTCTGTGGTTTTATTTACCAGGTTTGGACTTATTGCATTTTTGTTACAGTTCTGGGGATTATAGCCTGGCATCCTACATTTCTTGGTTAGTGACCTTGCATTTGCGCCACATTGCCTTGTTTTACACAGTCCAGTATGCTGCACATCACGCTTTGAGAAATGTTTTCAGACTTAAATCCTGTAGTAACATAGCACAGTGTGGGACAACTAGGTGGCATGCACCACAGTACTCTGCCTAGCCCTCCAGTACATAACTCAGTCAGATTGTATCAGACTTGGCCAGTTCATGTTTTTATGTTGAACATACAGTTTACATTCTGCTGATCGATTTTGAATACAAGACCCAGAGTATGTGGAAGCACTGATCTGTTTACATATGTTTTATAAATTTGACAGTGAATTGAATTGGAACCATGCTGATGTGTAGATAGGTAAAAATTCTTGTTGTTTCCTTGAAAGCCAGCATATATCAAGATGTGGCAGTAGTAGCTTTAGTTTTAGTGAGTTCCTTGGTTGTCATGTGTTATCTTTCAAGTAATGTTCCCTTTCATCTTTCTTTTGTTCAAACTGATGACATCCTTGCCCATCCTTTATTTGCTTACCGATTATATCCTTAACTTATGTTAACTCATTTTCATTTAGCTCAAATACTCATCTTCCTCTTTCAGTCAGGGGGCCTTGGCTGATCCCTGCTCTGTAAGATGTTGGCTTTTCTCCTGAATTAGCTGGGGTGTTTCAACCTCATTTCTTCCACGTGCCTAGGTAGCATATATTTGTTGATAGTGTGTCACTACGTTGTGTAGTGTTCTGCCTGAAAAAAAATTCCAAAAGCGTGCAGTCAGTTATTGTACAATTGTACTTATTATTCAGATAAAGCACTCTATACCCCCGGTGTGAAAGAAACAGCACTTCCTAATCATGTAACGTCTCTTAAAAGTATTATTATATTGAACTGTATAAATTGTTTAATGGAAGACATTTACATGATAATGCTCAAGTGGTTAATTTTAAAGCACTTTTGTTGAAACTGTAATTGGTTTTCTAATACATGTGCCTATTTTCTCTTATTACCTGTTTCAGTTATTATAATAGTTTTCTTGCTAGAGGTTAACAGCAATTTTAGCGGTAGCAGTTAAATATCCTCATCGGTGGTGGTGCTGCGGTAGCGTTGTCGCCTCACAGTAAGACGTTGTCCTGTTCGATTCTCAGCTAAAGCGTCTTCTGTGTGGAGACGTGTGAATGGGTGTACCTTCGTTGAAGGTTGGGCATTGAGCTGGCAACTCGGCACGTACAAAATTTACTGCCAATCATTAGCAGACCGGAGTTACGCTGTGGTGACCCCTAACCGGGAAAAGCCGAAAGACAGTTAAATATCCTCATCATATAAAAGCTGAGAGCACATTCCATGCAAACATTTTTTTTATCATTTGTTTTTTACATTTTGGTCTCTAGTTAACCAGCATTATTTCAATTTTCTTTGACTTTCATTTGTTTTATTTTGTGTCACTGGAACAGGTTTATATTAATGTATGTCTGTCAAAATACAATCTAAAACATGGAAAAAGAAAAAGGAGAAAAAAGACAGAAATGTCTGTATCTAATCATCACATTTGTGAAAGATGAACAGAATGAACAGTTTCCTATCTTTTGATTATTTGTCAGATTTTTCTGCATAACATTATTTGAAATTCAACAGTTCTGCTCTGGATTTACTTTCATGTGTTAAATCAAGTATGTAGGCTAGTTCTTGAACTCTCCTTAACCATGTTCTTTGCCAAAGGGGGAAAACAGGTAAATGAAATGTTTAATGACAACTTAGTGTAAGTAATCAGCTTTAGGGGTGATGGTAAGAAACCAGAGTAAATAGGGAAAGTCATGCAGACAGAAGGAGAACATACACATGTAAATTCCACGGATACGAGAAAAGGCCAGAACTGAAGTGTGGACTCTAGAGCTATGAGGTACATATCTTATCACTGAGCCCGATACTTTCATTATATATTTCTATTCCAAAAGGTGATAGCACATTTACTTGCTTTTCTTACCTATGGTTAACCCTTCCTTCCTCCTAAAATCATGTTCAGTGTTTGTTTTTCAAGGTCATCTTATTCCCACCTCACAAATTCTTCTTCATTGTTTGTCTCCTACTTCCCAAACTCACCTTTAGTATTTACTGTTTGGGGCCACCCTCCCCCACCTCCTGAATCCAGGCTCATTGGTCATACTTTAAATTTTGCCCCTGTGGCTAATGTTGCTTTACAACTCCAGGTTCTCGAGTACGTTTCTGCTCTTCATTTTCTGTTTTGTTTTTCTTCTGTACTTTTGGGCTTCTTCCAGTTACATCAAATTTTTAATGTTTTACTGTAAAAATACTGTTTTTTTCCTGTTTAAATAAACCAGTTGTCTTCAGCATTTTATGTTCTTCGTGTGTTACATCCCACCAGGGTATTACATTAAATTCCTGTGCTACTCCATCTTATAGAAAATAATCGCCTCATCCTGACCACTTCAACAGATGCATTTTTATTTCTCTGTATTTAACAACCTCTGCATAGCTATTTATTTCTGAATATTTATATTTTACTGACAAAAATACCTCAAACTTCAGTTTCACTTAAGAACACTTTATTCTCTTTTCATACCAGTGGGTCCTTATTAATTTATGTGTCTTGGTAGCACTGACCAAAACTTACCTTTCCTATCATCAAGTAATACCTGTTTAAGATTAAGTGGGTGTATAGTTGGGCCTTGGTATTCATAAACATATGTGAAGAGACATGCAAGCATTCTATACACTCTGTATAGATTCATAGGTGAGTACTAGGCAGTCAGCCTGTAGACCATTACCAGTGTAGCTAGTAACCAATGTTTAAAAGTTTCCTCAGCCTCAACATAGGAGCAATACTAGGCAAGTACTCACATGCAACAGACAATGCTTACCATATACACCTTTAAATAGACATACTTTATGAACTCTTAGATCAGGCAGGGACATACATGATAACCTTGGTGAAAATTTGTGTCTAGTCATCCAGCCATCAAGAGTAGCCTTAAAGACAGTACTTTGCTTGTCCTGTACTGGTAACTCATAGGATGGGGGAAATGTTGAGTTAGACACCAAGCCCTCCAGTTTGATGTAAATTTAAGAGTGTAGTATGGGTATTTATAGAGCCACTGGCTTTGGGAAGTGAGTTCAAATAGGATTGGTTCTTTCAGCTAGCAGTTGGTGCAGATGGCTAAGGTTGTTAGCAGTAGTTCCTGTGGTATCAGGTTTCATTCCCTCAGCCCTCATTTGCCTACTTTGTAACCCAGAGCAAGTCATCTAACCAGTCATTGTTCCCAGGTTGTCCCCTGAAAAGAGACTGTGTCCAATGGGTATGCCTAGTTAACTAATGTATATGATTATGTTGTTATTATTATTATTATTATTATTATTATTATTATTATTATTATCGTGTGAAAAGCAAGATAGAGGTCACCTTGGAGCAGATGGCAGGCTACTGGGTATAAAAGAGTTGTGCTAATCTATCGTGATAGTTGAAGAATTTAAAGCATTTAATTTAATTGTATTTAATTTATTTATTTATTTTGTTTGTTTGTTTGTTTGTTTGTTAAAATCATTGGGGCCTTTCCAGTTGAGCATTATGCTTAGATTTCTACATACCAAAAGGTGCACTGTATTTGATGATGGGACTGATAAAGGAAGACTGTAGTGGAAAGATTACTTTTTTGCATCTTAAAGATATTCCCTTGGAAATTAACTGGGCCAGATAGAAGTATTTTCAGACTATGGTGAAAATATGATGATTGAATGAAAGAGAGCTGTCCGCATAAGTACCCAAGCCTCATATGACCACATCTGTTTGAAGAAGATTACTACTTATAACATATGAGGCAGGAGCAGCTTTTTTTGCCAAATACTACTGTTCTGCGATTTTTTGCATTTAACTTGAGAAGCTGTTTAATTCATCAAGTATGTACATTTTCCAGCCCTTGTTGGACCACTTAGTATCAGTAAATGAGTGGATAACAGTGCCAAGCTTGCAGTCATCAGTAGACTTGGTCAACCACACATCAGGGATATTGGCCAATATATCTGCAAAATGAAAGCCCAATAGGAGAGGTCCCAGCACTGATCACTGTGGTACTGCAGTACATTCAGAGAGGGTACCAGTCATGTTCACTACTCCGGATCTGTTGAATAGTCAATTTGCAGTCTAGTGGACAATGTGGGAGAGTTTACATTATGTTTGTCTAATTTTTCAATAAAACCAGCCTAGCGGTTAGCACAGTGGATTAAGGGTCTGCACTGTCAATGGCCTACTTCCTGTAGTCAAGGGTATAGGTTTTGATTTCTTCCACCTCCATTTACCCACTGTATAACTCTGAGCAAGTCACGCAATCAGACAGTGTTCCCAGGTCACCATTGTAATGGACACTTGTGTTCTGTGGATTTACCCAGTTAAAATATGTATAAAATAAAATACAATAAAATAAATAAATAAATAAATATGAGAGCCAGTATCAAAAGCCTTGGCCATGTTAGTATAAGCAGTATACACAAAGTGACCACTGTCCACAACCTCTATATCCTTTTCAAAGAAGTTTACTAAGTTTAGGAAACAGGACATGCCACTCAAATAACCAAGCTGACTGGGGTCTAGATGTCTGTGTTAAATAAGTTCTGCAGTGATACATTGCATAGCTTTGCATGTAGGGCTGGTGAGGCAGATGGGCATGTAATTACCTGGATATGTAGAGGAGTCACACTGGCTGTTCTCCAAGCATCAGACACAAACCACGTGGATAGGCTGAGGTTCAACAATTTAAGCAGAGGTTCAGATATAGCATATTTGGCACTGATGAGAAAGCACTCTACTATGTTATTTGGTCACATAAATTATTATTTTTAGCCTTTGACAGAGATTTTAAGACTTGTCTCAAGATGATTTCAGGGAAAACTAAATTTTTAAGGATAGTGGATGCAACAGTGTGGATAGGTAGTAGGTGGGGTAAAGTGAAAACCAAATTTATCTGCTAATATATTGGCTATATCCATAAAGGATAAAATCCACATTCTCTATTTTATTTATAAATCACAACACTACTAAGTTAACCTGCTTGTTTTACCTGTTTGAGCTGCCCTGTTGACTGTAATATTGTGTTTTATCATTACAATAGAGAATTTGTATTTTATTCATTATTGTTACTTGAGCTGGTTATTTCTAATTTTACATTTTTATCTACTTAAATATTTAAATGTTTTAAATATTGTAGCATATTCTTGCATTTTAAATATGGATACATATTTGTTTTAGCATATCCTTGTATCTGTAAATATGGTTTGTTAATTTCTTATATGATCCTATTCAACCAGGCTGTGCCTACAAATGTTCCATTGAGATCAGTGCACTACCTTGGTAAATAAAAGTCAATAAATATACAAATAAATAAACAAATAGTTTAACCTGCCCATTTTACCTTTTTGAGCTACCCTGTTGACTGTATTTTGACTATATCTTTAGGACAGAATATGTGATATTTTTATCGATGAACTCAGTGCATTGTTGGGTATTATTCCTTCATTTCCTGACATAAATGAAGAAAGATTTTTGGTTTCCTTTTGTATCTGTTATTACCTTAGTTTGTCCAGTGCTTTACATTTCCTAATAGTGCTAAGTTTATGGTATGGGGATGGGGATTTCTTACAATTTTTCATTATTTCTTTCTTTTGCTACACAGTTTATTGAAATGGGGACTCCACTTGAGAGATTCATTCCTAAAATTTCCATTATATTTATGGCAGATGGTTACAGTCATTTCTGTGCAGCTATTTAGGTGCTGGTGAAATTGGTGGCAGCTGTATCAGCACTTTCAGTTGGGTCCATCTGTGGGGAATTTTAAGCATGATGTATAGGCCTTCTACAAGCTGAAGTAGGTTTGTTCTAGAGAATTCCCACAAATGGTCTCATTTGGTGGTGGGTTAGTAGCAATACGCCTTACAGAGAAGATGACTGATTTGCATTCAGATTTAACCATGGATGAGGAGGTGGGTGGTAGGGTACAGGAAGGGGCTAGGATGGTAAAGATAATGTCAAGGATGTTAGGGCCTATAGTGGGTAGGTTTACAAGGCTGTTAGTGCCTATAGTGGGTAGGTTTACAGTTTGCTCCAGTGCATTGATATTAATACATTCTAAGAAATGCTAAGCATATCTATTTTTAGAGGTGTAAGTGTGCCAATCAATGCTTGGGTATTTGCAGTCCTGTAACAAGAAGGTATTTGGTTTGATATTTAACCCACTCAATTGTATTACAGTAATTTCCTTGATCTTTGTGGTGGAGATACTGATAGGGATTTGTAGTTAGCAATGAAATAATAGTTGGATTTTTTAAAGGGTGATTTGTATCTGTGGGAGTTCCAAGTTAATTTAACATGAGATGATGGTGGTTTTGACAAATACAGATATTCCCCCACAGTTATGCAAAGGGTCTGAACTGTGTCTCAGTAACTACACAGATTAGAATATGTTTGAGCTGCAGGAGAGCCTCAGGTTGTAGCATCTTTCTGTTTTGACTCCAAGTCATAGATTGTTGGGTAGGATTGCTAAGTAGGGAGATTCTAACTAAGAAAAGGGAAGACTTTAGTCATTATACAGAAGTCCTTACAAAATGTGTAAGCCATCCCTAGTGAAACAGGAAAGCTTATCGGCCATTTCATCCCAGGGCTACACATACTCTCTCCCCTTAAAATGACACCAAATACTTAACCATTTTAAAACTGGTTATTTCGGCTTGGTGTCTAGGCATCATATTTGGTGAAGGAAAGATACTACTCAAGACCAGTGTATTTTGTGTCTCTAATACATACATAGTAAGTTACATTGTGTCTGTTTGCATGTCCATCTGTGTGGATCACCTCAGGTCATTCATTTCTACATAAGATATCACTAGGTTATAATCATGTTTGTCTGGTTTAAGGGACCTTAGGGCTTTTATGAGATCTCAGGTCATGGTACTAGGTAAGCAGTTTGCGGTCAACCTGTTCTTGCCCAATCTGGTGAGTTAGTATGGAGCCTGTATGCAGAACTATAGAGTGGCCTATGACTAAAGCATTTATCTGTGTGAAAGCAGACTTAGTGAGCTTTATGGGCTTAAGCCTGCTTTCCTAGCTACTCTTGGGTGATCTGTGTGGAGTTGGCTTTATCTGGGAGTGGAGAAGGAGTAGTTGTGCACTAGAGGCTGCTATCTTTTAGCATGTCTTCCTGGAGGCTTTGTAAAAATTTTCTTTATAGCCTTTCTTAAATATTTACGTTTCTTGCTGGTTGTACTGTTGGTTAGTAAAAACAATAAACATTCAGCCAGCACAAGAGAATTGCTACACTGCCTTAGAATACCTAACACAATCAGACTGGGCACAGATGGGGTGAGAGCACACTGCTGACCCATGTTGCCAGGGTTGGAGGACTGTGGCAGGTTACTGTACACAGGGTTTAGAAAGATAAGGAGAGAGAAAGAGTACTGTAGAATACCCTGAAGATTTATGGGATTTATGGGATTTGTATTTAGGTTAGATGGTGGCTAATCTAGTAGTATGTAGTGAAAAGACAGAATTAATTTGCAAAACAATGAGTAGTCATGACTTGCCTATTGGCTGCTACCTGACTACTACAGCAGCTCATCACAAGAGTTAAGCTGCACAGTGGTCCAAAACCAGACGACTCAGGAAGGTCCCATACACACTGCCTAATAAGAGACTGCCAGGAATCAATGTCCCTGTTCTCCTTTTCACACCAGGAACACAAACAGTTGCACTAATCCCATGAAGGCTCCTAAGAAGCAGCTGTCAGGCCTTCTAGTCATTGGCTATACGTAGGAAGGCTAGAAAGTAATGTGCCCCTATGCCATTTCTCACCAGGAGCAAAGCAGAAGCACCATTCCAAAGCAGATCCCTGAGAAGTGGTTAGTAGACTAGTACTGATAGGTAGTCTTGCCCCAGATGTTTGTGACTTTAAAAGTACAATGAAAGCAATGGAATATTACTGTAGTTATTGCAGTGTGAGCTAAGAAGTGTTAAGAAATGAAAGAGAGGGTGACTGAAGCTGTAATAGTTTAAGTGGTGGTCCTATTTCATATTGAACTTCTAATGCTCACTAATATGAGTAGATTAGATGAGCCCGGGAGGAACTTCAATAGTTAAATGTACATTAAGGGCAAACCAATCAAGAGCTCACAAAGATTAACATCCCCTGTTCTGCTTACTTTAAATAATAAGTGTTGCTTCTCAATTCTGCCCACCCAGACTTAATAGACTTAATCTCTTTATAGTAAGAGAATAGAAAACAAGCATTTGCTAACTTGTCCTAATGAATGACATTTAAAATGGCAAAATAAATAAAATAAAGTAAAACAAATTTAAGCTAAAACAGCAAAATAATAGAAATAATGCAAACATGCAAATTTTAAATGAATAATTTACAAGTAGTCACACAGCAGTAGCAGTCACAGATCAGAGGCATCTCCCAAAGATTAAAACATCTCCCTGTTCTGCTTACCTTACATAATTAAATCAACTTTTCAGCTACTCCCACAGATTATATACAGCAGTCAGAGAGTGGAAAACAAATCTTTGCTAACTCTTGCACTAACCAGTGACTTTAAAATTCAAAAAATGAAAAACATTAAATCTAAAGTAAAACAAATTTAAGCTAAAACAAGCTGCTTTAAAAAGTGCATAAAGGTCACCTACAGTAGTTCTAAACTGGACCAGCACACTCGCGGAACTAACCAAGGCCGTTTTATTTTTTTTTTTCCTTCCCTGTAGTTACTAGTTATTTTTTACTTAGTTTTACAGTTGAAGTCCTTTCTCCACTATGCCTCTAGAGGGCAGGAGAACACTGTGTCTGATAGCATTTAATGCACTTCGCAGCTTTGCCCTGGATCTCTGTGCCGCCTGTCGCTAACCCTCTAGTCTAGGCATTAATTCTACCCATGAGATCTTACAGTAGACTCCACTTTACAAAGTAAGAGTTTGCTGGATTTGTATTAACTTTATTTTTATATTCCCACAATAAGGTGTTTCTTACCTTAACTTTGTATATTAACTTTAGTAGTAATCTTATTATTAAGTTCCCATAATAAGGTGTCTTTTTACCTAGCTAAGAGACATCAGTGCTTAGCTTCACTGAAAGGCCTGATTGGCTTTGCACACTTTACTAATTGGCTCTGCCCTGCTTCGCTACCCTACCCTACCCCCATATCCCACCCACCCCTAGTGGTCCTACACTTATACTTCCCTCACCACACCCCCACCATGAAACAACCTATCCTAACCAACTACCAATTAATACAACTCCACCTCATCTCACCTATTCTACTTTTTCTACAGCCTTCTCTTATACTATCTTACCTTACTCATATACCTGCAGCTATTTCTTCCCAGAAAAGACTATACCTTACCTATAACTCATAGTGTAATTATATCCTAACTCTATCTCTGTAGGTAGGGTTCCATAACTCTTCTTAGCAGTATGTCTTCTAAAACTAAAAATACCCTAAGACTCCTACAACTAAAAGCAGCCTAGCCAAGCTAATACTCATATCCATACCTACTCTAGTTCTCACATTGTCCTATCTCCTTACCTCCTATGAAAAAGTAAATAATTACCACATTGATTACTCTCTCAAACAAACAGCCATTGATTTTACTACCCAAAAATTGACTCATTTAAACATCACATCCACCTCTAACTACCTGCTAGCCAAATACCATCGACTTGCACATATTAAATTCAATAATCCAACTTTAAGGAGACTGAAATATCTAACCAGCTTCTCCTGTAAACCATCTTTACAATTTAAAACTCCAACCCTAAAAGATGGTGACGTACATCCTAACCCAGGACCAACTAATGCCTCTGCTAAAACAAGTCATATTATCACAAACTCCACCCTTCCAACCCTAACCACTGACTCTAATGCCTTACTTATAGGACATCTTAATATCCGCAGTATTAACAACAAGGTTGCCCATCTCCATGCTCTCCTTGAAAATCACTCCTTTGACATTTTCTGTCTAACTGAAACTTGGTTGAAACCGTGTACTAAAGATAATGAAATAATTCCCCCAGGTTACAATATACTGAGAGTGGACCGCATCAAACATAAAGGTGGGGGAGTAGCACTGCTGTTTAAGACTGGACTACAAATCTCCTCAGTACCTTATAACCCACTACAGGATACTAAGGCTGAACTCCTTATTTCTAAACTACAATTAAACCCAAACAAATCAATCTATATTATCTGTATCTATCTACCTCCTGGAAATAATTCTACCATAATAGAAAATATCCTTAGTTGGGTATCTTCTACTTATCCACAAGAAACTATCATATTAGGAGATTTTAACTATGACTGGTCCTCAATCAATACAGACAACCCTTCCTCACACATTAATCATCATGGCTTTACTCAGACAATAAACACCACCACTAGAATCAATAAACCTAACAACAAAGAAAGTATATTAGATTGGATTCTTATTAACAAACAACAAACTTATTTAGTAGGTATTTTGCCTGATGATGTAAGTGACCATACTTTAACTTACATCATAAGACAAAAGAGTGATATTACTAACACCCCAACCTATAGGATCACACGAAGTAATAAACACTTTAACCTATTTTTTATTCAAAACTGAACTAAACGCCTGCAACTGGAACCCTCCAAAAATTCTCCCACTTGAAGATGCTGTTAAATATTTCAATGCCAAATTCTTAATCCTTGATAAACATGCACCAAAATGATCTATTAGAGTTAAATCTAAGTCTGCCCCCTGGCTGACTAAAGAAACAAGACAAAAATTATTACTTAGAAACAAATCGTGGGCAAAGTGGAGAGCTACCAAATCAACCTCTGACCAACAAACCTTTAGACAGTTAAGAAATAGTACTAAAAAGCCATACTTACAGACAAAAAGAACTACTATTGTAAATTGCAGCAAATACATTACAACAACCCCCAAAGGTTCTGGTCAACCTTAAATAGATTACTACACCCAGGCCAGACTAGTACACCCTCCCCCTTAGGGGCTGAAAAGAATACATCACATGAAACTGCTAATGCCTTTAATACCTTTTTTACTGATACCATTAATTCACTTGCCTGTCACCTTTCCATAGACAAGTCTAGCCTCCCTAGCTACATATCTTCAACTCTCCCTATATTCCAGCTACAACCCATCTCTACCACCTTTATCCAAAAACTTAAACCCTGCACCCCCTCTGCTGATCAGCTACCATCAGAATACCTTCAAAAGCAGCTGATGCAGTTGCCTATCCCATATCCATCCTTATAAATAGAATCATCATTGAAGAAACCATCCCTGTTATCTGGAAAATCTCCCACATTATCCCCTTACATAAAAGAGGTAACTCTAATGAGTATTCTAACTAAAGGCCTATAGCACTCTTATCACCCTTAGCAAAAATTATGGAGAAATGTATTCACTATCAGTTAATGGACCACTTAACTCAACATAACTTACTAGCTAACTGCCAGCACGGATTTAGGCCATTTCATAGTACCAGCACTGCTCTCCTATCCTTTACTGATTTCATCAATAAAAAATGCAACAAAAACATCCTGTCATCAGCACTCTTTATAGACCTGTCAAAAGCCTTTGATATGGTTAACCATCCCCTGCTCATAAAAACCCTAGAATCTCTTTCTTTAGGCCCCAAGGCTGTTTGATGGTTCACTTCCTACCTCAGCAACAGGCAACAGGCAGTTCTCTGGGATAACAAACTTTCATCTCTTCTGCCAGTCTCTCTTTGTGTCCCCCAGGGCTCCATTCTAGGACCACTTCTATTCTCCTTATTCATAAACGACTTACAAGTAGCTATACTAAAGCTACATGCATACAATATGTAGATGATTCTACACTCATATGTTCTGCTAAAACCATATCTGAACTACAAACACTAACACAGAATGTATTTAATACAGTTGAGGCATGGTTCTTAAAACGCTGCCTCCTTTTGAATGCCAAAAAAACCAAACTCCTGCTCTTTAAGCCTACTATTAAGTCCTTCCCAATAGAATTCTCTATCTTATCTAAAAATGGCACCCATATATCCCCTGATTCTACCACCAAGCTGTTAGGTATCACTATAGACAATAACCTCACCTTTGATAATCACATTAATACCACTATTAAAACTGTAAATAGAAAACTGGGCTCCTTCTACAGAATTAAAACCTTCTTAACTCCAACAGCCAAAGCTACACTTGCTCACTGTCATCTTATTTCTACTCTTCTCTATGCTTCACCCATATACACTAACCTAAAGAAAAATAATCTCTCTAAACTAGCTAACACATACAATAGTATTGCTATGTTTGCTACTGGGAACCAATTTAGAACTCACCACTGTCAGAACCTACAGCAACTACACTGGCTTGAACTAAAAAACATGTTGATACTTTCCCAACTCACCTTTGCCCATAGGATATTTTACCAACCTAATAACACACCCATACTTTCTAACCTTATTACCCCTTATACTAACCTAAATTCCTTACGCTCTTCAAGCAAACTTCTAGTGAGGTTAACTAAGTCTAACAACATTGCTGGTGACTCCCTATTCTCCAATACCATCGGTAAATATTGGAATCTCCTACCTACTGCTCTAACTTCCATTCCCTCCCCTTTCCACTTTAAACAAAAAACACCTTAAAACACACTGGTTATGCCCATGCATCAGTCCTGACTAATCTTGTGATTCCACTAATTTTTCTCTTTATAACACTCTCATCTGCTTACCCATTGAGAAGCTTCTCTCATAAACACCTTTTACAAGTAGTAACTATTACAATCTATTAAAGAACTTTGGATGTGAAAGTAATTTCCTGAATGTACTTTATACTTTCCGCAAATGTTTTACTGTTACAGAACCTTTCTATCTTGTATTTCTGTAATAGAACTTAATGGTGATGTCCTATCTAGTATGTAAGTATCAATTGTGCAATGTAGTCTAGAATCATGTTTTGCCTGCTACTTTTTTATATATAATGTAATGTGTTTGTCTCTATGTGGAGCTTTTCTCCCCGGGCCTCTGCTGAAAATGGAAACACATCCAGTCGGACCAGCCCGGTAAACAAATGTAAAATAAATAAATAAATAAAATAAATAAATAAAGTAGAAACTGTGCAAATATGTAAATTGTAAATGAAGGATTCAAAAAGTCACACAGCATCAGCAGCAGGAGTCATAGATCAGAGGCAGCTCCCAAAGATGAAAGCCTTTTTTCTGTTATTTACATTAAATAGTAATTGCGTCTTCACAACTCTTTCCACAGACCACCTAAACATGATTTATGTGTAGTCAGAGAATGTAAAACAAATATTTGCTAATCTGCCCTCACTAATAATAACCTTTAACCCCCTCCCAATCTAAAGAAACACCAAGTGCAAAGAGCAAAAGAAACAACGAAAATGTACACACGAAGAACTCCAAAGTAGTCACACAGCAGCAGTCACAGATCAGTGGCAGCTATCACAGATGAAACAAAACCTTTTCATTTTCTACTTACTATAAATAATAAATGCTGGTTCTCAGTACCTCCCACTTATCTTCTAGACTTTGTATTGATGAAGTCAGAGAATGGAAAACGAATAATTAGTGCTGCTTCACTAATCCCACAGGTCACCTACATGAAATGTCTTTGTAGTCAGAGAAAGGAAGAACGCACTTTTGTTAACTTATCCAAAGAAATAACTTTTAAAACTCCTAAAGAAAAAAAAATAAGTAAAACAAATGTAAATTAAAAGCATCTTAAGATAAATAAATGACAATAAAAAAGAGCAAAAGAATGGAAACAAAGCACATGTGCAAACCTTAGATGAAGAGCTCCAAGTAGACGCACAACAGCAGCCATCACATATCAGTGGCAGCTCCCAAGCATTAAAACTTTTTCCTGTTCTGCATACCTTAAACAAATGCTATTCTCACTTCCTCCGTCAGAGCACATATCCTTTAATCTCTTTGTAATCAATTAATGGAAAACAAATCCTTGCTGTCTTGCCCTAACCAATAACATCTAAAACTCCAAGAAAAAATACATTTTAAATAAAACAAATTTAAAGTAAAACAAACTGCAGTAAAATAGCGAAATAATAGAAATGTAAATGTGAAAACCTTAAGTGAAGAATTCCAAGGTAATCACACAACGGCAGCAGTCACAAATCAGTGGCAGTTCTCAAAGATTAAAATCTGTCCCTGTTCTGTTTACCTTATCCTTCATATCAGCTCCTCCCACAAATCACCTAAACTTGAATCTCTTTGCAGTCAGAGAATGGAATATAAATCATTGCTAACTTTCACAAAACAATAACCTGTAAAACTCCAGTAGAAATTAAAGTAAAATAGATTTAAGCTAAAACAAAGTGCAATAAAAGAGTAAAAAATAGAAACAATTCAAATTTACAAACCTTAAATGAAGAATTTCAAGGCATCTCATCTTTTCTTTACTTTTCTTTCCAAACTAGTCAGACAGCGTATATGCCTTGCAGTAGTCTCAAAGCTTTTACTTAGAAACACTTCCTGTGACCTCGGAACCAGTAATGATGATAGATGATGCTCCATCCGTCATAAGCCCACCTTTTGGGACAGCTATTGTTAAGAAAGCATTTAGCAAATTTGGACCAGCATGCTAGAATATCCTCCCTGTTGAAGTAAGACAGCAGTAGACACTGCAAGACTTCATAACTAAGTTCAGATACTTTCTTCTCTTCTCTACTCATCCCCTACAGTAACAACCGCCAACTAAGATCCACAAATAAAATGCTTGTAGAAATAGCCAAAAGCAAATATACATCAGGAGACTCCCTATACTCTGCAGTTGCCACAATGTAAAACTCTCTCCCTCTTGAAATCAGAATGCAAGACAACAAATCTAATTTCAAAAATCAACTAAAGTCCTACCTAACCAATTCATGGTTATGCAGGTGTCAAGAGCCAGACTAACTAAATTAGTAAATACCTAGACCTTAATCATAATTTAGCCATAACTGGTCTATTCTCTGATAAAATACTACACTTTTGTCAGGCATGACACTTCAGTGTGTACCACTGACATTAACCAGTTGCATCCTACTTTCTGGGTATTATATTAATGTACTGTGCTATGACTATGTTAAATATATTTGTATTGAATGCTTGGATTATTTTTTGTATCACAGTTTTATTAAATATCATTGTATTGAATGTCTTGAGTAATTTTTGTATTATGATTATATACATCGAGTTTTTCTCCCTGGGCTTCTGCTGAAAACGGGCAAATCCTGCCCAGTCGAACTGTCCTGGTAAACAAATGCAAAATAAATAAAGAAATACATGTATTTACTTTAGAACTACCGGATAATGGAGCAGATATAACAACTATGTTCTTATGTTGACATGTTTTTGATATTTTTATGCATTTGTATATGGCAGTATGTTGGCTGTCACATTAAACATTTAAACAATTTTTACTCTGCTAAGGCTGAAATTGTTTTATTCTGGACTCAATTTCATTTGATATTTTGATTTAGATGGTGGGCTTCATGAGGATTTTATTTGTTTTTGTTTTCCATGCTCCACTGGCATTATGACATTTATCCAGGACTGCAGTTTGATATCCGTATTTCTTTCTCTCCACTTACGGCTTTGCCAATAAGCCGCTTTTGAGTTTGCAGAGTTCTTCTGGTACTTGTGACCATACTGAAGGAATTTATTTCTGAATTTAATCACAACTGCAGAGATGTCTAGCTGCTGTAGCAGCCCCAGGGCATTTCTTTACATTGCTTTCCCAGTAAGCTGGCTTTGATCTTCTGGAGTTTTGCTGGTGGCTGCCCCAGTAAATAAATAGTTTTATTTATGGAGTGCAGTTTAGAGACAAAATGTTCTTTGCTTTCCATTCTTCATAATCTGCTCTGTTGGATCTTGCTTAATTTATTTCCTTAGGTTGCCTTTAACATACAGTACATTAACAACCTGCGACCATTTATGTGCTGTTTTTATGCCGTTTATTTTGTAAGTTTTATTGTTAGTTACTCTTCTTTATGCTCTTACATCCCATTTTAATTTGTGTTTATTTGTTCCTCAGTTGCCTGATCATGGGGTTTTATTATAGGAGGGATCTGTTATTTGCAACCTTGTGATGTTCTGACTGAAATCACCACTGATATCTGGCTTTATACTAAAGCCTAATACCTTTAGTTGAGCCACACTTCCAGTGAATATCCTCAGCCTGTTTGCATAAGAGTACATAAGAGGATGTGTGAGGTTAAATCCTCAGACTATCTCATTGCCAGCCGGACCGCAGGTCTTGCACCTGTTGGTCCCATCATGTGATCATTTGTACCGTAAGCCTTCACTGATTCAAATAAGTATCCCACTGGGAAACCTTCCTTTTCTTGTTTATGCTGTTGATTTGTTATTCTGTTAGATGTCAGCTAGGAGGGGAAAATACAAATGTGGTAGGTAGATACCCTACAGAGACCTCCACGTCCAGTGCCTTTTCTGTTTAGGCACAGAAAAATGATTTCAAAAATCTCTCCATTTGTCAGTCTTTTGTCCCTAAGACTTTATGTTTGCATTTGTCATCTTTGAATACTTTCTTCGTGACTCAACTACTTAATTGATTAGCTCAAGCCAAGATGGTGGTTTCCTCCATTCCTCATGCACGGCCCATTCCAAAGAAAACACTCAAGAGGCCTAGACCTGATGTTCAGTCCGCCCAGTCAGATTCAGATGTACCTGCGGATATTGTAGAACTCGCAATATAACTTTATCAGATGCCTTCTACCATGAGCCTGCTGGAGGCATGTATGGCATTTGAGAACCGCACATCCAAGGTGACATTTTCTACAAACAGAACAGAGAAAAGGCAGCCATGTATCATTATCTTGAATGTCCCAGAAGGTATCCCTCAGATCTTAGTAAGGGAAGAGATACCTGGATCTCTTATTAAGGTATGTCAGTGGTCAGAACCTCCTTGTTTAGTCCAAGTGGATGTTATCCCTAAAAAGAAAAGGCAAAAGACTAAGCATGTTCTCTCCCCCAAGACTTACAGGGAGAACTAGTGGACTGTTCTCAGGGCCTATTCAAAGCTAGTGTGGCTGTCAAGCCTCCTTCTTTTTCTGCTCCTCCCCCACCCTCAGAAAGTTACTATGAAGTCTCCTTCTGAGACTGAGGATAGGGCTTCATATTCTTATGATCATTCCCTAGCGTACTCTTAACAAATTCAATCACTAGGGCAGGTGCCCTCAGATGATGAGGACTCTCTCCCCTGATTCCCTTGTAGAAGTGGCTTCATTTCTGGAAACTATTGTGAGCATGATGAAGCATTTTAAATGGGATTCTAAACAAACCTCTGAGGTTCAAAAAAGATACTATAAACTTTTAGAAGTGGTCATTCCAGCTCGTACACCTGTTCACAAGTCTTGGAGTCCTTCTTTGATGCTTTATCATCTACATCTTCTGCACCTGATTCTCAGTCGTCAGCCTGTAAGAGACCTGATAGATTCTACAAAGTTCCAGATGAACTTAAATTTCTTTTCATTAAGCCAGTAATTGATCCTTTAGCCATTAATCTAGCTACCAAAAGCCATTTAAGCCCCTGCTTTCCACTAATACCCTTCCCACAGAGAAGGGCAGTAGGGCCACGAGGGTGTGTGTGTGTGTGTGTGTGTGTGTGTGTGTGTGTGTGTGTGTGTGTGTGTGTGTGTGTGTGTATAATTCTTCTACCCTGGCCTTCAGTATCATTAATTATCAGACCCTCATCACCAAATATCTTTTGTCTCTTCTTGGCAACCTGAATTAGGCTGTTGCTGCCATGGAAGGGTCAGATACAAAACAAAAGGCCATGTCCTTGGTGGCTCAAGTAACTCAGCTATGATGCTGTAGAGACCTCCTACAGAGCACTGCTACTGGCTCAGTAATTAGGAGACACTGTCAGCCTCTCCCTGAAGATTCCAAGGCAAAACTCGTAGGGTCTCCTCTAGATAGGGATGTTTTATTTGGTCCAAACGCAGCTAGCCTAGCTTGTTCAAAACTCTACAAAAGTAAGGGGAAACTATGAAAGACTGCAGAAAATTTCTACTCACTTCTCTGCCCAGATACCAGAAAAATTGCCCTGCCAAGTCCATCTGCATTACTGCAGAGAACCTAGGCCTTCTCTGAAACACAAAAAAGCACCTAAGAAAAGATTTCAGGGCAAACCTGAAAGGGACTCCAGATCTGGGAGGCCTCCCTTTACAGATAAGTCAGCCGGACTGTCCTTCCTTCATCTCCCACCCCCTCAGTCCTACACTCCCTCTTTTCAAAAGGCCCATTTCATCTATAACAAATTGGGAAAATATCACAACAGACAAGTGAGAGCTCTCCATTATTCAACAAGACTGTAAAATGTCCTGGAAGGTGCTACCTCTTTTCAGAGGTATCCCTCACCCTTCCCACAACCAGTTCCATGTTTTTCCAACCATCCTCCAGGATTTACTCTCCAGAGACATAATAGAACCAGTTCCTCCTTAGTTTGTAGGAAGCGGATTCTATTTCAGTTTGTTCCTGGTTGCTAGGAAAGTACAGTGGAGACCCATCCTAGATCTTTCCCAGCTCCAGCACCTTCCCCAAGGACCCCAAATGCTTTCTCTTCACATTCTTCTTCCCTTACTCATTTTGTAAGCTTTTTTAGTGTCTTTGGACCTGTACCTGCATATTCCCATGCACCCATATTGCAGGAAATTTCTGAGATTCTGTACTGGCTCACCATACTTTCAGATATCTGCTTTGCCATTCAGGTTTATCCACTGTTCCCAGAGTTTTCACAAAATACCTGGCTCCAGTGCTAGCCTTTTGCAGGACACAGGGAGTGCAGCTTTTTCTTTCCCTGGACGATTTGCTAATTCAAGCATCATCACCTCAGACTCTGTTACTGCATCTCAAGTTCACTCTGACCCTCCTTCTTCAAGTGGGTTTCAGTGTCATTTTCAAAAGATTCTTCTCTACAGCCCACTCAAGACCTTGTTTTCCTGATTTGCAGGTGAAGCACCAAAAAACATGCAGGCTTTCTTGCCTCAGGAGATGGTACAGAGCCTCCTAGCCTATTTCTTTTCCCTCTTACCTCTCCAAGTGTACTCAACAAGGGAGATTTTCCAAGCACTAGGCTGCATGGTAGCAACCATTCCTTTGCTACCACTAACCAAGCTGCATATGAAGAAGATTCAGTGGTACATAAAAAATGTATGGTCTCCACTCTCTTATCCTCTGGACACACAGATCCCCCTTATCCCATGTCTGAAGAGGGAGATCCTGTGGTGGGTGTCACAGGTGGACCTCAACCCAGGACTGCACTTCAAGGTGCAGACTCCAAGTCAAGAACTGCATACAAATGCCTCTGATTTAGCTTGTGGGGGAGGGGCATGGCATGGAGGGGGACACACAGAATTCAGGGCTACTGGCAATCCAGTCTCAAGACAGATCACATAAATCTTAGATGTGGGTACTCATTCAGGTCCTACATATATTGTAGTTGAGGGCCTCATCAGATGTGAAGTAGCAAGCCCCACCCAAAACCTACCCCCCCCGATATGTCATTCATGAATATGCATTCCCTCCAAATGTACAACCGAAGAAAAAGTGCACTGACATTGTAATATGACAGTAAATATAACAGTAAACTGTTACCAACATCTGTAATTGACAAGTTTTATTGCACTAATAATATATACTATAATCAGCAAAGAAATGAAACCGTCAAAACACATGTCAATAGGCTTTTTACTGTGTAGCATTATAGTTCTTTTTGTCAGAGTCGGAATGCAATGGTTCACTGTCCCAATTAATGTCCAAATGGACTCTTTTTTGGTGCAGGTGTCACAGCCAACTCTTCCTCAGTATCATTGGCAGGACCTTTTACTAAGAACAGCTTTCCTGGGCGATACTGTATTAACCGTTTGTGCGCATTTAATATTTTTACATCATGTATGCACGAGCAAATTAAATATGCAGACCGGGTTGTCACTCAATTTGCGACACGCCCACTTCTGCGAGAAACGAACTGGTGAGGCCCTCAACTACAATATCGCCCATATTTTCCCCCATCTCTGGAATCTAAGACCTCTAAAGGTTTTCAAACACAACAGTCATGTGGTACATAAACAAGCAAGGAGGGAGAAGATCTTAGAAACTTTGCAGACTGGCATAGATAGCTTAGGAAATGGCCATCAAGATGAACATACTCCTCCAAGCAGTACATATTTCCTCCCAAGAAAATTTCTTGGCAGATTTCCTCAGCAGGTCAATATAAGACCCTTATGAATGGACGCTCAAAAAATTGGTCTTCCTAGACATAGTCCACAAAAGGGGTACACCACAGGCAAACTTATTTGCCTCGATAAACAACAAAAAGCTCCCTGTCTTTTGTACAAGGACACCTTGCCCCCAAATTTGGAGGATGGATGCCTTCTCTTTCTAGCGGGCAGAAATATTTCTTTATGCCTTTCCTCCACTGCCTCTGCTCCCAAACATCTTTCTCAAAATCTGGAAAGACAAACCAAGTATTTTGGTATTGACTCCCTTTTGGCCAAGGCAGCATTGGTTTCACCCCTCTCCCCCTCTCTGTCTTCTAGACATGGGCCATCACCACAAGCTACCCCACAAAATAGATGTGCTCACATAATTGCAGGGCTCATTGCTTCATACCAACCTGTCATCTCAACCTTACCTTATGGATGATAGGATTCTGATCCTTTTCAGACACCAATTTTCTGAGGATGTGCTTCAGGTTCTGTAGGAAACAAGAAGACCTGCTACCCAAAAAACCTGCATAGCCAAATGGAAGAGATTTTCAATTTGGTGCGAAGCTAAAAATCTGGACCCAATAACACTTGAGATTCCTATTGTTTTGTCTTACTTGTATGAGCTAACGGCGGTTTAACATATTTGTCTATTAAAGTGCACCTTTAAACTATTTTAGTCTATCTACAGACGTGAGGTCAAGCAGTTCTTAAAAGGATTCTTACACTTAAATCCTCCTAGGAACCCTTGCCTCCCCCTTGGGATCTCATCTATGTACTGGAAAAGCTTACTCTACCTCTTTTTGAACCAGCAGCTTCTTCCATGATCAGGTTCTGCACATGGAAAACTGTTTTGCTAGTAGCCCTCACATCAGCCTAAAGTGGTGAATGAGATGTTCTTAAATCAGGCCATCAACCTCCCTACATTCCTTCCTAGCCCACAAAATGGGGGAGAAAGAATATTCCATTCCCTGGATGTACACAGAAAGCTTATATTTTACCGGGACAAAACTAAGACTGTTTGTAACTCAAGACATTTATTATTATTTATATATATATAAATATATATATATATATATATATATATATATATATATATATATATAATATATATATATATATGTATACATATATATATATATATATATATATATATAAAGTTATTTGTTTCCTTTCTTTGTCTCACAAATACACACATGTAGGAGTGTGTGAGAGGTCATTGAACTGTCATTTCATGGAGAGACAATCTACTGAAAACACCAGTTCCATCTCATTAACTTAAAGAACAGTTTATATATCTTTTTGCAGGGCCAAGCCTTCCTGCAGCACATCCTTTGGGGCTGTAGCCATACCCCCATGACTTTCTATGTGCCAACAACAGTACAATTTAGGAAAAAAATGCCCTACCTGCTCTTTTTCTATTTCTCTCTTTCTGTCTCACTTTCACACGTACACACACACACACACACACACACACACACACACACACACACACACACACACTGCTGTTCCTCAGTGCAGTGTGCCAAAATTTCTGCCCCACAGAACACATCAGAAACTGAAACACAAAGCACTCCTCCACTACTAACAACCGAGAAGAATGCAGATCTATACTATTGATATTATCTCACTGTTAAACCCTACACAAAAATATCACAATGGACACTAAACTAGAAGCCAGGCATTTGAACTTAACAGGCATGAATTATGTATGTATCTCTAGATAGCTATATATATTTGTGTGTGTGTCTGTATGTATGTAAATATATATATATATATATATATATATATATATATATATATATATATATACATATATAAGTTTACTATCAAATGACTGAAAAACAAAAGACTGAATCCCAAAAAGACTGAAAATTCAAAATACTGACTGTTGGAATTTGCACTTCTCCACTGTTGTGTGATCTTGGAGTTGGTGTATATATATATGTATATATATATATATATATATATATATATATATATATGTATATATATATATATATATATATATATAGCAGGGGGTATGGAGGGTGTAGCCCCCTCACATGAGGGGAGCAGGGGGCTTGCTCCTTGCATTAAAAATGTATTCAATATTTTGAATTTTCAGTCTTTTTGGGATTCAGTCTTTTGATTTTCAGTCATTTGATAGTATGTGTGTGTGTATGTGTGTGTGTGTGTGTGTGTGTGTGTGTGTGTGTGTGTGTGTGTGTGTGTGTGTGTGTGTGTGTATATATATATATATATATATATATATATATAAATTTATTTATGTACATGTATGTATGTGTGTACATATTTAGTACAAGGAGATATTCACACAAACACATGAATGCATACATACATCCGTGTGTTGAAAGTGCTGTCTAATTCACAAAGGAATAAAACATATATGGATAATTAGTCAGTTGAACTGATTAGTAACACTACTTAATGTTTGTTAAATAAGGTGTCATGGAAGGAGATACTGCCAGCACAGCTAGCGGGAATTTTGTAAATAATTATATGTCATTGGTGAATATCGAAATGATTTATGTAAGATGTTTGTGTTGCAAATGTATTAGAACTGTATGTCATGTGTATATCAAGCTGGTGTGTACAGAAAGTATTTTATAAAGTGTTTGTGTCTGAAATGCATCCACACTGTGCCCTACTGGAAGAAAACAGAAATGTACATGCACTAATGTAACTGTCTAAATGCATATATTTTAACAGTAGAAACTGAAATACAGGAGGTTAACTTCAGAAGTCCAGCAAATTTTAGGAAAATAGCTGAAATTAAATTACTTTATAGGCTACGCAAAGAAAGATGGTATCTTTCAGTTTTTAATGCAGTTAGAGACATAGAGTCTGTGCTGAGAAGCTTTCTGTCTTGTCTTTAGGGTGAATTATTAGTCTTGAAAGCTTGAAGGAATGCAATTGTTTTATGACTTCCAGCATCTGCCAAAGGTCTGAGGTCTATGTATTTTCACAGGTAGATGCTAAATACTGCCAGCTTCCAGCAGTGGGGGTTTCGCCTGGGAACTAGAGTCAGATGAAAAAGATTTCCAGGCTCTGACAACCACAACTAAACACCACGTGTAGATTTATTGATAATATATATACGGATATCCTTCAGAAGGGACTCACGGAAACAGATAGCTGGTGCCAGAGCCATGGCCTGAAGTTAAACGCCAAAAAATGTATAGTCATACCCTTCGGGAAAAACAAGGTAACCCCAAGCTACCATATAGGTGGCAATCCACTAAGCACAGAAGAGGTTATCAGGGACCTGGGGACCAAGGTTGACAGTGGCCTTTCTTTTGACACTCACGTTGCTAAAGTGGTTAGAAAGACCTTCTACATTGCCCACCTGATCATGAAGGGATTCACATCCAGATCTAGTGAGGTCATTGTTCCCCTGTACTCTTCACTTATCAGACCAATGATCGAGTACAATGCCCCATTCGGGATGTATCTCACCCGACATCTGCAGCAATTGGAGAGACCCCAAAAGTTCCTCACCAAAAGGATAAAGGGACTCCAAAATCTGTCATATGCTGCCAGATTGAAGAAACTCCAGCTCTATTCAGTCGCATACCGCCTGCTCAGAGGTGACATGTGCCTGACATACAAGGCCATGTCCAACCCGGAATTAATGGACATGCTCCACCTCAAAAAATCCAAATCCACCAAAACCACTAGAGAAAGCGACTTAAACCTTAGCACGGATATAAATAGGACATGCTGGAGGGATAGATTTATCACTCAGAGACTCCCTATGCTGTGGAATAAAATCCCGGTCCATGTGAGGCAGAGCACCTCGCTGGCTCTGTTCAAGAGAAATCTTGACCTGTGGATGGGAGATCGTAGGTTTACCCCGGGAATCATCTCTGTGTCACTGCTAGACAGAGGCACAACAAACTAATGGGCACAGTATTTTTTCATATAAGGGGTGGCGTAAGCCACAAAAATTTGGGCTAGGCTTATAAATGCCTTAGGGCAGATAGCCTAGTATAAACCTATGAACCTATGAACCTATAATAAAAAGGTTAGCACTTTCACAGCAACAAAATACCTCTTTTTCAGACCATTTCCTAACCTAGTAAATCATCTTCTTATATAGAAATTGAAAACTAGAGTTAGATGACAAGACGTGATGCCATTCTGCAAGCTATTCCAGCATTAATATTTGAGATATTAATTTGAGAAGTCTCTTAGTGAGACAGAGCATTCTGTAATCTGTCTTAGACCTGACAACAACTAGGAGATCCGTTCACCATATCTACCTTGCTCTGTTAGTAAGTTCATAGGTTATAGTAATTCTCTTAGATTCAGTCAGGAATGTAGTGAAGCTGAGTTTAGATATTTTGCTTTATTTATTTGAGACTGTCCTGCAATGTTTTTTAAATATTTCTTGTGATTTTTTTAAATATTTAAAAAACATTGCAGGACAGTTTTTTAAATATTTCTTGTGATTTTAAGTTCAAGATGGCTACCGTCCTGTAAACAGGGTAGGAACTCAGCTCTGCATAACCTCAGCATCTTTAATCCAACATTTTGTGAAGAAAACAAATCTATTCCGGAAAAAAATCGTACCTTTGATTGGAGGTTAACATTCTATCTTAGTTTTTTACTTGGATTGCCTCTTCTGTTTGTATAAAAATAGAAGATTACCTTGGATTAGTTCGGGCCTCTTGCTGTTTCTCATACATGTGCTTCTGATGTGCAGTTTGTCTCTGTGCTGCAAATTCCACCTGTAACAAATTTTTCAGCTTTTAAGTACTTGGATTACTTGGGAAATAATAACTAAATACTCTTGGTATGTCTCATGTATCGGATTTGATGGACTTACAAATTACAAAAGCAAAGTTTTCTGCAATCTCTTCTCCTGAAAAAGAAGTTAATACTAAAAGGGCCAGGACGGGCAAACAGCAACAGCATCCACAAGACATGTCTAAACCATCAGTGAACTCTGCTTCTTCTAAAAATAAAAACGACCCTAATAACATGGAAGAGTTAAAAATAGCTCTACAGCCTATCCAAGAGGCTATTCAAAGTTTCTCCACACAATTTAAATCCTTCAGAGACTCTCTGGACAGATTGTTAACCAGAATTTCGGATACTGAGTTAAAGGTCTCAAACAATGAACTAAAAATTGACCAATTACAAAAAAGTTTTGACTCCAACTGCTCTATTATTCAGGATTTACAGGACAAAATATTAGATCTTGAGGCAAGATCAAGACGCAATAACATCATCATAAGAGGAATATCTATCCCACACAGATCTCTGCCAGAATGCATCACTGAGATTTTTTCCCTTTTACTGGAAAATCCTGCTCTAACTGCTCAAATATCAATAGAAAGAGCTCACAGAGCCCTTAGACAAGTTGCAGACAACACATTAAATAAGTATCCCAGGAATGTTTATGTGAAGATTTTAAACTACCAGCATGCTGTCTCAATCCTTCTTTCAGCCAGATCTAAGAAATCTATTACTTGGAGAGAATCTAAAATTACTTTCTCTCCGGATTTGCCAGCCCCTATCAAACTGGAAAGAAGAAAATTATCACCTTACTGTGGGTTCCTCATCAAAAAAAGCATCAGATTCCAGATGAAATACCCAAACACATTAATATTTAATTTCCAAGATTCAAAATACGAAGCAAAAAATAGTAAAGAAGCCAAAGAAGTGTTCTCTAAAGTATTTAAGGTTTGTCCTGATCTGGTATAAGCTATTCTAAACTCACCTTTGTGTCCTGGATGATTTCCGATATGTTTCCATGGCATGGTAGTGCTCCGATCCATGTTTTAACGCTCCCGACGACGAGAACAGGTATTTTTGTACTCCCAGGATGAAGGCCTGCTTCAGCGTGGTGGAGGGACCACAGAGAACTTCATTTCCCATCATGCTAGCACTCATCGTCACCTCTAAACGCGTCACAGCATGATGCCCATCTTCGCTGATTGGCTGTGCAGTTTTTTTTCTTTTTTCATTTCTTAAAGTGACGATTCCGCTTAGAATTCAGTTAATCAGTATTATGTGCATAGAGTGGGGGTTGCCCTTTTAAATAATTTTGAAAGCAAGCTGCACGCAGACTGTTAAGGCTGTTTCCCTTTTTTGTTTTTATTTAATGGCTTCAAATGGTCGTCGGGAGCTTGGATTACTGCTGGACTTGTCTGTGCAAGGTTTGGAAGATATGGATCACGTTTTTCCTGGTCGCTGTTTGGGACTTTCATGTTTATTGGTCTTGGTATGGGAAGTTTTCCTGTTCTGTTAAAATTGTATAGTGTTAGTTTATTTTAGTAGTATACTACATTAAGAAATGTTTAACATTTTAATACCTTGTTAATCTGTATTTATCAGGCAATGTATTTGATTATAATGGAGTTACAGCTGTCAGGTCTTTAGTTCCTTGCCAAATGTTGGAGAAATGTCAGTGTGCAGGATTACATATCAGTACTCAGAGGTGTTGTAATGCTTGAGGTCTCTGAAATGTCATGACAGATGTACTCTTTTTTTTTATTTTTACTCTCTGAGCAAATGCTGTAGAATTAATTTTTTGACGAAAAATTGTAAAGGCAACTGATTTTCTATGTACATATATGCTAAATAGGTGAAGCATGAAACAAGGTTGCACTACAATTTGAAGTAATTTCTGTAGAATTTTGTCAGGTGTTACTGCTGGTTGATATGTCTAACAAGACAGAACAGCCAAAGTTAAGAAATCTGACAGATACAAAAAAAAAAAAAAAAAAAAAAAAAAAAACATTTCTGATTTGTCTGTAGTTAATGACACCATATAGGATATTTCAATCGCAAATCAAACAGCAGCTCTGGGATATTTCAATCGCAAATCAAACATCAGCTCTGGGATGTCTCAGTTATCCTACTATGGCATTTAATATCTTGTTTGGAAAATGTTTCCTAATTCTTAAATTGTATTATTGAGACCAGTATTTCTTCTTTTTTGATTCATTGTATAATCTGTCCCTGGGTTTCCTTCTAGTTTAAATACATTGTGGAAGGTATTGAACATGCATTTTCTTAAGTAGTTAAAGCCATAAGTGTCTTCTTATAGTGTTTATGTTATAGGAATGTTTTGAATATCATTCTGCAAACTTTACTCTCATCTAATATAATAGGATTTCAGTAGAATAGCGTCCTAATAATATTGTTGTGTTCCAACTTTGATCTAGCATCTAATAGTTATGGTTATAATTTTTTGTAGTAACTGTAATGCTGAAAACTCGGTGAGGAGGCCGTCATTAAGTTTGGGGTTTACAGTGTGCCTACTTATTTGGATGCTAAAATTAGTGCATTCCTATATTTTCGCGTTTATTAGCGTGCTGGGAATAGTTATACAGGTATTAGTGGGAGATTGGTTTTGGTAAGGTTTCAGCCTTGGTGTATTTTATGTTCTATAGGAATGCTCACTCATTTATGTTTTTTCACTGTGTACCTTATAGCTGGGAGTCACGAGATGCTGGGTCCATTTATGGGGGGTCTTTTTGGTGGGGCATCTTCTCCAGCTATAAATCATTATCATCGATGTTGCTTTTTCAGCACTGAATATTTTGTTTAGATTAACCTCGAACTGACCCAAGATCAGTCACTCAGAGCTTATATGGTCCCTTTTTATACTAATGGGAATTTTTTAAGATTATACGCTTAAGGTATGTCTCGTGACATGACACTCTATGAGGTTTCTGTTTCGTATAAATATTTTATTGTCCTTTTGCAGTCTTAGACATTTGGATTAGGCTATAGTTCTACTCACATTTTTCTCTCATAGCTGATTGTTTTCATTGCCTTTATGAGGAATAGTATTTTGTCCTACTAACATGTGTCATTTTTATTATGCAATTGTTATTTTTGAATGGTTTATGCACTATTTGTTTCACAGTTCAAATTCTTAAATGCTGAGCTGGGTTCGAAATCCTAACCCTGATGGGGAGGATAAGCGGTCTAGACCTAAGGGTGATTAGGGGATCTTTTGGGGGTCCATACTTCCCTCAGGTGAGGGGGGGGGTTCTTTGAATTACCCTTATGTTAGGTTTTTTAAATCAAAGTTCCCAAAAATCCCTTTCCCTTCCGGGCCTTTGGAGAGGGGTTTATGCTCGGTTGTTAGGCAGGAAGGGTCTTGTTTTTTAGCGTTTTTTGCCCATATTCTACTAATAGAAGTTTATAAGTTTCAGGTTATGCGATATATTTCCCATGTCTTTTTATTCCTTTTTATACTTCCATACCACACATATTATCCCCCACTGAATAGGTAGCTGTATGATTATATGTGATTCTTGGAATATTAAGGGATTACAGCTGATCAAAAACAGGAGACTCTTCATGCACATGTGCTTTAAATCAAAAGCTGATATAATTTTAGTTCAGGAAACACATTTGCTCAGCTGCCAATGGGAGCACGAAAAAAGGAGGCCGTGGGTGAGAAAGATCATTGACTCCGGAGTTAAGTCGAATAGTGCAGGGGTTGCCATAATAATAAAGAAAAAATTCCCTTTTGATATTATTAAATTTGAATTTGATAAGGACGGCAGATGGTGTTTATTTACTACCAAGCTATCCCACATTGATAAGCCCATTGTATTCTTGAATATCTACTCTCCTTGTGCTAACCAACAAAATTTCTATATGATTATTTACAACATTCTCTCCTCCTTCCCCAACCACTATTTTATTATAGGAAGAGATTGGAACTCCGTTCAGAACCCCACTACAGATAGGTCGAATGGTAATACAAATTATAATAAACTAGCCGTGTCAGTATTAGCTGAGCTCAAGGAAGATTTCAATTTGCTTGACCCATTTATAAAACACAGAAACCCCACTAATAGAGTTAACTTCACTTTTTTCTCCAATTGTCATAAGAGTTGGTCCAGAATTGATTTCTTTCTTCTTTCTTCGGTCCTGGCTAACTACCAAATAGAACTACATATTGATAACAGTAATTTATCTGACCACTCGAAGTTATCCCTCTCCCTAGAGTACAATCAGAGGTGTAACAGTAGCAATAGTCCATTGTGGTGGAGACTTAATCCTAATCTTCTTCAAAAAGAAGGAATAGCTTCGATTATAGAAGATAACTTAAACCAATTTATACAAGCATCAAAAGAGCAGGATATTCCTATAGATATATTATGGGCCTCCACAAAGGCGGTAATTAGGGGCATTCTGATAAATAAAGCCTCTTACTTCAAGAAACTATATCTTAAAAGGGCGTCTGAAATGAGCAAGAAAATATCAGAATGGGAGAACAAACTGCAGATCAAATATGATAGCAAAATAGAATCGCAGTTAGTTAAGTTGCAGAAAGATTATTTATCTCTACAGGCAGATAATTTATCAGTTCATGAAACCAAAATGCTGGCCAAGTATTCCAATTGGGCTCAATGCCCGTCTAGGTTCTCGGCCAGACTAATTAATCAGAATAAGCCATCAAACATTTTCTCTCAAATTTCTTATCAAGACAAACTCTACCATGATACACAGGATATTATAAAAATCTTTCAAAAAATTTACACTGAGCTCTATAGCTCACCTAATGACCCTATCGATTTATTCGTGTTATATGATACCCTTAAAGAATTATCTTTCCCAAAACTAAATATGGATCAATTTCACTTGTTAGATAAAGAAATTACTTCTCAGGAAGTCCTGGATGTGATCAATAACTTAAAATTGAGTAAGGCCCCGAGCCCTGATGGGTTCACAACAGAATTCTACAAATTATATCCCAACAAGATCTCACAGGCTTTATATTTGATCTATAATCATATTCTCCACCAGGGTATAAGTGATCCCCATTTCAATGCATCTAAGACTATTCTTATCCCTAAAGGTAAAACAGACTCCACCAAACCGGAAAATTTTAGACCCATCTCCATTATTAATGTGGACTTAAAGATCTTGGCCCAAATTTTTGCCAATAGACTTAAAGTACTGCTACCTAGTATAGTCTCTAAAGAACAATCGGGCTTCATTAGAAATAGACAGACCTCAGATCATACTCTAGCTTTAGAAGCTATGATAACTTTCTCATCTTTAGCTAGGTACCCCCTGTACACTCTAGCAATAGATGCTTCTAAGGCCTTCGATAGAATGAGTATGAAATTTTTACTCTCTATTCTACCACTATTTAACGTTCCTACCTCATTCACAAAATTTATTGAGACCATTTACCACAAAGCCTATACAACACTACATATTAATAATGTTATATCTGAGAGGATTAACATAATTAATGGAATGAGACAAGGTTGCCCTCTCTCTCCTTTATTATTTAATCTATATATAGAGCCTCTCTTCCTTCTTATTAAACAAAAAACTCATCAGATCATCCCCAAGCTATTTAGAACTTGTATCCCCCTCTCGGCATTTGTGGATGATCTAAATATTTACCTCTCTTTACCAAACTCAGACTTAGAGAAAATCATGAAATCCATTAACATCTTCTCTAAATTTGCCAACTACAAGGTTAACAAAAACAAATCTCAAATTTTTCCGGTCAATATCACATCACCATACCCCCTAAATTTTTCTTCTGATGTTATTCCTGTTAATTCAAATCTTCGTTACCTGGGGGTAACTTTCTCAACTGATCAATCTATTTCGTATCAGGAGAACATTTCTTCTCTTTGGAAGGAGGTGCAATGGGATTTAAAGAGATGGACTCAACTTAAGCTTCCCTTTCTGGCACGATCAACTGTTATAAAAATGAATATCCTTCCCAGGTTCTTGTATATTTTCAACTCGACTAATGCGATTATCCCTTTATACTTTTTCAATAAATTACACTCAGCCTTCTCTAAGTTTATTTGGTCTCCAAAATCGGTGAGAATATCGTACTCTAAACTTACTTACCCGAAGGAATTGGGTGGCATTTCTCTTCCTGACTTCAAACTATACTATGATATTATTCAGAGTAGTAGAATTATTAAGATAGCAAATTATATTAATACCTCGGATGCCTGGCACTCTAACTGGGTATTACTTTACTTCAATTATATTAGATCCCTTAATTTTAATCCATCCGCCTTACCTTTCTTAAGCAAAGTTAGTCTAGACAAATATAAAATCATCTATGGCCTCAAATATAACGTTATCAGATTTCATAAACTATTGTCTTCTCTAAAACTTTTGCAGGCGTTCATTTCCCTCCAACCATTACATCTAAATCCTAATTTAACTCTGAGTGGTAACATGATAAATCTGGACAATTTCCCCCTTATTAAGGATAAGTGCATGGCAGACTTCTTTTTAGTCAAACATCTGAAAATATCTGAGATTAGGCAAACCTTTGATCTATCCAATAAATATACTTTAATAACCAGACAGATCTTTGAATTATTGAATCCATATTATGATCATCCAGACTTATCCAGAGAAAATATCGAAATTGCCAAGGCTATTTGGAAACTTCTTCTGCTAAAAAAGAAAATGACTTCTAATGTCTACAAGTTCTTAATCTCTATTTGATCTAACAATTTGCCAGTATTTTCTAAATTCTGGTCGGATAAGGACCCGAATATAACTCCCACACAAATGAAAGAGGCTTTCAAATCAAGTATTAAATTTATCCCTTTTAAAAAACTATTTTATACGCAACTCATGATCACCAACAATGCGTATTTAACACCTGCAATTATTAATAAAATTCATCCCAACTCGTCGTCTCTGTGTCCATTCTGTAAGGATCAAGTAGCCGATATATACCACATTTTCTGGAGTTGTAAATGTGTGTACAGACTATGGTGCGCCCTTAAAGTTATTCTGGAGAAAATGGGATACGAGAAATCGACACTTTCTTGGCAATTTGCTTTATTACATATCCTTCCTGATAATATTCCTAAAGCTCAGCTCAAGGTGGTGATTTCAATTGTCATATTTATCAAATATTATATCTCTTTGCATTGGAAGTGCCAAGCCGCACTAACATGGGAAGGTCTAAAGGAATTGGTAATTAGGCATATTAAAGTGCAAAAATATCTCTTTTATAAAGGTAATCACAAGTTCTGTTCTGAAAATTTTTGGAATGTATTCTTTGATTGTCTATTAACATGAAACGCTTTTCATTTTTTATTATATCTCCTTAATTCATTATCTGTTGTATATATTGTTATTGATTTGGGCAATGTATAGTTGGTTATAGTTTTTGTTGTTGTTTGTACAGTTTTCTTCTATTGTTTGTATTGTTTGTCTATAAGATAATAAAATAAAAAGAATTTAAAAAAAAAAAATATTTCTTGTGATTTTGAACTCTGATGTCACTGTGAATATATATTTAGTATTGTCTTGTTCTTTTATTATTTATTATTAAATATATTTAAACCTTTCATTGTGGCTGTTCTGTGTAGAGATATTTAAGTTATGAGAGTAGTTGCATATTTACTGGGTGACACTGTGTGGGCCACTCCTAATAGCCTTGCTATTGTCTTGGTCAAACTACTATTTGTATTAATATTAATATTAATATTACACAGTAAAATTGGCTCTCCTTTGATAAGGGCCTTAAAGTAGCCAATAAGGGGTTCTGATGGCAGTGGCAACTACCTTATAGTCTGGGAAGAAGTGGACGTAGCTAGTGAACCTGTGCTAGCCTTTCCCAGGTGTGTGAGTGTGAGTGAGTGAGTGAGTGAGTGAGTGAGTGAGTGAGTGAGTGAGTGTGTGTGTGAGTGAGTGTGTGTGTGTGTGTGTGTGTGTGTGTGTGTGTGTGTGTGTGTGTGTGTGTGTGTGTTAGGGACACAAAGCACTGGTTGGACAGAGAGACTGTTGGAGGACTTGGCTTGGAACCCTGGCTAAGGACTCAATTCTATAGCTGTGCCAGTGTGGAGTCTTATTGGGAATCTGGAGAATGAGGGAGAAACCAGACCCAGACTGACTTTGGTCTCTATGTGGTCTTAAGGGAAATTGCACTTGATGCAAAAAGCTGCATCTGGAAATACTGTGTGTATACCTGTCATCCTTCCAGTGTACATCTTCCACTGATGCCAGTAGTAAGGACTGAGGCTGCTTAATTACTGGTCCAGTGGTGGAGCGTCACATAAGGTCTAGCAGTTGATGAAACAGTTATTCAAGAAAGCTGCCCAAGATACTATTTAATGGTGAATAATGCCTGGAAGAAGTTTCAGTATGCCTATAGTGAAGTGTATGTCTGTTTATTGTTCTCCACTTGTGCTTGTTTAATAAGTTTCTTTTCAATGGTGGAAGTGTAAAATGTCAGTTTGAGGTCGGAAACTCTATCTTCATTACCTATAGTATTAACACTGTTGGAACTTAGCCCGTCAATCAAAACTTTCCCAGGCTAATTAACCCCTCCCCTTACCCACAATTTTTTGCAAACTAGGACCTCTCTCCAGATGTCTTTGCCACAGTGTGTGTGTGTTTTAGTGTCACTTTTTGCTTTTCATTTATGGTTAATTTCATGTCTCTTCTGTCATAATTTCTCAAGTTAGGTCAGTATGTTTTAGTAAAAGAAGACTTTAGCTGCTCCTGTTGTTGCATTTTCCATCCATTGTTCTCTTGGCATTTTGTCAGAGTAGCTAGAAGGTTGTTTCTGTTGTGTCTTTTTTTTTTTATAGGAAAATGTGCTATACAAGGCCGTGGGAACCAATGGCTGGGGGGAGGGGGGGCAGGGTGCAGTCATGAACAATGCTCTCACTAACAGGCTTGGCTCCAAAAAAAAAAAAGGGAAGTATTGTGATTTTTTTTTTTGCCAGCAGATGTTGACGATTATGTGTATAATTCTGCTTGGGCTTGTGACTCAGTAAATGTGGCACAAAAGCTGAACTGTATATGTGCCTTTTTTTAATTCAATTAGACTGGACCTACAGGCTGTATTTGTTCTATGTTAGGTCCGGTCTTATCATATCTGCACTGTCATTGGTTGTGCTGCCAGAGTTGGCAGTAGCAGAGATCTGCAAGCTTCAGGAAGTGAACAACAATCAGTCAGAAACAGTGGTTATTTTAAAATAAAGATTACAATAAAGAAGATGTGGCAATAGTCAGAGTAACTTCACTTTGGATTTTTTTAAAGTTACTATTAAGGTCATACGTCTTAACTGTCCAGAATTTGCAGAATCTCCCGATTGTTGCTTCATTTTTTATCTACAGTAACTTCTACACTTGTGGTTTTCTGCTAAGTCAGTGAGATTACAGTCACTAAGTAATCACAGATAATACTCAAACCCTCGAATGCAGTCAGTGTAGGTTGTGGTTTCCATTTTCCTAGTAACTTTTTTTTTTTTTTGCCGGCCAATAGAATTAAACTTAATAAGACCTTACTACATCTAGGTAATTCAGATCCTGTATCCCAGCTCAAAAGAATCATTGCCTTACTTACAGCCATTTGCTCATCCAATATTTGTACTCTGTAAAGAATTTTTTAAAATCTGCCAACTCATTTCACTCCCAAAACATATATTCCCAGTTGTCTCTTTTTTTCTCCATCACACTTCAAACATTTGCCATCTACCTGAGGAAAAAATCGTTGAAGCCTGCTTGGGCTATAAAATAGCTATGCAAATACTTCCGAGCAAAAATCCTAAACCTTCTGGACTTGGTTGCATACTTGAAGTCATACATATATCCTTCAATTGTTTTCTTGTAAAACTGCTTTTTCAGTCTCTCTTCTCAGTGTTTTCTAAACTCCCCTGTTTGATTCTTATAGTTATCATGTAATATTTTACATACCCTACTAATTATTCCTTTTATAGATTCAACTAAAAACTCTACCAGAGCAGATCTTTCACTTAAAATTCCCCTCCCCCTTTCTTTTTGCCTGTACTCTGAGATCAAGCCCTGGTAGGGAAGGCCATCTCTAGCCTGCAGTCTAAATGTCTTCTTGGCCTTCCCACTCTATTACCTTTCCTACTTGAATTATTTGAAAACAATATCCTGGTTCCTTTTTCAAGTTTCTCCAGTAAATTCCAGCATACTCTTGCCTATTTTCTGTACTTCACACTTTAAGTCATGCCTCTGATCCTTCAATATATCCTTCTAATTGACCTTATTATTGTACCAGGGAATGTAAATGCTTCCAGTGCCCCACTCATAAAATCCCAGCTTACTATGTCATTTGTTTTCTCTGCATCAAGACCCACCAACAACAAATGTATGTTCTTACATTTTGCTTCCCTGTGAATCATTATTCATTTAAGGTTGTCAAATGTTTGCCTCCCCTCTACAACATCACAGTGATCCATATCTATCAATTTTGACAACACATTTGTCATTCTTTTAGCTAGTATAGACAGAAACACTTTATAATTGTGGTTTAAAATTGAAGTGGGTCTATATGAAGCTGGGTCTGAAGGGTCTTTGTCATCCTTAGGTAACACAGCCACCACAGCTTTCTCCCAAGATGTTGGTGCTTGCTCTCCTTTTAAAATACTCTTAAGCAAAATCTTCCAGATCTTTATCACGTTCTTCCCTCTTCATTTCCAGTTACCCACAGGAATACCATGTGTTCCTGGAGGCTTTCCTGCAGATTGATCATGCATCACTGTTTTTATCTTATCACCTCTTATCTTAACTTTTACTTGTTGAACCTCATCTATGTCTAACCTTGACATAGTTAAGTCTTACAAATATTTCCACTTGGACTCTTTTTTTTTTTCCACATTTTTCTGCTTCATACAAAATTTCATAAAATTTCTGGAATATCTTTAAAAACCTCTTCAGGATCTCTGGTTATTTTTATTGTTATAGGATCCCTAAGTTTGATGGCAACCCTTTCAACATTTTCTTGCCTAAGTTATTGTGCTAAACATTGTTGGACTCTGGAGTTGTTATCAAAAATAGTTGCTTAACTGCAGTCTTTCTAAACTCATGAGCATTAGCCAGATATTCCCTTATTTTCTCTTAGCACTCTGCATTTGCTCCCCATCTTGCTCTGTGAGATTCCCCTTATTCTGCAATACTGTAACATTTGTCAGTCCCTCTAAGTAAGTTCTATTAACTGCATTAAAGTATTAAGGCTGCTAGGGAGGTTGTTAGCTTTGTCCAGTATTCTTGAGCAGAGAAGTTGACAGGTGTGATTAAAGTATCCATGGTTTGCCTTGTGTGCCCATCTGGATGTACCCCATCCCAGATTTCAACATCTTTTGGCACCCCTGCTGCTATAGATTTCCATAGTTATTCAGAGTCTACTGCTGCATCTGTTCTTGTTCCATAAAGTAGCTATTTAGTGCACTGCCTCATTGGTGCAAGCTGTAGCTTTGTCATCTTTGGATTCTTCTCATCAGATGTTAGGAAAAAGGCATGGCACAAGAGGAAGCACCAATCTCTTGTAAAATCTCCTACAGTAAAGATAGGATGATGATTAGGAAGCTATTTTTCTCCATTCCAAAAGATGACAACAAGGTTGGGGAGATTCTGGAGATGATTAGAGTTCTGACAGACCTTCTGGTTTCCCAAGTGCTCCAGTTGGGTGGTCCTTACAGCTGACAGAGTGGCTCAGCTGGTGGTTCGAAAAACACAGAAGAATCCTGATGTAGTGACTGCTTTTCCACAGAGGTCAGAGATGATACTCTATCTAAAGACTGATCATTTTTGGGATATACCCCTTGAGTTGGACACTATCCTTGCAGTCGCTTCCTTAAAGAAGATGTCCACTCCACAGAGGCTGTCTATCCATCCATCTACCCATTAAAGACTGCCATATTTAGACATGTATGAGTGTGGGTTTAAACATCCTCCTAATTTAGTTTGAGGGCTGTAAACTACTTGACCAATATGCTTCTTTTCTAGAGGGACTTGACCATGAAACCTTCCCAGACTCTGAAAGGTTTCTCAAATGGAGACCTTAAAATGACTCAAAACTCTCAGAATATCAACCATTTGGTCCATTTCATAGTCATGGTCCTGACTCATATTACCATAGATGATTTCACAAGGCAGCAAATGCTAACATTAAAATAAGATGCTGTGCCTGGCTTCACCTTACAGACTTTGTTGAGGATACAAAGACCAGCATCATCAATGCTTCATTAATGAAAGCTGCTGTTCTGGTCAACTACAAAGGTTGAACTAGAGGAACAAGAGCAAGAGGGTAGGATCATTACCGATGTTGGCTTTAAGATTGATGTTCACAACACAAGGTCTGATGAATGCAATGTAGCCTGTATCAGTAATGTTTCTGGCCCAGCCAGCAACATTATAACATAAGAAGTGTGAGGGATTAAAATGCTATGGCAACTTTCAGAGTGAACAACCAGTCATAGATGGTCAGAATCAGAAAAATAATAAGTGGTACTATCACCTCCCTACTACAGGATCACATCCAACTCCCTGAAATCTTACCAGACTGTCCCAATATGGAGGCAGGTCACTTGTCCTTCCACTTTTTCCCATGGGTTGCCATTACATGGGACAAGTGGATGAGAATTATCATATCCAGATTCTATACAATTTCTTTCTTTTCCTTGTTTAGACTACAGTGTCTTCTCCTACCAGGTGTTCCACCCCCTCAGTAAGCTGCAGTGAGAAAGAGCCACTAAATGTAATTTAGAAAAGAGTAACCCAAGATGTTCCACCAGCTCATTTATTTTGGTGCCTAAGAAAATGAAGGACATCAGGCCCATTATGACATTTGATCCTCTCCTATCTATCTGTGGCAGACTGGATTAACTCTTTGGATAATAAGGATGCTTGGTTCCACATAAAAGTTGTAAAAGAGGAAAGGAGGTTAGTGTGCTTCTTTATAGGTGCCAGTCACTTTCTGTTCTGGACTCTGCCTTTTGGCCTCACCTAAGTCCATTGATTATTCACGTAGTTGCATATCTGTAGATCTGAAATTGTTGTTTTCATTTGATCTTCAACCTGTGAGAATATAGTTCCAGTATGGATCTGACTCGGACGCATTTTCCAGCATCTGATCCAAGCTCCAACCTCCTCCCCTACCCATTATGCCCCTGTCTCCCTCCTCCCCTCAGATCTCGTTTGCAGTGTGTCTATCTAGCATTGTGGTCCATTGCTCCAGGTTCCTGGTAAGTGAATTATTAAAAATGTTGCTCTTCTTATTAACTTTTCTGTAGCTCTTTTAAATCCTTCTTATTTCAAATTTCATCCCTACCCTTGCACGCAGGTGTTGGTCCTCTAAACCCTTCAAAAAAAAGAAAAGGTCCTCTCTTTTCCCTTTCTCTCGAGTTAGTAGTGTGTGTGTGTGTGTGTGTGTGTGTGTGTGTGTGCTTTTACCGTCACCATGCCAGAGAACCCCAAGCCAGGGTTTTGGAAGTGCACAGGGTGTGGCCATAAGCTTCCTCCTTCTGATAGCCGCACTCTATGCATGGTTTGTCTAGGAGTCCCACACCTGGACACCTCCTGTTCAATCTGCGTGGGATTCAACTGCCGTGCATTGATGGACAGGAGGAACAAGTTGATCATGAAAGGCCTCCTTTCTCCACCTTCCTCAAAGGCCCCTGCTTCCACTTCTGCTTCTACTCCTTCCTCCGTCCCAGTCTCTGGAACTCAACCTCTTGCCAAGAGGGCCAGGGACATGGAGCAGCACAAACACAAAGACTGGAATAGGTCCAGGAAGTGGTCCACCCACTGTGCTTCTTCGGCTGGGCCTCCAACTAAGTCTTGCCCGGCTCCCAGACCGGGCTCCCCTCAGCTCCGTTCGCCCTGTTTTTCCTCAAAGCTGGAGGTTTCTTGGAGCCGATTTCCTTTATTGGCCTCTCCCTGGTGCCTCTCCAGACCAGTTTCCATGGCTTCCTTTGCTTGGTCCACCCACAGCCTTTCTGAAGCCGAGGTGGACAGGATGATGCAGAAATTCATCTGGACCCAAATTCTGATGGGAGTTTTGCCTGATCCCTCCCACTCCGGGGCTGGGAGCATGCAGTCTGCCTTTATGCCAATTGCTGCTTTTCCAATCCTACCTCCAGCTTCGGAGTCCTTGGGTCCAATGCTCCTTGGCGTCAAGGGGTCGGTGCCCATGGTACCTGGTACCTCGACTCCGAACATTGCCCTGAATGGTGTGGCTCTGACTAGCTCGGAGCCATCTGGCTCTCAGAGCCATAGCCTCAGCACCAGATCTGAGGGGCTGGTGTCAGCTTTGAGGTTTTTGGAGTTGGCCCTTCCAGTCAGAGTCTCAATGCGTGGAGGCTCAGGTCTGGCTCCCCCATTGATGCAGAGAGTTATGGACCCGGCCTTAGTCCCAGCTTCTGGGATTCATTCTTCTTCTGCTCTCGACATGGTGGAGAGGGTTCTCTTGGTCTCGTTGAGACCCTTGATGCTATTGTCCTCAAAGTCCATCCTGGCTCCCTGTCTTTCTGGTCCAGATTCAGCCATCCTGCCCCCTCAGGGACAGCCTGTTGCCTCTCTGCCCCAGAAAGTTCTCCCATGGGACAGCCAGAAGTTTCCTAGTCCTCCCCAGAGGCCATCCCCCCCCCTTCGGAGCACCTTCGGAAACATATGGGAAAATGGAGGCACTTAGACTCCTCGCTGGAGTCCCTCACAGAAGACACCAACTTATAGGAAGGGGAGGGTTCCCCCTCAGTCACCCCCAGAGAATGTCTCCCTTGGAGACCCTGTGGAAATCCTTCGCCAGCATGAGGGGTGGTCAGTCCAAAAACGCAACCCTGATGAGTCAGTGTTCCTAGAGGTGTTTGGCACAGGACCCTCTACCTCCTGGGTGTCCCTTCCCGTGGATCCACTTGTGGAGTTGGTTATATCTTAGGCATGGAATGAACTCGATATGGTGGAGCCCATCTCCAAGTACATTGATAGGATTTTGAGTGCGCCATCAGACAAGCAACATTGGTCTAAGGAGTCCCCGGTTGATGCTATGGTGGTGGCGGCGGTGGCCCCTAAGAAAAATCTTGCTCAGGAGAGCTCTACTGTCCATCCACTGGACCAAGAGTCCTGGTCCATGGACCGTTTCGAGAAGCGGATTTACCCTTCAGCCACATTTGCAGTACGTGTGAGTGTCAGTTGCCAAGACAAAATTCTGGATGGTCACTCTCCAATCTATTCTGCCTGTCCTGCAGAAAAATGACTGGATGTGCTTGGTGGACCTCCAGGTTGCGTACTGCCACACCAAAATGAACAGGAACTCTCGGAGGTTCCTCTGCTTCCAGCTGGGGGCCAGTCATTACCAGGTCTGAGCACTACCCTTTGGTCTCACCACCACCCCCATGGTGTTCAACAAAGTGATGGCAGTGGTGGCTGCTCACCTGTGGCTGCAGGGGTACCAGGTCTTCCCCTGTCTGGACGATTGGCTCCTTTCCGCTCCCTCCAGGCATCACCTCTGCTAAACCAGGCATCTCCTTCTCCAGACCGCCCACCAGTTGGACATAATAAATCTCAACAAGTCCCTATTGGATCCAGTTCAAGTTCTAGACTTTACTGGTGCTGGGTTAGACACCATTCAGAGCAAGGTTTTTCTAAGTCTGGACAGACTTCAATCCCTCAGACATCATGTGTTGTATGTTGTTCAGACCCAGTATCCCCCTGCAAAGTCAGTTCTTTGGGAGTTTGGGTCCATGGCATGGCTTAATCCTCATGGCTCGTCTGCATATCAGGGTTCTCCAGTGGACCCTAGCGGTCCAGTGGTCCTTATTAGATCTGCCATTATCCCATCCAGTTCATTTGTCTCAAGCCTGCAGGGATTCGCTCCTCTGGTGGCTTCAATCCCTGGATCTTCCTCTGGGTTGCCCATTTATCTTTACTGCCCCGATGAATACGGTGACCCTGGATGCCTCTCTACTTGGATGGGGAGGGGCATTGCATGAGAAGGACAGTCCAAGGCACGTGGTCATCCCTGGAGACCCATCTGCATATTAGCATCCTGGAGATGAGGACATGCTGTTGGCATTGCAAGCTCTTCATGACCATCTTCCCCTAGGAATGATTGTCATCCAGACAGACAACATGTGTGTAGTTTGGTACATCAACAAACAGGGGGGAACCAGGTCTAATACCCTTTGTCATGAAGCCATGAGATTGCGGGAGTGGGTGATCTCCACCGGCTGTTTTCTGGTGGCAACGCACATTCCGGGGAGGTCCAACATTCTGGCAAACAGGCTCAGAGATCTATTCTGATGCCTTATGAGTGGTCTCTGAATACTTTAGCAGCGGAACAAATCTTCTAAAGTGGGGTTGGCAGTGCTGCGATCTCCTCACCTCTCCTTCCAACGTGAAGTGTACCAAGTATTTAGTTCTGAACCTCCCTCCTGGGGAGTCCCCTAGAGATGCTCTGGTTTATGCTTGGCCCTCCAGTCTTCTGTATGCATATTCTCTACGTCCTCTGATCCTGAAATTCATACAGAAAGCACAACGGCTGGGGAGCTTAGTGATCCTCATTGCCCCCTTCTGGCCTCGCCAAGTATGGCTCCCCTCTCTGTGGTCTCATGTAGTGTGTCCTCCTTGGACATTAGATCTAGTTCCAGATCTGATCTCGCATCCCTCAGGGATCCCACACCCAGATCTAGTCAGTCTGATACTTACAGCTTGTATGCTCCTGTTCCAGTGATAGCTAGGACTCCCAGGCTGTCTTCTTCAGTTAAGAAAATTTTGGTAGCAGCTCACAAATCGTCCACTAGTGAGGTTTATTCCAGTAAGTGGAAATTTTTTTTGATATGGGCATCTCAGTATGATGTGGACACTTTCCCTGTTGCAGTCACTGCCATTTTGTGGAGTTTCTGGCAGATATTTTTCATCAAGGTGCCAGCTTTTCTATGGTTAAAGTTCATTTGGTAGCCATCTCCAGTTTTCATATAGGAGACAATTTGGCTTCCCTAGCTTCTTCCAAGCTTTGTAAATCCTTCTTGAAAGGTACCTTTTTACTTAGTCCTCCAGTCAAGGACTCTACACCACCTTGGGATCTTACTCTAGTTCTACAAGCCTTGGTTTCTTCCCCCTTTGAACCAGCAGCTACAGTGAATTTGCAGTTTCTGTTTTGAAAGACAGCTTTTCTGTTTGCTATTACCTCAGCAAAAAGAGTGTCAGAGATTCAGGACTTATCTGTCAAGCCCTCCGTATATAGTGTTTCATAAAGACAGGGTGTCCTTGCATACGAACCTGTCCTTTCTTCTGAAAGTGTCTTTGGAATCTAACATTAATTTGGTAATCAATCTTCCTGTTTTCTTTCCGAACTTCAGAATAAGGGAGAGTATAAATTGTATTTGCTTGATGTCCATAGGCAATTGTGTTTTTATTTGCATGGAACAAAGTCCTTTCGAAAGTCTGATCAGCTTTTCATTTCCTTTTCTAAGCCTATCTTAGGGAAACCGGTGTCAAAGGTGTCTATTGCTCATTGGATCTCTCAGTGCATAGTTCTGGCATATACAGCAAAAGGATTATCTCCACCAGGTCAGGTCAAGGCGCATTCTACCAGGTCTGTGGCTACTTCAGCGGTATTTTGGTCTAGGGTTTCTTTGGATGACATTTTCTCTGCAGCTACTTGAGCATCTTCACACACATTCAGTTCGCACTGTAAGTTGGATCTCCTGTCCAGAGATGGGGCATCCTTTGGCTCTGCTGTGCTCCGTAATATCCTTTTATGAGGACCTCCCAGGGCTTTTTGGTAGCTGGGGACTCTGTCCCACAGGTTGAAGATCAAATGAAAACAACTTCAAATAAAAAAGTTATGTACTCACCATAATGTTCCATCTGAGTTATTGCTTTTCATTTGTCTTCAACAGTCCCTCCCTCCTTCCCCCTGTCTTATGCGGGCTGCATGGTAGACTGGGTGGAAGAGACACAGCCCTTACTTTGGCAAGCCTTTGTCTTTCCTGTGGTGCTTTCAGGGTACTACTGCCAAGGTATTAGGCTCTTGGTTAGGTCGGGGTGCTATTGTTGGCAGCAAACTCGATCTGAGGGGAGGAGGGAGACAGGGACATTATGAGTAGGGGAGGAGCTTGGAGCTTGTATCCAGTGCTGGAAAATGTGGCTGAGACGGATCCATACTGGATCTATATTCACACAAGCTGAAGACAAATGAAAAGCAACAACTCAGATGGAACATTATGCTGAGTACATAACTTTTTTTCTAGGGCATTGATGACTGTAGGGCACCAAGGTCTTTGCTTTTCTTAACTAGGTTACTATCTCTTGGTGTCCCCAACAATGAACAGTTCCACAGTCTCTGGGGAGTATCTTTTATCACTTTTCCAGTCCTTAGGGGTCGCAGTTAACACCACAAAGTTTCAGCTGGTGGCTGCTGAGATATATTCATAATATGTAAACTGGACACACTGTTTTATCAAGTGTATCTCCCTCCAAACAGAATTCTTTCTGTTCAAATTATTGTTTCAAAGATTTTATTGAGTAAGACTGTTCCTACAGCTACTTATACATGGATGATCAGACTTGTGGCTGCTTTTAACGTTGTGGTTCCAACCACCTGGTAACACATGAGAATGTTAGAATGGATTCTAAAGATTCATTGAAACCAGTTAGCAGATCCCATGGGCACTCCGATAAAAATACCTGAAAAATACAAAGACATTTGGTGGATTTATGAATCCAATTTGTATCTGGGCAGATCCTTCCAAGCCCCAATCCCTACTTTGACAGTCACCACAAATGCATTTGCTGTTAGATGGTGGGAAAATTTCAGGACCAGACATTTCAAGGGACAATGGCCACAGATGCCTCTGTTCTTGTAAATGTTCTGGAAATATGTGGGTAGTACTACTTATGTTGCAGACATTTTGAGACTGCCTCTGCCTAGAGCTCATGCGGTGTGCACTGTCAATATGGCTGCAATATTGTACCTGAACAAGTCAGGAGAACATATTCTTATAGCTTCTATCAAGAGGTTGGGAGATTTTGGGAGTTGACCTTTCCCCTAATAGTCTTCTCACCGCCAGCCTTATTCCAGGAGAAGCCAGTTGCTTAGTGAACTATCATAGCCATTGTCTGTTGATGCCCAGTGAATTGTCTCACAAACTAACTGTAGAATGGAAACTGTTCCATCAGTGGGGGAAGTCATGCTGTGACCACTTTGCATCCCTACCCAGCATGGTATGCAGCCATTTCTTACACTCTTATTTCTCCCTTGGGAGGATGTTCCAGAGATGCCCTTGTCCAGATGTTCCTCCTTAGTCTCCTCTATACTTTCTCCTTATTTTCCCTTATTCAGAAATTTCTGGAAAAGGTTGAGATACAGATGGCCAGAGTCATCTTGATAGCTCCCTTTTGGACCAGCTAGTGTAATTTCCCATGCTATGGCCTCTATTTTTGGACAGGCTTTAGTGGCCCACAGGAGGACTGCTAACCCACTCATCTGGCAAGCCTTTCCTTGACTTTCAATCTCTTCAATTAGTTGTGTGGTTTATCCATTGCCAATAATATCTTAGGACCTTTCTTACCAAGAAAAGGTGGTTGGGATTCTTATTGTGCTCAGTGATAAAACGTGAAGAACTTCTAAGATTAAGCGGATTCATTCTTCCATTTGGGCTAGAGTAGTGCCTCAGTTCTAGATTATTTACCTCAGATTTATGACTTTGTTGTTAGTTATTCTTCATTCAAACTCGCCTGGCAGTTATGTCTAATTTTCAGCAGCATGTGTACTGCCTAACTCCTTGTCGTTATTTTTTTATGTTGGCTAAATATTTCTAAATTGTACCTTTCCCCTGTGGCCACTCATCAAGTACCCTATACCTCCTTATGATCTTTATTTTGTGTTAGAGAATTTGACTTAGCTTCTTTGGCCTTCTTCAGTCATTGACTAACCGTGGCACTGGCGCAGAGTATGAGTGGTAGTGTATGACAGCAGAATGCCAAAGAAGCTGAAAAGTAAGTTGTGCAAAGCAGTGGTGTGAATAGTACTTTTGTATGGTATAGTCACCTTTTCAGTAAAGATGGAGCATTTGAGGAAGCTAGAGAAGATGGAGGATAAAGTGCCAGAGATGGGTGGTGAGCTGCACAGATAAAGAAATGATGACATTAGAGCAGAAGCCAAAGTAGCTCCAGTTGCAAAGATGGTCAAAGGGAACAGATTACTGTGGTTCAGGCACATGTGTAGAAAAACAGAAGAAAATCTGATCAAGAAGATTTAGGATAAGCAGGAAGAAGGCAAGTGGAAATGAGGGTATCCAGCAAAGAAGTGGATGGATTGTGGGAGAGAAGACCTGTGACAGTCATTCATGACTGTCAAAGAAGTTAAGAGAGTGGCATTGGATCGAGAGAGATGGCGACAGTTGACTGTACACAAACCCCCGACCCCATGTAGAAAATTGGGAAAAAAGGGGTTGATTATGATAATGAATTTGACTCAGATACCATTTGAACATATGGCTACATTAGAGTTTACATTTGTTTCTTGGAAGATTCTGTTTCTGGCAGTAATTATCTCAGCCAGGAGAATTTCCAAATTGAAGGACTTATCTGATAATCCTCCTTATTTGGTGTTCCACAAACACTAAAAGTACCCAAGAGAGCCAGCCCTTGCTTCATGACTAAAACAACAGTGGAGAATAATTTAAGTAAGTCTATTAATTTCTAGTATGCTGTCCTAGCTGTTTGCATACCTAATTGTACAGATAAAGGCAGAAGTATCTTGTATTGTACAGATGTTCATAGACAACTCAAATTTTATATTGCCAAAATGAAGTCTGTTAGCAAAGATTCCCAAAGTTTTGTTTTGTTTTCTAAAAATTATGTTAGACAATAAGGTTTCAAGTCTAGTTTTGTATAAATGTTGTCAAACTGGATTAAATTTTGCTTTCAAAAATATAACATATGTTTGGTGTCTGAGCCCAGGGTCCACTCTACTTGGGCCATGTCTATTTCTTTAAAAAAATGTATCAGTGGATGATAGATGTGCAGCAGCTATGTGGGCGTCACTTAACAGATATGATGAATGCAATCTCCAGATCCGAATATTCCTTTGGTACCACTGTAATCTGGGTTATTCTTTTCACGGGGATCCTTTTAAGAAGTTTAGCTTAGGTCACTGTTATCTGGGTAATGAAAATAGAACTTCTGTTGCCTGATATGAGATTTAATTCCTTATAATAACAATAGACCTGGATTAAGAATTCCAATTAATTCCTTATAATAACAATAGACCTGGATTAAGAATTCCAATTAATTCCTTATAATAACAATAGACCTGGATTAAGAATTCCAATTAATTCCTTATAATAACAATAGACCTGGATTAAGAATTCCAATTAATTCCTTATAATAACAATAGACCTGGATTAAGAATTCCAATTAATTCCTTATAATAACAATAGACCTGGATTAAGAATTCCAATTAATTCCTTATAATAACAATAGACCTAGATTAAGAATTCCAATTAATTCCTTATAATAACAATAGACCTGGATTAAGAATTCCATCTACATTACCATTCCTACTCTCTTATTCTGCAACCTCAGTCCTGACTGGCCTGCTGGTTTGTACATGAAGTATCTGGAGAGAGGTCCTAGTGTACATGGCATTATTGGTGAGGGAGAAGGGGCAGAGATCCTTGGAAAGTTTTGTTTGCTGGACTAAGTCCTGCAAGTCATAGTCCCTGAGTAATGAAGATGTAACTGCCATCCAGATCTGTTATCACAGTAAGTAGTAAAATTTTCATTTCTGAAGCTTTTTTGGAGCTTGTGTTGCTATGTTCTTGGAATAACATAATTAGTGAGGTGATATAAACACAGCTGGGCACTAATACATTCACACTGGATGAGGAATGTGTAGTACTTAAATAAAATAAATGAACATTGTTTCATTCTTTGTATTTCTGAGCATATGTTTAACTTGAGTCTCTTATTTTAGGTTGCTGCTCTGTTAAAAGCTAATTCTTCCTGAACTTTGCAGACTTTTTCTTTGTATGTAGTGTTTTTATGTAAATTTATGTATATTCTGAAACGTGTCATGCTAAAGTTAGTCTGCACAGATTCATAAAGATTTCTTAGTAAAATGTAAGTTGATTTAATGTTATGAACTGAGGCCATTTTATTGACACATGGAAACTAACTCTGAACAGTTTCTCCCTAGGTTTTTGAAAGTTCCCAGCAATCTTGCTGTAATGAGTCAGCATGCAGGGGCCTGTTTCCCAAAAAGAGGAGGAGGAGGACCCAGATTCCAGACAAACCCAATTATAGCCTTAACTTGTGGAGTATTATGAAGAACTGTATTGGCAAGGAACTATCCAAGATCCCTATGCCTGTGAGTGAGTTTCCTTTGATAGCCTGTTGTGTAAAACAAATACTGAAATTTAGAATCTAAGAAATTTGAAGATTATAAGAAGTCATCTGTGTGTATAAAATAAGAAGAGGCCTGAAAATAGAGGTTCAGTATACTAATGAACTCTTAAGAAGTTGCACAAAACATTTTTAGCTCTTCCAAACATTTGTTAGTGGCATTGTAAGTAAGGCCAACTTAAAATCTATTGTTTCTGGCAGAGGTTAATGCTTGATTTTCAGTGTTCGATTTTTAGTAGTATTTCCTACACTATAAATGTCTAAATCAAATGTGTAGAGTCCTTGTCTATTAAACTGGTTGTTAAACTACTTGCCTTTATTAGTTGAAAAGCTAGACTCATGCTGTGTAAGTTAATGTAATGCAAATTATGACTAAATTTGGAACTGATGCTTGGTACTGTTAGGATACCAAAGGAAACAAAAGAGCTCCAAGATGCAGTTTTTTCAAGATAGTTATGAATTTTTGCCCTTTGAGAAAACGAACAATAAATGTAGTAATTTTAGTAGTTGTAACAGGTATTAAATGTTAGTTGGATTGATTAATGCTGACCTTTAAAAGGTGTCTTTAAAAATATGCAGTATATCATAGCTATATGTTACATTCTGGTTTTAAGTCATAAGAGGAGTGATCATGTGATTGTGCACCTCAGAAATTGTAACACCCCATTATGTATCATGCTTTGAAATGTGTAGTAGATTTGTAGTTTAATTATATAAGCAGCTACTTTTGTCTTCACAGTAACATATTTAGAACACATTGTGAACAGGTACTTGTGACTTATGTCCTGATTTAAAAAGGTACCTGTCATTAAGCTGATAGCACTGTTATTTAGTGTTGGGCGATCGATGAATGGTAAATGACACAATTTTTGCAGACAGTGGAACTTTCTTTTTTCGTCGTTGTTCTACAACCTCAGAGTAGATATGGTTAGGTTTGGGAGGTGTCCCCATATGAGGGGTGCAAAGGGGATTGCCCTTTTGTAAAAAAAAAAAAATTACTTCATAGGTCCAGCAGAAATTACAAAAAAAACTTACCTCGTAGGACCGGCGAAAATTGTTTCGCTCATTATTTTTCATTCAGTGAGTAGTGCTGTTGCTCAATGTACATGTATCCATTTAAATCAACCTGGTCACTGATATGTGCCTCATACCACCCTACTTTAAATATTCCTTTTATGATTGCTACTTCACTTGGAATTAAAATGCTGCTTATACTTTAACTTAGATCATTTTCTTTAAAAAAAAAAGTAAAATTCTGCAAGAAGTAGCTCTTTAAGTATTGACATTGCTAAAACAAACAAACTCATTACATTATTCATTACATTTCAAAGACTTTTTTTTTTTTTCAGTTTATATGCACTGGTAGGTAATGCGTGAGACTGGTGTCATCGTTAACTGGCATATTGTTGTAGGGCATGCCTGTTGCCCTTTTAACAAATGTGAGATATAGGACATCTTGCTGAGCAGTAGGTTATTCTTCTCTGAAAAGAACAGAACTTCATCAACTATTTATTATTATTTTTTTTTGGTGGAACTGTTTTTCTCACAAATTTCCTACATGACCTATGTCTCTTGCATGCCTTCTCTTTAATTATCAAAACTATGAATACCACATCCAAGAAAACTCTTTTGTAGTTACAGTGGTCTCACTTACAAGAATGTTTTGTCATAAGCTAACACTTTGAGGGGTAAAAAAATGTTTATTGAAGCAGACTTTGATAAACTGTCTGTCAGTAATCTTTCTGAATACCTTTAAGGCTGACAAAATACTTTATGGAAAACTTATAACATATCAGTCATAATATGTGGAATATATACTACTTTCTGCAAGTTACAGTAGTGAATTTTGCTTTTCCAAATCTGAAATTTCAGATCCTTCTGTTCATTATCCAAACCACTGATCTTGATGAAGGCTGTAATGGTAGCAAACTAAGTGGGGAAGACCAGTCTTAGCTCATCCTATGGGATTCACAGGTGTCCCAGGCAATCTGAGCCATATAATTCCCCCAAAGCATTCTGGATCTACCCTGCAGCCACCTTCCAGGTATATCTATCATGAGAGGTACCCATGTTGATTCTTCAGAAGGCACCCAGAACAACTTAGCTGACTCCTTTCTACCCAGAAGAACAATGTTTATTGTCAGAGATCTTCCAGGGTTGCCAAGGTTTTGCTGCTTTATGAAGAGTGAGTGCAGCTATCCTTTGATGGAACCTCATTTTTGCCACTAGTATCCATGATGTCATTCTCTCAGCCACTTCCCAAGTCTGATGACCATAGACGAGAATGGGATTCTGAACAGTAAACTGAGAGTTTCACCTTATGACTCACGTCTAGCTGTAGAACCACTGTGCAGGGCAGTGCCTGCAGTACCACTGCTGCTGCACCCTGCTGTTGGTCAGTCTTCTGACTCCATGTATATTCATTCACAAGCAAAACCCAAGGCACTTCAACTCTTTCATGTGAGGTAGCTGCTGTGCCTACCCTACAAAGAGTGATCCACTCTGTTCTAAGAGAGAACCATGTTCTCTGGTTTAGAGGTGCTGATATTCATTCACCCCAGTTTAGATTTATCCATGAGCCCCTGCAGTACATGCTAGAGATCATAGACACTAGGGGCTGGAACAATAAAGGTACAGTTCTAAACTGGGTACTGTCCACAGATGCTTGCTGCTTAGTGATAACCTGTCCTTGAAAATCAAAACAGGAGAGTAGACAAATTACTGTCGTGGTGAAGTTGTTTGTCAGACTTGTACAACTCTTGTCTCTCAATGCAGGGACCAAAGATTGCAAATCAGTGATGCTCAGATCCCGATCTTTTGTACCATCTCCCACAAAATGTACTATTATAAGTAGTCATACTTAGTTTTTTGTTGCAGTAAGTAACTGGCAAGTAGGCTGGGCAGACATAATCCTTTTTATCCATGACCTGGGGCACAGAGTGACAGGTGGTAAATGGCACTGATACAAAAACACACTTATGAAATTGAGACTGATGCAGTAAAACAAAAAATTACAGATAAATAATTTTTTACTTGCAAATGTTATGTAAAAATGGGACAGCGCGTATAAAATATTTGTGCTTGGCACACAACCATTATATTCCATCTGTAGGTCAACAAAGAAATACAAACGGTACTACATATTCTTTTCCATTGCCTCTGTAAATGGGAAGAGGTAATCCACTGTCCCATGGCTAGAACAGAATTTAGATTATTCAGCTAAAGTGAGAGGCAGGCTTTGCTGTCAGATGAAGTTTTCTTTTTTAGTACCTTGGCACAGGTTTTCGCACTGAAAAATGTGATCACTGTGAAATGAGAACACACCTTCCTGATCCTGTTGTTGAAAATAGGAACAGACACTCCAGTTTCCTAATCAGAGGCACTATCCCAGTCTTTCATGCAGCCTTGAAAAACAGTTACAACTATGACAACCCAACAATACCCAGTGCCACTGGTGTTTCCAGCTGGATTTCATCCACTCTTGATGACGTACCTTAGAAGAACTGTTCAACCACTGTATTGATTTCATCTACAGAAATCTGAAATGAAATAAAACAAGTGTAAAAGTAAAGCAACATAAAACAAAGCAAAAACAAAGAAACTGAGCAATGTAGCAATATAAAACTTTAATAGTTCAATAAAAGACAGCTAAGCTTTCAGGTCACAAAACATTCTTCATTCCTAATTAGCATTAAAGAAGGGTTTGTGACCTGAAAGCTTAGCTGTCTTTTATTGAAGTATTAAAGTTTTATATCGCTACATTGCTCAGTTTTTTTTCTTTTTTATCTACAGAAATCTACCCTGTCCAGTTGGATGCCTGTTGGCACAGAGACATGGTGTTTACCCGCAGCGCTGGCATCCTGGGCAGCTAGAGAGCCATTTGGTGGTTTTAGGGGGTAGGCTCCAGTGACCATAGGCAGCTTGCTTAGCTTTACGAAAGGACGCTGTCCCTTTGGCACTGTGGAGACCAGGGAAAAAGTGCAGGATCATACTTATATGTTTACATAGAAAGATCAGAATCGGTATACCAGTGTTTTATGTTTGGCAGTGCATGTGTCTGTGTCACACTACTGCATAGTTTGCTCTTTTGGGAAAAGTAGTAGGACATAAAAGAAAAATCCTTACTGTAGGAGCAGATAATGCTGCAAGTGGGACAACTTGAGGTGCTCTCTATCTCCCCTGAGGATGGATAGATGCTCCACCTGCTGTAGACCCAGGCTAGTGGCCCTGGTCCTGGGGAAAAGCCATTTGGTCTAAAGAGGAGATCTAAACATTTTTGAAGGAGAGGCATTGGTAGTACCAGATGATCGTGTCTACAGCAAAGGACTAAAAAGTGGATCCAATCTCACTATAACTTTCTGTCCCTGCTTCCTCAGAGAAGGGCCTGTCTGCCAGATTCAAAGTATTCATCCATCTCTTGGCTGTATCACCAGTCAATGTCAGTGTGTTTCCATCCTTGCTGAGAATATTCTGCTTAATATCGCACCTTCCTATCCTGAATCACTGAATCATTTGTTAGAATCTCTTTGATGCCAGCCAAAAGTCAGTCTCCATAGCCTTACCAAACTGTTCTCACAACTTATCCTTCCCTGGTATATGTCAGTCAACTTTGGATAGGCTGTCTCTCAGTGATGCAAGACCTACAACTGTGAGAAATAAAAGTACATTTATAGAACAAATACAGCAAATGATGAAGCCTGTAATGTCATTAACCCCCAAACACATACACACACACACACACACGCACACACACACACACACACACACACACACACACACACACACACACACACACACACATGCTTGCACGCACACACACATACACGCACATCAGTTGCTTGTAAATTTTAAATCCAAGATCACTGTATCTCACAGCAGGTGAATAATTTGAGGTACTGCAAATTCTAACTTATTATATATTGACCATAGTTGCAGTTCTACTCACTGTTCAAGGGATCATAATTATAGTCCTTTGAATTCCAACAGCAACCCCCCCTGGAACCCCCCCAGGCATTGCCTGGAAGGCCTCTTTCTTTAATGTGCTAGTTTCCCTCACTGTCTGTGTCTGCCAGGGTGTCCAAGGAATTCATATTCCTACACTTATTAACAGGCAGTGTTCCGAATCCACCAACAAAATACATCAGAAAGACAAAAGAATACGCAGCACACAAAAACACAATAAAGTTTTTTTTCTCTAAGCACTGAATCTGGTTTTGTGGTTGAAAGCAGGCACCCATAACCCCAAATCAGCTTTGAAATTGGCACAGCTCCAAGAAAAACAATGTGGCAACTTCATGTAACAGACCACTGCATATCAAGTATCTTGTCAGTTCTGAATGTTGACTGCATCGGTGATGTACTACAGCAGTACAGTAAGATAGATAGATAGAGAGAGAGAGAGAGAGAGAGCGAGGGAGTGAATTATAAGTAGCACACACCATATAGAACAGTGGTATAAAATTAATTCTTCAGATGTCATGTGTTCATTTTTAAAATACTGTACAAATTGAGTTGACTGCACCGGTTCTTTAAAAAAAAATGTGATATTGGTACAAGAGAGTACTTCCTTTTACAAGACATTAAGACCGGTGTTCGACCATAAGGCTGAGAGAGTGAGTAATAAAAAGCACTAAGAAATGCTAGGAAGTGTCTCTTTACTGAACATTTGTTAGAATCTGTGAAACACCCTACCATCTCTTATCATTGTAAGTATTGCAGATGAAAGCTATAGAGCCCATCTAAACCAGTACAAAGGAATACTTTAGTGTAAATTAGAAGATGGGTTAAAGGAAGAAAACAATACATACATGCAGCAATCAAGTCACTGATCTATAGCAAGAGTCATCATCTTCATTGACTCCCTTTTCTTATCTTCTACATGTGGTTGGGGTGCCGTGTCAACTTTTCTCCATCTCTCTCTCTCTCTCTCTCTCTCTCTCTCTCTCTCTATTCAATGCCACTCTCCTGCCTTCTTTGACAGTCATAATTGACTTTTACAGGTCTTCTCTCACACAATCTATCCACCTCTTTGCTGAATGCCCTCATTTCCTCTTGCCTTCTTCTTGTCTTTCCCAAGTCTTCCTCACCAGATTGTCTTCTGCTTTTCTGCACATGCACCTGAACCACTGTAATCTGTTCTCTTTGACCTTTTCCAGGAGTATACGGAGGAAATGTCTGAACAACTCTTTAATTGATTCCCTCCAATAGAGCTCTTTTAAGTTTGTGGTCTAACTCAAAATGGGCATGGCACGAACTTTGTAAAAAATTAAGTTATTGTCTCAGAGTTCAAACAAATGCTCATGTCTCTCTTACCATAATCGTTAGTAGAAAATGGTTGCATTCATTCAACTGTAGGTCTTAAACTGGATTTTATAAGCCACAATAACCACCATAAATATGAATTTTGTAATGTTGTATAAACAACTTATGATATCTCGGTAACCATTCAAGCAATACACATACTGCCAGCAGCATTTTTTTCATTGAACTGGGAGTTTTCATCTGGGTCTAAGCAGTTCTACCTGTGTCACTCGATTGTTGAGGTATTTAGAGAAATATGAAAATAAGATATAAATTATATTCTGTACCTGTTTATCTGCACTAGTTAGAGGTCAGATAATACCAGAGCCAGATCATGGTCAAATGAAGCCCTAGGCAGTTACCATAAACACTGTTCAAAGCTGTCAGTGTACATACTATTTTCTTCCTTACTTCTACAATGATTACAAATATTTGAATTTAATTTAAAATTTTTATTTCAAATTTTATAGCACAAAGACTGATAGCCATTTGCTAAACAAACAATATAGTCTCACAATGAAAACAGCATGAACAGTAAACTTCTTTGACCATAAAACTCACATTCACTGAAATGGCATTGAGACCTGCATTCAAAGAAAGTGCATCTGGCCAGTATTGGATTAAGTTTACCTTTAGGCTGATTTCAAACCATAGGATCCTTGCACACATTTTTAGGACCATGTATACATGCATGTGTTTTTTGAGTCACCTTCCTCATTGTATGTATTAAATTATATTCCTTTTATAATACATTACCACTTGTTAGAGTGCATTTTAAATTTGTAGTTTGGAACATTTTTCCAGTAAGCAATGAACCAAAATGTATGAACCAATAATGACAAAAGAAACACATTTTAGAGCATTGCAACCATAAAAGGCCATTCAAACTTCTGTCATAACAGTCTACCAATAACAGTCTTCTTCTTTCGGCTTTTCCCAGTTAGTGGTCACCACAGCGGATCACTTATCTGCTCATGATTGGCAGTGGAGTTTTATGGTGCCGAGTTGCCAGCCCAGCACCCAACCTTCCACAGAAGGCACGCAAACACACACACACACACACACACACACACACACACACACACACACACACACACACACACACACACACACATGCCTAGGGCCAATTTAGAGTGTCCAATCCACCTACAGCATGTCTTTGGGATGTGGGAGGAAACCAGAGCACCCACAGGAAACCCACACGACCACAGGGAGAACATGCAGATTCTGCACAAAAGGCACCCCAGCCAAGGTTCAAACCAGAGAACCTCTTGCTGTGAGGCGGCAACCCTAACTGCTGCACCACTGCGGCCGCCCAGTCTACCAAAGCGCAATCTCTGCAGAAGTAAAAATCATCTGAATAATTCCACATTAAAGAGATCTGTAGCTAATGAAGAGGTTACTTGCCCTTGAAGAATTAATTGCCTATGTTAAACTAAAAAAGAAAAAGTTGGTAAGCTGGTAATATTGCAATAGGGCATGGCTGGCAAACCAACAACAAGTTTATAGTTATTAGGCTTCTCACTTAAAGGACACACTCCAGAGTGAGGCACCTCCATCCCCCTTAAAGTACATGACAGTATCAACAATCCGTCTACATGGTATGGGAGCAGAATGCACAGCCCACTGCACCAAAGGTAAGTATGCTACCTGTTATGCTACTAACACTGCTTTCAAATTCTATAGGACAAACACTGACTGCCATTTGCTAAAGAAAACAGTTTCGCTTTGAAAAAAGATTTAGCATGAGCAACAGTAAACTCTTCCCGTGAAACTCACAATTACTTAAAAAGGCATTGATACTCATAATTCCTTGAAAATGCATTGAAATACACAATTCCTTGAAAAATGCACTGAAACTCACAATTTCTTGAGCAGTCTGGTAGTTGGTTTAAAGGATTCAGGCTCTTGTCTCCTGTAACCAAGGTACAGGATTTCAGCTTGAGTAAGTTAGTTGAGTGACCTACCATCCTTAATTCACACACACACACACACACACACACACACACACACACACACACACACACACACACACACTTGGAATGCATGTGAGTGTGCATCATATTAAAGACACATGCATGTATGTAGAGTGTGGAGTGTATCTGTATCTTCTTAAAGCAGATGCCATGTATGTGTTTTAATTTTTTTAATTGTTTAATTAAAAAGTAAATGTGGCAGCCCCCTGGCCAGTGCCCCCCCTCCCCCCACCACCGGGCCCTAGGCAATTGCCTAGGTCACCTAGTGCTGGATCTGGGTCTGATCAATACAGCTGTGTTTGCTATTGTGTAAGCTCTAAGATGAAATCTTCTGATACCTTATATGTGTCATAGCTTTGGGATTATATTTGATGCATTGAGATATCAGTAGAATGTAACTTCATAAATAACTGGAGGTGTCACTAAGCTGTACTAAGTGTCTTTTGCTACCTTCATATGATAATTCCATCTGTGCTACTAGGCTGCATTTACACCTGTGGTTATGCAGTTTATTGTCAAGTTTGGAACTATCAATTGCATTTTTGCCACACTTCAGGGATACTATTTGACCTTATCTGATAGTGATAGTCTGATGTGTGCTTATTGAAGCTGGAATGTTGTATACCATTGCATCTTGCATGAATTGCCATTTCGTTTAGTTATATTACCACCGTTTGTAGCCGTGTTTCATGTATGGCTGAACTTGTGTATTCTAACAGTCAGTTTATATTAATTTTGTAATTTATTAGTTATTTTCAAACCTTGAAAAAGCTAGTGTGCGTAAATGGTTTGTTGGAATCGAATGCTACTGTGTTAAATAAATACACTTGGTGATTATTTATTTCTCAATGGCGTCTTGTTAATAGTTGTCTGATCATATTGCCATGTTATAAGTCACTGTTTACATAAGTGTACAATATATTAAATGTGCATTTTCAATAATTAATACTGGGCAAATGGAGAAGTACACATATTTCTTTAATGTACATTATGCTAAACTGCAGACATGCACGTTATTAGCAAATCAAGTTACTAATGTTTAATCATAGTAAATAGTTTAATAACGTAGAGTTGCCATACAGCAAACTTGCAAGTTATTATCATTGTTTAATCAAAGTAATTAGTTTAATAATGTAGTGGTGTCATGCAGCAGACTTGCAAGTTATTAGCAAAATGAGTTACTAATATTTAATCATAGTTAATACTTTAATAATGCAGAGATGCCATGTGGTGCAGCCCATGCCGTAACATGTAATGTCTTGGAACATGTGTTTGGACAACTGAAGGAGTGCTTGAATAATCAGATGAGGTACTGTAGTATGCATTATACTTGCAGCAAACTCTTTGTGGTGTGTACCACATTGCATAATATGGCACTGTAGAAAGAGCTGCTGCAGCAGGGTCTGCCATAAAGGCAGTACCAGCAGGGCAATAGAGTTTGGAGTTGAACAAGCAGCAGTGGTACTACATGTGAGGCAGAAGCAGGCTCAATGCATCATGGCACTGGCAAAGAGGTGGCATCTGGTTCACAGCTATGATGCACATAACACAAAATAAGGCGATACTTGCATTATCAGACCCACACTATGCAATGCACTATGTAGACTGGCCATATTGTGTGTCAGACATAAATATACCCAAATGGGTTAGGGGGATGGGCAGAGCACAGTCATCAGTCATCATTCTGTGAACAGGTGGTTGGGGGACTGCAATGACAGATGACAGTAATGCTGTAATAGGATGCAGCATCATGAAAAGTAAAATTTGTAACCACTTAGTATGATATCACACTGTGGGGATGAAGGGATCATATCTTCAGTGGTGGTGTTGAGCTGCCATGTTGCAGTTGTTGGCAGTGTCCACTGTGATGCCTTGTCATCTCTGGATTTGATGTGGTCAGTGGGAGAGAGGGCACAAAAGTATGGGATCAAGAGCATATACCCTGATGGGATGACTTATGTGAGGAGCTTGCATAACTTTGCCATTCATGATCCTGCTATTGGCCATGAGTAGGCAAGGCAATCCATATACCCATAGGGGATATCAAAATGGCATAAATAAAGGACCATTCATAAGCAGCCTAATGAGGGATCTGAAGTGTTGAGCCCAGAGTGCATCAGCCGGAATGGCTGTGAGACTAGCAACAGTCAGGGGTGGCAGATGGTGTAGCCATGTCTGACAATGAAACCATGTCAGCAAATTTTTGCAGTCGGAGCATGTTTGGCTTGTGTCCAGCAACATTGCATGTGGACTTTGTCACAGTTGTGGATCATGTGAATCACACAGCCTGCAGAGGCAGACCAGAGAGCACTTACCATGTGTCTCATCAAATCACCAGCTCAAGCAACATTTACAAGAGAGTCATGAGCGGCAGTGTCTGCTCATTGTCCCAATTATCCTTTTCATTGTGCAAGTGTAGCACATTTTCAGCCAAGCCATGGAGTACACTCACAACTTCCAGTAGCAGCTGTCTCTGCCTGGATCACTGACTTGTTAATTTAAGCCAAGTGCTGCAACCAGATCAGGAATTGACCCAGAGTCATAGAGGCACCACATACCCTCTCACCAGCCCTCCCCTGTGATGGATATGCCCCCAGTGGAGGAAGTATAGACTTCAGATGTCATGTGAACTTGGGAGTCACAGTTACTGGAGGCCCACATGCACTATGAGGTTGTGAGATCAGTCTATAATACAAGTTATCACTATGTGTTGAACCTATACTTCCACAGGGGCCTACTATATGGTTGATACATGAAAATCCCCCATTTTAATGTTTGAGTTAGTGCCACTGTGTTATCCAGCTGTGCTGTGTGCAGTTTCCATCATGTAGATATCAGGCATTTATTTTCCTATTGTGCTGGTGCCTCCAGCAGTAGAACCAGTGAAAGCATGAACACATGATACCTTTGGCAGCACTCACACGTGCCTTTACAGTGGCAGACAACAGCATGTATGTGTAGCTTACAGAGATATAACTTCCTTGATGCACAGGTTATTGCAGTTTTAGCCCTAAGCTAACTGAAAGGACAGATATACAGACAGTGCTTGGAGAACCAGTCCCATCACACATACAATGTACTGTTCCACACAGACTTATACTCATTAGTATTAACCTGTTGCATTCCATACAAACACTTGGGTTGTCTTAAATACCCATTTTCTACATACAGGCCACTCCTGGGTATGTGGGGCCAGTCCCCCTCCCCAGACAGGGACATGGGGATCCTCACCATCTCTATGAACCATTTCTATGCTGGTGGTCAGTCCCATATAGTGAAGATGTCCCTGGCAATGTCCTGTGACAGGTCCATTGTATGATGCATCATACCAGTTATCTTTTACTAAACTTGTTATTGAGACCTACTATGGCCACCAGCAGCATGTAGGCCTTGCACAACTCCTCACCACACCTATTTCTTGTCTTTTGCACCTTTGCCCAAGACATAAATGCTATGTGCACAATGGGCCTGCAGTAACACTCCTGTCTCCTGGGTGGTGAATATTTCCAGTTATTGTCTCTCTCAGGGGCTCATTGCAAGAACTTTACACCTGTGAGTTATATGTCAGTGAGTATGTGACTTAGATAGGCTGTGGAGGTCATCTGCTTGTGGTCTCTGGCCTCATTTCCCACATTTTGCAGCTGATTAACACGCACTTGTACTGCTGTGCACAACCCTTCCCAATGTGCACCATGCAGTGTTGGACATAGCCTTCCTATATCCCTTCCAGCTTCTGCCTTTTAGCCCCATGTTCTTCTATAAACACATGTCATACCCCATTTACACTGTGTTACTATGGCCATGCATAACAGCATAAAGCACCCTTAAGCCAACCAAAATACTAATAAAAATAAAAAAAAAGGCTTAACCTGCAGCCAAGAGGAAACTCCAGGTTAACAATCTTGTAGTATCTGGACCCACTCAAGAAACAAATCCAAAATGGAAAAGCAATAAAATTGAATTTGTTAAGCACTTTCATCCCACAAAATGTTGAGACTTCTTTAGAACAGTTTTTTTACATCGCAAGACACAATTTAAATAGAACTGATAAATTAACCCCATAATCATCCAATTAACCAACCTCTCTTGAAAGCAGTTTTCTTAAAAAGCACCAAAAAATATACACATATTCTTCTATGAAGAGATGGGAGGATCCCCCATTAGAGGAATCTGATGCCACTGTCTGTGAGACTAAAAAACTGGCATACATGGGCAAGTTGTCATCAGAGGACAACCTGGATTCAGACAGCAGACACCTTGTCATCTGTCTCCTCACTAGAGAACTTTTGCTTTGGATATGCCATTAGTAGGATGAAGGTGACCTTGCAATGGGAATCTGAAGATTACTATGAAGTCCAGCAGGCATACAGGACCATAGTGGATCTCCTTGAACTTAGCCACCCTCCAGTGCTAGATATCCTGGAAGATGGGTTTGTTAAAGCATCTCTGGGGCCTGACTCCCTTCCACCTGCTCCTAGGAAGCCTGATTGGTTTTATAGGGTCAGGGATTCCTATACATGGCTGTACTAAATCTGTTAGCGGATCCACTGAATAATGAAGGAGAATTTTCATCACCTACCAGGAACCATATCCCAAATGACAAGGAGAGCAGAGCCAATGGCAGGTTCAGGAAAAAAGTGCATATGGTTGCTTCCCTCACTTTCAAGGCTTTAAGCTGCCAGTCCCACATGTTTTCTTATCAACAGGCCCTGTTAGAACAGATGAGGACTAAGCCAGAGGGGAGTGAGGATAAAAACCTGAGTCCAGAGTTGCTGGAGTTATGAGAACTTTCTTGCCAAGTCACTAAGCACTTGAAGAAATGGTGTAAGATTCTGTGGCTGCATCATGCAGGACAATGGCTAAAGAACACAGTAGTGCAGCAAAGGTGGGGTGAAGGGGGTAAAATGTTGGGGGGTACGATCATCGAGAGCTCTTTTCTGTAATGAAATGCCGTATAGAGAAGCACTTGTGTTCAGTCTTTTTTTTTTTTTTTTGCTCTTTTGGTAAGTGCTGGGGGTGGGATGGCGTGGATTTGCTAGTGTGTGAGCACTGAGGTATTTGAATTTTATGGTATATTATTAGCTGGCTACTTCCTACAGCAATCTAAAAACTTTTTTGTAAAATTATTCTGATGATTTTAGCTTGGTATAAAAATAAACCAGGAAAAAAGATGTAAACATTTATCATAGGGATGAAAGCGCTTAACCTGATAAATAAATATTTTGTTTTTATTAGATTGTGCTAACCAGTCCATTTCTTAGTGTGGAGCTTCTGGTGTTCAAGACCCTCAGTGGCCAGTTTACATTTTATTTTCTTGGTTTATTTTACGCCACCATTCAAACGGGTTGTTTTTCTTAGTATAAAAATAAATATGGCTGGAATTCATCTGCTAACACCTTCATAAATCATATTTACTCGAACAATGTTGGTGTTTTTATTTTTACTAGCACGTATTGTTTGGGAAATACAGATATTCATTTGTAGTGTCATTGCTGAGCTTTGCTTGCCTGAAACAGCTCAAGGTGGACCAATAACTCTGTAATGTGAGCTATAAAGATCCAAAGCTCTGTGGCTGAAAGAGACCTAGTGAGCAAGAGTTACATTCAACAATTAAATACTTTTATATTCAGACTGGAGGGTAGCTAGGATGCTGTCTAACATACGATACTCATAACAAAAATAAAGACACATTAAAATCAACAGTCATTGTTTGTTGGATACATTATTAAAAAATCTTTGCAAAACAGGTAATATTTATTTGTAGTTAAGAGGAAAGCCATTCAGTAAATTATATCACAAAGCCCTGCATTTGATTCTCACAACCTCTCCTTGCATACTTTACTGCTCAGATCAAGGAATTTTATCAATCTGAAGCTACCTGAAGCTGCCTGGTCATCCCATAAAGCAGTTGGTCTTATTGCTATGTATGAGTTACCATTGTTAATAAGGACTAAGTAAATAAATATGGCAGCCAGATTGAAATGAGGAAGTGGTCAGTCTTTTTTAAGATACTTAAAGATGTTAAAGCATGGATTAGAAATTAATAAGGAGATAAAAGAGATGACAATAAAAGGCTTGTTTATTATGTTTTTTAATCCAGTTATTTTATGTTTTAGCTTTATTTATTATTAAAAAAAATAAATAAACAGCACCAAAATAATCTCACAGCAATGCACTTACACCATCTACTAACAAACCAACAGTGTATGATGCATCTACAATATATACAGTATTAAATGCACAAGTCTATAAAACAAAAATTTAAGTCAGATGGATGAACATATAGGAACACATAACAGAGAAAGTACATGATTGTCTGGCTTAATGTTGGAAGCCAATCAGCTTCCTACAGTAATCTGAATATTTTTTGAGGTGGGGGGTGGATTTGATTGTGCGTGATTGTCTGGTTTACTTTATGAAGCTGATTGGCTTCCTACAGTAATGTGAAGATTTTTTTTTTGTTTGCCTGTTGAGATGAGACGGCATGGATTTGATTATATGTGATTTTCTGGTTTACTGCAGGAAACCAATCAGCTTCATTTAGTAATCGGAAGACTTTTGTTCTACCTCTTCTGATGAGAGCTGGGACCATGAATTTTGGGGGGGCATAATTGGTTGGTTTGCTGTAGGAAGCCAATCAGCTTGATACAGCAGTCGGAAGATACCTTTGTTTTTTTTCTTTATTTCTTGCAGTTCTGGTCTGGTGAAAGCTGGAGAGGAGTGGATTTGGTGGTGCATGATTGTCTGGTTTACTGTGTAGAAAGTCAAGTTGTCTTTAGACATTTTTTTTTAATTTTCATTTGAAGAGCTGGAGGGAGCAGAAGTCCTTTTTTCTGTCTTCACTGAAGGGATGGGACACAGGTGTGTGGGACAGGCATAGGGAGCTATTTGAGCTAACTACACCTCTGTGAAGACGTGCCTGGTTGAGGTCTATGCCCCCACCAGGCAATATGAAGATATAAATCCTAAATGCTCTTTTAAATAAGTATCTACTCATTGACCTTGAGGAGTTGTATAAGAAGGTAGAGAAAAAGGGTAAAACCTCCCAGTCATTTAGGAAAGTTTTCTAGGTACAACAGATGTTTCCCTGCTGATACCTGGCTTTCTAACCCTAGACAAGACCCCACCCGAAATGACAAAGGAAAAAGGTAAGTTCAGAAAGGAATGGCAAACAAAATGCAGAAAAAACTCTTGAGGGGCCCTCAGGACTGAGACCTTCTGAGGGATTATGCCGTGACTCAACCTGGCAGATGCATTCTGATGGTTCACTTGTCACACCTGCACATGAGGAAATGACAGTGGTACTTGAAAAACAGTTAAAGTCAGCACCTGCACAAGAGGGAAACCAGTATTTCTCTGCTGCCATGCACAAAGAAAGAGATCTCATGGTGGACCTAACAGTGTATCATTTGAGAACGGGATGCCTTTTTGGCCTCCACAGCCATTGATGACTCTTACAATAGGCTTTTCAAGCATAACATGGGGAGCTCAGATGGGATATGTTTAGTTTCAAGAGACAGGATGATGAGGGAACACATACACATCTAGGAAATTATGGCACTTTTCCTGGCATTAAAAGCCTGTCTCCCTGTCATGCAAAAGAGAGAGTCATACAAGTGCAGAGACAGCAACACAGTTATACAGTGTATAATACATAAATAGACAGGCAGGGACTCAGGGAAAACATATTGGATCTGGTCATCACCAACATGGGGTCTCTATGTTCCACACCAGAGGTATACCTCTCTTTGGTAAGATCAGACCATAAACAAATCTCACTGGACATCCATATTCAGTCCTCACCACTAGCCAAGGAAACCACGGTGAAGAACTTCTCAAAAGCAAACTTCACACTTCTCAAAACTGAGGTGGAATCCTTCAAATCCCCCGGGCCAGTGGAAAATACGGCCCAAAATGCAGAATCCTTTACAAAAGTATTCTATGGACACCTACAGGAATGCATGGAGCATGCTATCCCAAATAAAACTAAGACTCACTCCTCCAAAGGCAGGAAACCTGTCTGGTGGACCCCGGCCATAAATAAGCTATACAACAGAAGGAGAAAGCTACTACATGACAGAGCAAAATCCCAAAAAGGGAAGGCGTCACTGATCAGTACTAGCAAGAAACTACGATCCCGCATAAAATCATCTAAGGCCAGCTTCGAAAGAAAAATTGCACAAGACACTAAAGATAATCACAAGGCCTTCTTTAGTTATGTCAGAAACTTGGGAGGCAACTCCCAGATATGCTCTGAGTTAGTGCAAAATAACAAACAATACACTGAACTCACAGACATTGCCAACATCCTGGCAGAAAGGTTCAGTGCAAACTTCTCCCCCCCTTCCCCCCAAAAAGAGCAAATGTCTATCCCAACAGAGTGTAGCCTTCCTGAGATCACAGATGCACAGGTGAGAGCTGCCCTCTCCAAAGCAAAAAACACATGGGACCAGACGGTGTCCCGGGCTGCGTCTTACACGAGCTCCAAGAAGAATTAAACCCTCATATAAAGTCACTGTTCAATCTCAGCCTTACTACAGGATATGTACCCAACGAATGGCGTACAGCAACAGTGGTCCCACTCCACAAAGGTGGTGCCACAACAGACCCCGGAAACTATCGCCCTATAAGCCTGACTAGCCTGGTCTGCAAAGCTATGGAGCGTATCATCATGGAAACCATAAACAAAGACATTGGGAACCTCCAGACACTGGATCCTACCCAATTCGGCTTTGTTAAGGGCAGATCTTGCCTCTTGAACCTGGTCGACTTCCTTGAAACAGTTACCAAAGCCATAGATGAAGGAAAGACCCCAAAAGTATCTCACCAAGAGGATCAAGGGGCTCAAACAGATGCCCTATGCAGTTTGACTAAAGAAACTCCAGCTCTACTCAGTTGCGTACCGCCTACTCAGAGGCGATCTGTGTCTGACGTATAAAGCCATGTCCAACCCAGAATTAATGGACATGCTTCACCTCAGGAAATCCAAATCCCTTAGAGCTACACGCTCCAGGGACTTGAACCTCAGCACAGAAATCAATAGGACATGCTGGAGGGACAGATTAATATCCCAGAGACTCCCCTCACTCTGGAATAAAATCCCAATCCATGTTAGGCAGAGCACCTTACTCTTCAAGAGAAATCTTGATGAGTGGATGGGAGATCGTAAGTTTACCCGTGGGATCTCTTCTGTGTCCCTGCTTGACAGAGGTACAGTAAACTAACCTTAAAAGGGCTACCTTCTGTGACCTACTATACAGAGGCACAGTCAACTAATCTAAAAGGGTGGCGAAAGCCAAACACACTCTGGCTAGGCTTATAAATGCCCTAGGGCAGATAGCCTAGTATCAACCTATCAACCTATCAACCTATCAATTCATATTAGTTATGTAGGATGGCCATGTAAGACTAGGAGATTTCAGCACAAGTGGGAGTATCCCTGAAGGCCACATATATACTTTCAGATCAGAATGTGATAGCAGGCAAACTGAACAGAGCATGGTTAGATAGATCACCATGAATAGATGCTACATAGGGAGACTTTCTTAGATTTGTCCAGCAGATGGAGTATACCAGATGTAAACCTGTTTATCTCACATATGAACAGGCAACTGCAACATTTTTGTTCAGTGATAGCAACACCAGGAGCCTGGAAGACAGATGTCTTCTCCTTGAACTGGGCAGGTCAGTTTATGCACACATTTCCTTCACTATCTTTTGAACCCCAGGTATTGAAAAAAGTAAAGGAGAAGCCAAAAGATAGCTTATTTTTTGGCTAAGACAGCACTCTTTCTATCTCCTATACAACCTGGCAGGAGAAAAACACGAGGTATTGCCTCAGTGAGCAGACCCCTAACACGAAACAGAGGGTCCCTGCTGTATCCTGTCTGGTCCCATGTAGGCTGACAGCCTGGATGATCTCACTCTTAATTTCTTAATTCCAGGTAGGCATAACTTTGCAGAGGGCATGGTAAACATTACGAAGGTGTCAAGGAAACACAGTACAAGAAACTCATACCTAGCAAAATGGAAAATGTTCTCCTTCTGGTTCAAGACCCCTAAAGGCTACAATACTTTCCTGGAATACCTGTCAGATCAGTATAAATCAAGTTTAATTTGCACATTATAAAATTGCATGTTTCTACTGTTTCATTCCATCTGCCCCTGGATCTCACCTTTTATATTCCAAACCTTAAGTTAAGGGTTTCCTATAGAAATGTTAGAACTCATAATGTCAAGTGATGACAGACCGAAAAAAAAGACCAAAACTGCAGGAGAGGAGCAACTCTCAAACATCGCTCCTCTCCTTTAAATTTGTTTTTTGCAGGGGCAAGCTCCCTGCACCTCCCAGTGTGGAGGCAAACCCCTGACACCCCCAAACACATATATACCAACTCTAAGATCACCATACTTCAGAAAAAAAGGAATATTCCAAGAAATGGCCATCTCAGATTTGGTATATTCAAGTCCATTTCTCAGCTATTCAGTCTCAGTATTTCAGAACTTACTCATTTGTGTTCTGATGTTTCAAATGGATACCTAAGTTATGCCATTCTTACTACTTTGACCACCTTGAAAACAGATTGCTCCACCATTGGCCTCAACTGTTAGCTAAAATTGAACCAGCAGGTTTTTGCCCTACTCAGTTGCCCTCTATGAAAATACTGCTCTTGATGCCAGTAGCCTCTGCTAGACAAGTTTCAGAAATCCAAGCCCTGATGTGCAACGAACCTTTTTGGGTGTTCCATCTAGACACAGTGACACTGCATATTGAACCTTCCTTTATGCCTAAAGCGGTTACCAAACTTACTTTAAACCAGACCATTCAGTTTTCAGTCTTTTTTATTTTTTACCAGAGCCTCAAATTGTAGTGTAGAAAACCCTGAATTCCCTTGATGTACATAGCCATCTGAGAGTTTATCTACACAAAGCTAATGATTTGAGAAAAACTGGTGGTCAGCTATTTGTCTCTTGCAAAATAGAAGTAGTGTAAACCTATTAACAAATAAACCCTTCCCCAGTAGATAGTCACCCATTGACTGTCCATATTGCAATTGCTTTTGTTATCAACTTCCTGGGATGCAAGTCCCAGGCTGTATTAGAGTGCATACAATTAAATCTACAGCTGAGCAGCAGTTCCTTAGAGAAGTTACAACCAAGGTAATTCTTGAAGCAGCTACTTGGTCTTTAGTGCACACTTTGGAATTTCCAAACACTTCAACTTGAGATAGTTCAGGTTTTGTCTAAACTATCATGTATAGTCTTGTCTCCAAAAAAACTAATCTCTATCTCTCCATTTTCTTGCTGCTTTGCAAATCTTCTTAAGAACTAAAGTATGCAGCAGTTAATACTATGATGAACATAATATAGTTGTGTTCTGAACTTATTATAAATGCAGATGTTTGAGTAGTTTTACAGCTACTCCCTCCCTACACCCACATACTGCATTTGCTCTGAAGTTACTGAGAGGTTGAGGTGCCACCCTTTTTTACCTTCCACCTTGTATACTGCCAGGCCCTTATCCCTTGCTTATTGGCTTTCTACTTAGAGCATTGGGATTGAGGCATCTTAACGTTGACTTGGGCCAGTAGCAAAGGTGCTACCTGGTCCAGTGTGCATTAGGGGTGGGGGCTTCCCGGTTTTGTCACAACAAGAATGATCTGAAAATGGTGCCAGCCAGTGCAGTAATTCAGCAGTTATACTGCTGATGCTTTCACTTCAGAGGGAGGGCTTTAACCATATCACTGCAGTAGGGTAGAGCTCTGGAAGATTGGCTGGATGTGGGCTATCTGTAGGCAGGATATCCCACGGAGACAGGACTGCAACAGAAAACTACTTTAACATCTACACTTATTGCAAGTTACTAAAAGAATTGCACCTTTGGGTAGCTAATTGTTTAGTGGACAGCAATTCACAGACTGAGCCACTAGCTAGCCTCATTAGCGTAGCATCCATGATAATTGGTCTTAGCTTGCAGGGTGTAATGTCACAGAGGGCCTAAGTTTGTATTAAAGTACAATGATAAGGCTACTGAGCTGTGCACTAGTCTAAAGAGTGTATGGGAGTATTGTCTATGTAGGCAAACCAAAAGGTCTTTGGGTAATAGCCCCAACATTGTTTTTGGTAGGGGTAACAATGTGAAAAATATTCTTGAAAAGGAAAATAAAAGGTACATAAGGTCTCGTATGAGTAAATGTGGTACATGTACAGGATGTAGATTCATTGCAGTGGGATCCTATATATGTGTTGTTGGTTATAGGCGTACTATTGCAAGTCCGGGGTTATGTAACTGCAACACGAGGAACTGTGTATACATTGCGTCATGCATGTCATGTGAAGCTTTCTATATTGGCATGACTATCCGAAGATTGAAAGATAGAATTGGGGAGCACAACAGTTCCATAAAAAGGAAGGATGAACATAATGCTTTATATTTGCACACCAAAACATGTGACAATTTTAATAAATTCCTATTTTTTATTATAGACAGGGTGATGCCTCACACAAACTGTGATATTAGTAACAAGGTTGCGTTACTTGAAATGGAATGGCAGATTAGATTAAACGCTACGAGGCATCCAGGCCTCAATAAACACATCTCTTTAAAACCTCAGTTGAAATATAGAGCAAGTGTGATTTAATTTCATCATAACTTTATTATATATGTTTCTATGTATTTTTACATCTTTATTTGTTTGCAATTTAACAACATTGTTATGTATGAATGCACTTATTGGTTGCCAACAATAATGCTACACTATTTTATCAACTAATATTTATTAATCAAGTAATTAATCAATTAGTCTGTAGGTTTAGTGGGTGTATATATATGTGATTGTTTTTACTGTGATTTATGACTCTGATGAAACCAGGTTGCTGGTGAAAGCGCTCAGTCTTTGCATCTGTTGGAATAAATTTTATATCTTCAGTGCCTTGGTGCTCGTGCCTTCCTTGCTTACACTGTGGTGGAGTTTTTACGATAATTTCGAGTTCGGATCCTAATTTTGGAATTCCTTTGTGTTTTGGGCATTGTTGTTATCTCGACCTGGTGTTTTGTTCGTGGAGGTGTGGTGTACTGGGACATGGAAGGTATATTACAAGAACTAACTACCGTTTTGGGCAAATTGGTTAAAGTTTACAGTGATGTGCAGCGAGGTAATGGAAACGAAGTAGACAACAGTCCCACAGATTCGCAAATGCAATTATACACCTTGCATTCACCAATTTCCATCACCCCGGGGCAGAGGGTGATTAATCCCACTACCTACAGTGGAGTAGTTAGCAACAAAGGTTCAAACCAAGTTACAGGAGATTCGGTGGAACCAGTGCCGTCTACATCGTTGACTGATACAGTTCGGGTACATGAATTGACTTCCTGGTTTGAGGCGCCGGCTTTTGACGTGGGGCTGGAAGCACTAGGAAGCAATAACTGTTGCAGTAATGGCAAGGGGGTATATTTTCCTACACTTAAAGAACAAATTTTTAAGTACGAAAAGCTCTGTAAGAAATATAGGGCTGTGCAGCTCGACAACTTGTTTTTGAGGAAATCTAAGGAGCTGAAACAAATACCTAGGGGTCTGCATGTATGGAAAATGCCCATGGGTGTCGACTTGGACTCCGATGCCTTTGGTGAGCTAGTGCTATTGTTTGAAAAAACAGGTATGGAGTTACTAGACATTATCATCCGTAACAATGACATTAAATTGGTCAACATTCGGGAAGAAATTAATAGACTGCATGTTAGTATAACATCGGACTTGTTATTTTTTGAATATAAAAGCAATTTTGAAAAGGTTATCAAAAACATTGAAGCCTTTGTTGTTAAAAATAGGATGGTCAAACATAAGAAATTGGCTAGGGACACAGCGGAATATGTGAACAAGGTAGCCTACCCTCCGGGTAGGAAAAGTAATAATTTGAGAGTAGACACGGTTGAGAATCAAATTTCTGATGACACACCCGGTCGCTCATTTGGAGTCAATTCCAGACGAGGACAATGTTTTTTTAGATGCTCAAGTTTATCCGCGCAGGTCGGAGAGGCTTCTAAACAGGAGGCCGCAAGCAAGAAATGTTCCTTACTTTTACCCAGCGACGAGGGGAATAAATCGTCGTTGATGACATCCATCAATGTACTGAATGTTGATTTTAATGTTTATTTCAACCTTGGATTTGAAATGTTGTACGGGGGGGATGATACTGTTTATGGGAGTAATGTTAGAATGTGCACCTCAGAAGGTGTTTTTCAAAGTGGAAACACATTATCATGCAATGAGCAAACAGTATGTAGCAATAACCTTGTTGTCAACTATGCACAAGCTTTGTTAGATGTTAAATTGAATCCTTGTAACAACACTTGTGACATAAATCATTTGTGTCCTATATTAGCTGAAGGTAACGACATGATTAATTTAAATCAGAATTTAACTGTTGAGAGTGTTCATGAAAATAGTTTGATGATGAACGGAAGATTAAATATCAATGAGATTGAGGTGGAAGTGTCCATTAATGAGAATTGTGGCACGACACCTGCTTTGAGGCATGAAATCCTTAAAAATAGGGGTTTTACCATCTACAACTACACCGATTTGGACATCAGTCAAACCCATTTTGAGTTGTTTAGCAAAGGCATTAGTTTTGTCCCGAATTTTAGATTGGATATTGCACAGGTATTAATAAATTTGAAACTCTACACGAGGAAACTTAATCTCCAGTTGTATTTTTCGGCCTTTGGACCTGGGGTAGGGGTCCTCAGTGAAAATCCTGGTACAGCTAAATTAAAAAGAAAGAGTATATTTATGCCCCCCCCCTAATGCTGAAATAAGTATGTTTGAGCAGTTAGTTGAACATGATTTTAGGAGAATATGCTCTCAAAGATGTCAACTCGATGATAATTTATCAGAAGGGGAAAGAAGGGTCCTACATGAGTTAGCAACAACAAATCAATATAGATGTATGCGTCCAGACAAAGGAGGGGGCATGGTCATCATGAGTAGAATAGATTATAGTGGACACATTATGGAGTTGCTAGGTGATGAGTGCACCTATAGTCGAGTTTCAAATCACGAGGTCAACAGGGCATATACTAAGATCGACATGTTTTTATTGGATGCATTATACCAGGGGTCAATTAGTGAAAGTGAATTTGACTACCTTTCTGTCAAATTTCCAAAAATGCCTAAGCTATTTGGGATACCTAAGGTCCATAAAGGAACTGACCATTTACAATTTAGGCCAATAGTATCAGCCAAAGGGTCTAAGACTGAACCTTTAGCATCTTTTGTTGACCAATTGTGTAAAAAAGCCCTTACAGATGCTCCACATATTCTTAAAGATTCTTGGCACTGTTTGGAGAGGCTTAGGGAAATTCATTGTGTAGATGTTGACACGTTTGGTTTTTTAACTATTGATGTCACAAATCTTTTTTCGGTGATACCGCATAAGGAGGGCTTAGAATTGTTTTACAGTAGTTTGTTGGACAGTCCCAGTTTTAACAACGAAAGAATAGATATTTGTCATGAATTTATGGAACTTATATTGAACAATAATTATGTTCTTTTTGAAGGTGAAATATTCCAACAAATTAAGGGTGTGGCGATGGGGGCTCGATGTGCCCCTGTCTATGCCAACCTGGTACTTTTGGCATGGGAAAGACTTTATATCTTTGTATCTAGTTTCAAGGACAATATCTTGTTGTACAGTAGATTTTTAGATGACTTATTAATTCTGTGGAAGGGAGATGAGGACAGTGTGGTAGAGTTTATGTCCTATATCAATGGTACCACTAAGTTTCTTAGGTTCACCTATTCTTGGAACACGATGTCTACAAACTATTTGGACATCTCTATATTTAAAATGGATGGGAGTTTAGTTAGTAATATTTTTAGGAAACCTAGCTACTCCAATTCTATGTTACACTATAAGAGTTGCCATCCTTTTCATCAAAGGAAAGGGGTGGTAAAAGGACAGATGGTCTGTATGTCCAGACTTGTTAGTAATGATGAGATCTTTAAAAAGGAAATGTATAAATTGATTGGGATGTTCCTTGAGAGAGGCTATCCTTTAGCATTACTACTTAAAATTAAGAAGGAAATTTACAAGAAAAGAAAAACTATATACATTCCGATATTAAAAAATAATAATATGACATCTTTGGGTAGTTGGGATAGTGGTACTAATACACAGATGGGAGGGCCTAAGTTTGTATTAAAGTACAATGATAAGGCTACTGAGCTGTGCACTAGTCTAAAGAGTATTGTCTATGTAGGCAAACCAAAAGGTCTTTGGGTAATAGCCCCAACATTGTTTTTGGTAGGGGTAACAATGTGAAAAATATTCTTGTAAAGGAAAATAAAAGGTACATAAGGTCTCGTATGAGTAAATGTGGTACATGTACAGGATGTAGATTCATTGCAGTGGGATCCTATATATGTGTTGTTGGTTATAGGCGTACTATTGCAAGTCCGGGGTTATGTAACTGCAACACGAGGAACTGTGTATACATTGCGTCATGCATGTCATGTGAAGCTTTCTATATTGGCATGACTACCCGAAGATTGAAAGATAGAATTGGGGAGCACAACAGTTCCATAAAAAGGAAGGATGAACATAATGCTTTATATTTGCACACCAAAACATGTGACAATTTTAATAAATTCCTATTTTTTATTATAGACAGGGTGATGCCTCACACAAACTGTGATATTAGTAACAAGGTTGCGTTACTTGAAATGGAATGGCAGATTAGATTAAACGCTACGAGGCATCCGGGCCTCAATGAACACATCTCTTTAAAACCTCAGCTGAAATATAGAGCAAGTGTGATTTAATTTCATCATAACTTTATTATATATGTTTCTATGTATTTTTACATCTTTATTTGTTTGCAATTTAACAACATTTTTATGTATGAATGCACTCATTGGTTGCCAACAATAATGCTACACTATTTTATCAACTAATATTTATTAATCAAGTAATTAATCAATTAGTCTGTAGGTTTAGTGGGTGTATATATATATATATATATATATATATATATATATGTGATTGTTTTTACTGTGATTTATGACTCTGATGAAACCAGGTTGCTGGTGAAAGCGCTCAGTCTTTGCTTCTGTTGGAATAAATTTTATATCTTCAGTGCCTTGGTGCTCGTGCCTTCGTTGCTTACACTGTGGTGGAGTTTTTACGATAATTTCGAGTTCGGATCCTAATTTTGGAATTCCTTTGTGTTTTGGGTGTAATGTCACAGCACCATTTTGAGCAACTCTGCTGATTACTCAACAAATGCGGAATAGAGGAACTTGAGGACACATTCTGTGGATTGGGAGATTCATGGAGATGTGCCTGGTAAAGTCCCTCACCAAGAACAGCTAAACCTGTGGTGGATAACAGTGACAATGAGCAAGATGTCATGATGCTTGTATAACTGGGCACCCCTGACACTGGCATCACACTGCAACATTTGCCTTTGGCTATAAGGGAGTCATTTATGAACACTAGAAACCTTCTGAAGGACATACTGCAAGGAAGTGGGATGTGAAGGCTTTATGTTGAAGCATGGCTACAGTATGTAAGAGGTAGAGGAAGAGGCTGTGCATAGCACTAACTGTAAGTGACAGACAGATGTAAAAAGGGGTGTGATGCTGTGGCCCACAGTATATAAGCAGAAGACACCTGGGGCTAGAAGTATGGACATCACAAAGCATACAGTACACACTCATTGACTGTCATTTTCATCCACAAGTGTACACAGCAGTCTGAGAGAGGCAGCACCTGGAATAGTTCATTGCCAGGACAATTAAATGATATTGCAGGCCTTTTGCATACACAGAATGCACCCCTGAGCAAAGGTGCCACAGACAAACATTAGTGGGACCAGCTATGACAGGGATATAAGTGCTGTGGGCGGCCATAATAGGTCTGTACAACACATGTGACAAAGACTTAGTGATAAGATATTCCATACAAAGGAAAAGGCATAGGACTTTGTATCAGATAGTGTCCATTAGAGGTGGTAGGCCTATAACATTGAAATGACTCAGGTTTAAGCTGTTTTGAGTCGCTTGCTAGTCATAGAAGTGACCCCACAAACCTGGGGATAGCTTGGATGTGGGTGCTGGATTGGTGCCAACTACCTGATTTTCAGTAGAGTAGAGGAAGTACTACACTAATAAGGTCTATTGCAGTACAGTATAGCACACTCCACTGCATGTTTAAAGGGAGGGATTGACCAAGGCCCATCTGTGTGTCTGTCCTTCCAAGTACTTCTGGTCTGCAACTGCAGTAACCTACATAACAAATTATGTCTGCCAGTGTATTCTATGCTTGCATTTTTTAACTAATTCACAATGCCATTTCTCCTGAGACAGCTTCCCCTTCCACTCATAAACCCCTCACCAAAACCCCCATATATAATCTCAGGGGTATGTCTCAATCTCAACCCACCCTGCTAACTCCAAAAACTCAGCTTCATTGCAATGACCATGCATTCTCCATCCTAGCACCTAAGCTATGGGACTCCATTCCTGTCTCAATCAGAGACATCCTAAAGTACTCAAACTTCAAACAACAGCTGAAGGGGACTACCTCTTCACCCAAACAAAGTGCAGATGCACTCACACAGGTCACACTACATGAACATTGCAGGTCTCTTCCACCCCTTTATCCCTGTTTCATCCTTTCTTATCTCATCTTGTCATCCCTTCATTTTCTGCCTGTCGCTAGTCCTACGTCCCTTTTCTCTTCACATCTCTCAGACGTCCTCTCCTTCCTACTCCTCTACCCTCTGACTGCCTCTCTTACCATTTCTCTGCTTCTACCCATGATATCCTTTCCTGCAGCTGTTCACACTCGCCCCTTCTAACATTTTTATACCTCTGTATGTAATAGTATGCTTTTGTTTCTTCTGCATTAGCTATTTCATTCAGTATGTCTACATTTTATCCAAAAGTCTCTGCTTTGCATGATTCCATTTTCTGTCCGTGTTTTGGCATTGTACAGTGCTTTTTGAAGTAAATGTTGTAGCATATTCTAGCATCTGTAAATATGTATATATTTTTAGCATATACGTGTATCTGTAAATTATGTTTTGTTCATTTCTTATGTGACCCTGTTAACCCAGGCTGTACCTGCAGCTGGTGCACTGAGATCAGTGCACTACCCCAGTAAGCAAATATAGCTATATAAAATAAATAAGTAAACAAGTAAATAAATGTGTTGTGGTGTGCTTGTCACAGAGGTTATAGGACATATATATGTTTGGGGAAACAGTGGTGTTGTGTGGAAGGTGTAGCACAGCACATCAGCACAGAGCTGACAATTATGGCGGCATGCAAGGGGTGTAAGCCAATGACACACAGTAGTATTATCTACAACATTACAGAAGGAGAAGTCCTTGTATTCACCATTATAGAAGCCCCTGTACAAGTATGAGCTAAACACACACCAATATGTGATGCACATCTTGCACTTGAGAGTCCCTAATCAGCTCCACCTGTGCTTCAGCATATACAGCATCTAAAGTGCATGCCACCTTTCAGGGGTGCATGCCTACCATAGGTGATAGAGATATGTTCATAGGTTCATAGGTTGGTACTAGGCTATCAGCCCTAGGGCCTATACAAGCCTAGCCATAACAATTCCCTGGCTATTTCTTTCCACATTATTTACTTTCCTGGACCCCTGTCTAGCAGGGCGACTGACGTGATCCCTGGGGTGAATTTCCTTTTTCCCATCCAAACGTCAAGGTTCCTCTTGAAGAGGTCCAAAGAGGCACTCTGCTTGACATGTATGGGCAATCTATTCCAGAGTCTGGGGAGTCTCTGGGTCAGGAACCTATCCCTCCAGCATGTTTTGTTTATTGTGATGACAAGGTTTAGATCCCTGGAGCGTGTAGCTCTGAGGGATTGGGATTTCTTTAAGTGTAGCATGTCCAACAGCTCTGGGTTTGACATGGCCTTGTATGTTAAGCAGAGATCGCCTCTGAGTAGACGATATGCGACAGAGTATAGCTAGAGTTTTTTAAGGCAGTCAGCGTAGGGCATCTGCTTTAGGCCTGTGATTCTTTTAGTGAGGTATTTCTGAGGCCTTTCCAGTTGTTGCAGATGTCTTGAGAGGTACATACCAAATGGGGCGTTGTATTCTATAATGGGTCTAATGAGGGATGAGTACAGTGGGACAATGACCTCCTTTTTTCTGGATGAAAAGCCCTTCGTGATGAGGTGTGCCACATAGAAGGATTTCCTGACTGTTGTGGCGATGTGGTTATCGAAGGTGAGACCACTGTCCACCTGTGTCCCTAAGTCTCTTATCACACTTTCTGTGTTTAGTGTACTGCCACCTATATGGTAATTCATGGATACATGTTTTTTCCCAAAGGGGATAACAATACATTTCTTGGCATTGAGCTTGAGCCCATGGCTCTGGCACCAAGCATCTGTTTCTGTAAGGCCCTTTTGTAGAGTATCCACATCATTTGGGGATTCAATAATGGCTCCCAGTTTGCAGTCATCTGCAAACTTTGTTAGCCAGAGTCCCTTAGTGTTGACCTGTACTTCAGAGAAGTAGATGCCAAACAAGAGCGGCCCCAGGACTGAACCCTGAGGTACTCCACTTGTCACTTGTCTGGAGCTGGATTTGGAGTCGGCTACTTTTACAGTGTGGGTTCTATCAGTAAGCCATTTAGCAACCCATTGGGTGACATAGGGATTAATACCCAACTTAGTAAGTTTATCTATGATTCCAGAGTGGGGGATGGTGTCAAAGGCCTTGGCAAGGTCTAGATAGGCTGTGTGGACCACCTTACCTTTGTCCATGGCTCTGGAGACTGATTCAAAGAAGTCAATCAGGTTCAGGAGACAAGATCGGCCCTTCACAAACCCAAACTGGGTGGGGTCCAGTGTTTGAAGGTTGCCAATGTCTTTGTTTATAAGTTCCATGATAATACGCTCCATGGCCTTGCAGATAAGGCTTGTCAGACTGATGGGATGGTAGTTTCCGGGATCCAAGGTGGATCCCCCCTTGTGGATTGGGATAACTGTAGCTCTGTGCCACTCAGTGGGCACACTTAGGTGACAGCCCGGGATGTCATCTGGTCCCATGGATGCTGTATTCTTGGCTTTAGAGAGTGCGTTTTGTACCTGTGTGGCCGTTATCACTGGAATTTGGCAGTCTTCCGGTATTGAGATGGGCCATTTAGGGGGTGAGAGGGGGGTGAAGTTGGCACTGAATCGATCTGCCAGGATATTGGCAATATCCTTTGGATCAGTATATTTATTGCCATTCTGTTTTAGCTCAGAGCAGATCTGAGCATTGCCATTTAGATTCTTGACATAGTTATAGAATGCTTTGTGGTTGTCTTTGGAATCTTTGGCAATTTTATTTTCATAACTAGCTTTGGAGGATTTTATGAGGCATCTCAGTTTCTTACTGAGGCTAGTAAGGGAGTTTTTTGCATCCTGGGATTTTCCTCTTTTCTGCAAAAGTTTCTTCCTTTTGTTGTAAAGTTTGTTTATGGCAGGGGACCACCAGATTGGCTTCCTTTTTTTGGATGAGAGCATTTTGGTTCTATTTGGGATGGTACGATTCATGCATGAGTGGATGTGCTCGTACAGTGCCTTAGTGTAGGATTCAGCAGTTGAACTTTCAGTTCCCGTCTGCATGGGTGTCATGAAGTTTGTCACTTCTGACTTGAGTAGCATGAAGTTGGCTTTGGAAGTTTTTTATGGTGGTTTCTTTACTGGGGGGTGGGGGTGGGATGTGGACGTTAAGGGTGATTAGCTTATGGTCAGACCTGACTAACGAGGGGGTGACCATAGGTATGGAGCATTGATTTGCCATGTTGGTAATGACCAGGTCTAGGATATTGGAGCCCCTGGTGGGACTATGGATTAGTTGATCCAGGGCGTTGGAATTTATGAATTCCAAGAACCGTTGGGCAAAGGTGTTGGGACATGAGTAGTTTTCCCAGTTAATGGCAGGGTAGTTAAAATCACCCAGTATTAGGGTGTTTGGTTCTATCTTAATATTTTCCAGTAAGTTTAAAAAGGTGTAGTGAGAATCTTGGGGTATGGTGGGGGATCTGTAGCAAGCTACAATTTGGATTGCAGTCTTACCTAGTGTTAGTTGCACTTGGAGAATTTCAGACACATTGTGTTGGCCAACTAGCCTGGTGGTGTGAATATCCTTGGTGAATATTGACACTCCTCCACCTTTAGTGTTTCGGTCCTGGTTTGGTGGTGAGGAATTAGGTGCTGACATGATTCAAGGTCCTTCCCTGATATGACTACAATACTTTCCATTAACCAGCAGATGTGCAGCTCAGTGATCCAGGCATGAATACTTGCTACCCACAGCATTTAGATATGGTGAGTATGCTTTGTAGCTTGTTGGACAACCCGCACCAATTCCACAGTGACATGGAGTATGGAGACAGGACGATCACAATACTTCTGAGGTTGCTGCTGACAAATGTATTCATAGGTGCCTCTGTGATATATATTGCTATGCCTACCCAGTCAACCCCTACAAGCCATGCTTTCTGTGGATCTGGAAGAGTCTGAAGGTACATAGGTCAGACACAGTCTTCCCCAAGTCAGACTACACAGACAGTGACTGAGAGAGAATCACTGTCACCACTGGATACACTACCTTCAGCTGTGGGTGTCTTCCTGATTGTGGACAATGGTGCACCTCGGCCTCAACACTTGGGAGACTTCATCAGACAGCATATGCATTTCCTTAGTTTTACCCCCTTCCCTGCTGCCTCAGTTGTAGCCATTGACCAGGTCTTGGATATCAGTATCAAACACTAGTACACCCAGTCAGGGTGAGCATACATGGTTCTGTAATTCTGTTGCCTCCCTACCACAGACTGCATAAAGTCCTAACACTGCAAGCCAACATGGCAACTTGACCCTACTACTGAAGGATGTAATCCCCATCATCCCACAGTCTTCCAGAGTATGTGGCTACTGTGTTCATCTCCCATAATTGTTGCACTAATCTATCTCTGTGCCACCCCCTATCTATACAGATGATAACTGTGCTCTGGTAACCCCCAAACCTGTGTGAGTATGGTCATAGGTAGGTACTAGGCTATTGACCCTAGGGCCTATATAAGCCTAGCCAAAAAGGTACCCTGGCTTTCGCCACCCAAGAACATTATTTTCCTATGCCCCTGTCAAGCAGAGCCACAGAAGTGATCCCCATGGTGAATTTCCTATTTTCCATCCAATCATCAAGATTTTTCTTGAAGAGTGCTAATGAGGAGCTCTGTTTGACATAGATAGATAGTCTGTTCCAGAGTATGGGAAGTCTCTGGGACAGGAATCTATCCCTCCAGCATATTCTGTTTATTGTGGTGACAAGGTTTAGGTCACTACAGCGTGTAGTTCGGAGGGAGAGGGATTTCTTTAAGTGGAGCATGTCCATCAGCTCTGGGTTTGACATAGCTTTGTATGTTAGGCAGAGATCGCCTCTGAGTAGGCGATATGTGATGGAGTACATCTGGAGTTTTTTGAGACGATCTGCATAGGGTATCTGTTTGAGGCCAGTAATCCTCTTTGCGAGGTATTTCTGTGGCCTCTCCAGTTGTTGTAGATGTCTTGTGAGGTACATACTAAAAGGGACGCTGTACTCTATAATGGGTCTAATGAGTGATGAGTAGAGAGGAACAATTACCTCTTTTTTTCTGGATGAAAAACCTTTTGTGATGAGGTGTGCCATGTAGAAGGATTTCCTGACCACTGTGGTGATGTGATTATCAAAGGAGAGACTACTGTCCACCTGTGTCCCAAAGTCTCTTATCACACTTTCAGTGTTAAGTAGACTACTACCTATGTGGTAGTTCATGGGTACAGAGTTTTTACCAAAGGGGATGACAATGCACTTTTTGGCATTGAGCTTTGAGTCTCAGTGAGGCCCTTTTGTAGGATGTCCACATCGTTAGGAGTTTCGATTATGGCTTCCAGTTTGCAGTCATCTGCAAACTTCGTTAGCCAAAGACCTTCTGTGTTAGCCTGTACTTCAGAGAAGTAGATACCAAACAGGAGAGGACCCAGGATTGAACCCTGTGGTACTCCACTTGTCACTGGTCTGAAGTCGGATTTGGAGTCTGCTATTTTCACAGTGTGGGTTCTCTCCGTGAGCCAGTTGTCAACCCATCTTGTGACATAGGGATTTATACCTAGTTTAGTGAGTTTATCTATAATTCCAGAGTGGGGGATGGTATCGAAAGCCTTGGCGAGATCTAGATAGGCCGTTTGAACCACCTTACCCTCATCTATGGTTTTGGTGGCTACTTCAAAGAAGTCTTATCAGGTTTAGGAGCCATGATCTGCCTTTTACAAACCCAAACTGGGTGTGGTCCAGAGTTTGGAGATTACCAATGTCTTTGTTTATGAATTCCATGATTATATGTTCCACAGCCTTGAAGACCAGGCTCATCAGGCTAATGGGGTGGTAGTTCCCGGGGTCCGTCGTGGCTCCCCCTTTGTGGAGTGGGATAACCATTGCGGTGCGCCATTCAGTTTGCACAAAGCCTGAGGTGAGGCTATGATTGAACATGGTACTTAGGTGTTCTTGGTTTTGGAGAGTGTGTTTTTTACCTGTGCAGCCGTGATTACAGGAACTTTGCATTCTTCTGGTATAGAGATGGGCCCTCTAGGGGCTGAAAGGGGGGGGTAAAGTTAGCACTGAACCTATCTGCAAGGATGTTGGCAATATGAGTTGGTTCTGTATATTTAGTGCCATTGTGCTGTAACTCAGAGCAGATCTGATTGTTGCCATTGAGATTCTTAACATAGCTATAGAATGCTTTGTGGTTGTCTTTAGAGTCAGTGGCAATTTTGTTTTCATAATTAGCTTTGGAGGATTTTATAAGGGATCTCAGCTTCTTACTGAGGCTGACCAGGGAGCTCCTCCAGTCATGGGATTTTACTGTTTTTTGCAACAGTTTCTTTCTTCTGTTCTAGAGTTTGTTTATGGCAGAGAACCACCAGTTTGGCTTCCTTTTTTTGGAGGATAGCATCTTGGTTCTGTTAGGGATAGCACAATCCATGCACTTGTGTAAGTGCTTATAAAGTGCATTTGTGTAGGATTCAGCAGTCGTACCTCTATTGTCCGTCTGCATGGGTGTCATGAAGTCTGCCACTTCTGTCTTAAGAAGTGCGAAGTTAGCTTTGGAGAGGTTTTTTATGGTGGTTTCCCTAATGGGGGTTGGGGGCGGGATGTGGATGTCTAGGGTGATTAGCTTGTGGTCAGATCTGACCAACGAGGAATTGACCTCTGGTGTGGAACACTGGTCGGCCATGTTGGAAATGACCGGGTGTAGGATATTGCTGCCCCTGGTGGGGATGTGAATAAGTTGATCCAAGGTGTTGGAATTTATGAATTCCAGAAAACGTTGAGCAAAAGAGTTGTTAGATGAGTAGTTTTCCCAGTTAATGGTGGGGTAGTTAAAATCACCCATTTAAACCAAAGAATGAACCTGGATGCCTCTGTTCAGCAAAACAATAAAGCCACAGAGAGAAATGTAGGCGACTTCCGTTTAATAGTAAGAGCCACAAAACAACAAAGCACATAAACGTATTCAACACTTCGTTTTCATTTCTAGCACTTCCTCAGATGTGGGCTGTCACAAACCAGTCCACTACAAATAGTAAAAAATCATGACATCACTAATCAATTAACCAATAGTATTGTTTAAAAAACATTAAAATGTTTTAAAATAATTATATTGTATTAAATAATCTATCCACAAATCATTAAATGTGTTAAAAACTGTTTACAAGTACTAGTAAAAACATACTAATATGTATTATTTAATTATATGAAAGTAAACATAAGTGGAAGATAAATATAATAAACACATAAAGCATACACATATGTACTAAAACCATACCATAAAAATATTATGCATTATATGTATAAAGTGAAGCAAAAACAGGCCATGGGTCTGTATAAACAGTAGCATGAAGGGAAAAAGCATATTTACAATTCTTACAATTTAGCTGCCCTCAGTTTTAAAAGTGGAGCCAGTGACACATATTCATTTAACCCTGGCCTTTTATTGGCCTCTAAGATCACTTGCCACCACAGTTCTCTATATTCTAGTAGTTGAAATCGTTCATTATTAGGGTGTTGGGTTGTACCCTAATATTTTCCAGTGTATCAAGAAATGAGGAGTGGGAATCCTGGGGCATGGTTTGGGGTCTATAGCAAGCTACAATTTGGATTGCGGTCTTGCCCAGAGTTAGTTGCACTCAGATAACCGTGGATGCATTATGCTGTACAACTAGCCTGGAGGTGTGGATATCCTTAATGAATATGGACACTCCTCCACCTTTAGTGCTTCGGTCTGGGTTAGGTGTCCGAATGGTGTGGCATGAATTATAGCTTGGTAATGCAGGGGTGCTCTCTGGAGCTTTGAACAAGGTCTCTGTCACTGCACAGATGTCAATGTTCTCCATTTTAAGGAGTGCCTTGAGTGAGTGCATTTTGAGGTTTAGACTTCTAGCATTGAGTAGCATTATCCTCAGATTTTGCTTGCTTGTTACGGTGGTGAATTTGTCATTTGAACCTTGCCTAAAAAAGGCAGTATAGGGGTGGCAAGAGCCTTAGTCAGTATCCGGAATCCCAAGGGCGACAGGTTCAGGCCATCTCTGTCAAAGCATCGTGGTCTGTCGATCATGTCATCCCAAGCAGACAAATACTGGATCCCCTTAGAATGACACCAGAAGCTTAGCCAATTGTTCAAGTCAATCATTTTGTCCTTGTACTGTGGTATCATTCTGGGTGATGGCAGGATGCTACTGAGGGCTAGGGTCATACATGCCTGGGCTACAAGATCGGAGAGCTCCTCAATGTCTCTTTTCATGTAGTCCAGGGAGGTAAGTCTCAGGTTATTCACACCAACATGGACAATGACAGAGTCATATTTGTACTTGTTGTGGCGTGACCTGAGTGCATGCGTTATGTGGCAGATCCTGGCACCCGACAGGCAGCTGACAGTAACTTTCTCCTTGTTTAGCCTAGTGAGTGGAACATCAGTGTGCCTGACTATAGAGTCACCTATGACTAAAGTGTCGGGTACATTATTATGCCTTATAGGCTGTGGTTGAATGGCACACTGAGATTGTGGACTGTGTGTCATTTGGGTTGTGTTGGGGGGGGTGGCGTTTGCTTGCGTTTCTGCTTTGGAGGTCCCTGTTGCTTGGGCAGGTTTTTATTGAGAGCCTCCATGAATGTAGGTGTGTGTTTTGCGTTTCTATGTGTGTGTTTTGGTGGTGTAGATTTTGAGGGACTATGTGATGAGTGTGGTGTGGTGCAAGTGTTTACCTTCTCCTCTTGACTGTCTATTCCAGTCTTGGGTGCAGAGAGCTTTGCTTCCAGTTTGGCTGTATAAGTGCATCTCTCACAGGTTGTAGTGTTGGGTGGTAGGGGGAGAGGGTTGTCTGTGTACATGAGGCAATTGCTGCATTGCCCCAAGATGCCCAGATTCAACAGGTGGACAGGAGAAAACACCGGGAGCTGACCCTTAGACATGCCTGGATAGGCACTTATTTATTAAGTACTAAAAATTGCTTTCCTCTAGACAAGTGAGAAGAGTTAAGTGCTGTAGTAATTTGTAGCTTATTTAGTGCTTACAATGAGTTCTGAACAAGTGCTGAGCTCTACAAAGAATCAAAGAAAATTCAATATGTGTTGTAACTTTTTGTGGAGCTTTTCTCCCCGAGCCTCCACTGAAAACGTGCTCTCGAGCCCAGTGGACCTCCCCGGTCGCCAAACTGGAATAAATAAATAAAATAAATATAATTTGAGTGCTGAATCTAAAACACTGGCTATTTCTAAGAAACAAAATTAAGCTAGAAGGCTTCTCTCCAACACAGAAAGTTTGGGGGCTCAGAAGTTTACAAATAGTCCTGGATACAGCAAATATATATGTGGACTAGAGTACTTACAGGAAAGGCAGGAAACAAACTTAGATATTTTTTTTCTTTCCCAGATGCTCTCTTTGTACACAGTTGGAGTGCCTGAAATCAGAATATGATCTCACTGCACTCAGTTGAGTGAGCAAATGAGATGGGCCCAGAAGGAGTATCCAAATACAAATCTACAAGAGGGGCGTGCAGTTTCAAAGCCACCAAGATTAACACCAAAACAAGAACAGGGAGTGGGGGGTAGGAACTAACTGTAGAAACAGAGAGCCACAATTTTCATTTCAATTAAAATTCAGTAAGAAACAACAACACAAAATCCAGTACTACATGAACAAAGTGCAGATAAAAGTGTACTTAAATTCACTTATATGCCCAGTTGATGCAGGCAGATCTTAGCCAGCCAAAGCTCAAGTATTTAGCAGAACAAAAACAAAATGTACCACTTATATAAGGCAGGACAGCCCTTCAGCTGAAGCACAGACTATCAAAGTGAAACAACACCCCCCTGCTATCAGTGGCTACACTTCTAACAAGATCTCTGTAGAGACAGAGAGCCACATTTTTCAGTTCAATTAATATTCAGTAAGAAACAACAACACAAAATGCAATACTATATGAAAAAAGTGCAGATAAAAGTGTACTTAAATTCACTTATACGTGGCATCTTGACCCTACTACTGAAGGATGTAATCCCATGATTTATGCACAACATGGCCAGTCCTTACACTGACCGGCATAGGCTTGGGATGATAATGCATGTGTCATTTTAGTGAGTTTCCTCGTCACAGCCCATAGTTGTGGAACAGATGCAGCCTCTTTGCCAGTGCTGCATTGTGTTGTACCCACCTCTGCCTTGGCCAAGGTAATGCTGCTATGTGTTCCTATCCTGACTCTCTATTCATCCTTTTTGCTGCTGTTAAGATTGGCGTGGTAAGCTTTGCCAGGATGTTCTCTTGCTGCTTCATTTGTTTGTGCAATATCATGTTGTGCAACATGGAATACACACACACACACACACACACACACACACACACACACACACACACACACACACACACACACACACACACACACACACACACACACACACACACACACACACACACACACACTACTTAATGTAGATGTCTAAACTGCATTACATTGCTGTTTCTGATGTATCTAGACAATGGAAGCACCTTTCAAGGGTCCGAACACATGTTCCACTATATTTTGAGATTCCATGTAGGCTGCATTATAGGACATTTCTTGCATGAGGGTTGTGGATGGTGTCATCAATTAGGGTTTTAGAGCATATCTAACATCACTTACAGTACACAAAAATGCAGCATTTTATATGTTGCTGACTCTCTGCTTGCATGGTGCTTGTGTTTATAGACCCATTTGTCTAACATGTGTGTGTATCTAACAACCATATGACGGCGTAAAAAGTCACAGGTATATTTGTTATTGGTCTGACATATTCCAGATGTGTGAATCATGGGAACTGCCTTGGTGACATAAGGACACTTTATTTATGTGCATTTTTTAATACCCTGGGCAGTACAGACCACCTGGCAGTTCAAGGAGTGGAAGCCCTTCTTGTTAATGCACTATAGTCCCTCTAGACCAGGTGACATCTTGATGGCAATCTCTGTGTTCAGTCTCTGGCTTCCAGTACCTCAGGAAAATGGGCTATATTATACATTAACTACATGGTGCCGGCTCCTCCCTCTGCAGTTGTGTGGAGGAACTGGTTTAGGTGTCATGAGACTGACACTTGTGATATCCCTAATGTGTTCCCAGTCAGTCACTGAAAGGTCCCTGCAGCTGAGCTGGTTAAGATTACATATACTTTAGTACCCACACATCTTGATTTCACTTGTGGGTAACACAGTTTGAACAGATCCCTTAAGATTTCCATTTCAACACAGAAATTGAGGTATGTCAGGTGCTATCTGTACTTCCTTCTTTGGCATGGATTGCAATGCCAGGCAATATTGTGTGTAGTGACTCAGATGGGGCTGTTAACACATGTTGATGTGTTACTACTGCTACTGCTGCTACTTCTAGCATCTCTCCTGTTGTGTATACTACAAATTTCTGTGGTTAAGATATGTACAATACATTGATTTCAATCATCACAGTAATGATCTATACATCACAATTTTAAAATTCTTAATGTCAGTATTTATTTCACAAACACTTGAAATACTGACATTAAGAATCATTTTCAATGATTTTATGACATATTATATATTATAAGTAATCATTTTAGGTGTTACAGTGTACATTTTAAATTTTAAAATTGTGATGTATAGATCATTATCATTTTTGATTTATAGGTATATGCCATGGTACAGTGCACCCATTTTCTACACTTCTGAATCAGTCCACCATTTTGGGTGTCATTGATTGTATAATCCATGTGGCATATTTTCACAAGTTTCCGGATTTCCTTGTCAATATGCACTGTTCGACGTTATACTGCATACCATGCTATTTTAATCCTTTCACAGCAGTGTGTTTTACAGTTTCTGATGCCCAGCACATTGCTGCTTCCACATCAATTTACACTGCATAATGCATTACACATTTCTGAATTACAGTCATAATGCTTATTTTTAATGCTAATAATGACATTGATAGATCAGTCTGAAATTAACTGTTCCAAAGAGTTAAATATTTATTCAGATTTACACAAAAAGCTGATAATTTTTGATTATGTAAAGTTTGTCTACAGTAGTTGTTAGGGAAGGTCTACAAAAGGGTAATGAGACCAGCTATGTTATATGGGTTGGAGACAGTGGCATTGACAAAAAGGCAGGAGTCAGAGCTGGATGTGGCAGAGTTAAAGATGTTAAGATTTGCACTGGGTGTGATGAGGGTAGACAGGATTAGGAATAAATATATTAGAGGGTCAGCCCAGGTTGGACAGTTTGGAGACAAAGCCAGAGAGGCGAGATTGCGTTGGTTTGGACATGTGCTGAGGAGGGATGCTGGGTATATTGGGAAAAGGATGCTAAGGATGAAGCTGCCAGGTAAGAGGAAAAGAGGAAGCCCTAAAAGGTTTATGGATGTGGTGAGAGAGGACATGCAGGTGGTTGGTGTGACAGAGCAAGATGCAGAGGACAGGAAGAAATAGAAACAGATGATCCGCTGTGGCGACCCCTAACCGGGAAAAGACGAAAGAAGAAAAAGTAGAAGTTGTTTCTCTCATCTTGTTGTCTTGCTTAGCAAGACTTTTCTCCATTTTAGCAACATGAAATATGAATTTCATTTAAAAAACTGTTTAGATTTCATGTTTTTTGGCATTCTGCTTATAACATTTTATCTGCTTAGCAGCGACAATTTAGAATATCTGAGTATTAACAAGAAACACTCTCATACAATCGTACACCTTTTCTTTCATTCCCTGTTCTTATTGAAAATGGATTTATTGATTGTTCAAGTTTTATTTTTTTTTGCATCCAAAACTGTAAGCCTTTTTTTGAGAAATACTGCTTGCAATTCACTGTCTTGCAAAAGATTATTTTTTTCTCTCTTGTGTAATTTAAAAACATGATTTTGTAAATATATAGTGATTTGCAGTCCTAACTGTCCAGATTTTCATAGAATGCCCAGATTTCTGCCTCATATCTTTTGTCTGTTCTTCATAAAATTTGTGATTTTCTGGCTAATCGTTTATATGATCTTTGGATTGAAGTCAGTAAATAATGATATACAGTTGTGTTTCAGACTTTATATCCTTCAGAAATATGCATGCATAAGACAAATTCTGTTATTCTAGCAACATTCTAAGCTTATAAGAGCAATATGTAAAATCTGTCCTTATTTTTGGCCATTTGTTTCCCCATTCTGTCAGGCTTTGTCCAGATTTTTTTATTTCCAAAGAATTTTTAGAGTGGTTCAGCCTTGTTAAAAATCCCTTGCATTGCTGCCTGAGACTGCTTAGCTCATTTTCAAGCTTGTTTGCCTCTGTACAGGGTTTCTTATTCTTCCTCCTATCCAAATCGGTTTTAGTTGGTTTTCCATTTTCTTCCCACATTCCAACGGTTTTATGATTGGTGAATTTATGTTCCTTCAGATTTTCTGTATGTATGTGCGTGTGTGTGTGTGCGTGTGTGTGTGTGTGTGTGTGTGTGTGTGTGTGTGTGTGTGTGTGTGTGTGTGTGTGTGTGTGTGTGTGTGTTTATCCTTTCCTGCAATAGTTCCACACTATATAATTTTGTTTTTATTTGTGACAGGCTCCATCTCACAACATCCCTGAGACAATTTAAAGCTGGCATCAGAAAAATGAATGAATAAACAGATTCAAAGTCTTCTGTTGTGTATATGAAAATATCTATGCATATCTCCCTTGTTTTAGCTCTGTAATTATCTGTAAGTAATGTAAGTCTCTTCTAGAGAAAGATTGTTAGTTTTCAGCAATTGTATTAGGTTATTTTAGGCAGTGAAAAACAGTCAGTCTTTTGTATAAGAAAATGAAAAAAAATGTAATTATATTCAAACACAGTTCATGGCTGAACATAACATAACTAAGATCTGTTTTCAGCGTAAAATCAGTCTCCTTACTACCAGAAAGTAACAAGCAGAGTGTGAGCTCATTTTTGGGGGGGGGGGGGGGTTGTTTCACTTTTTTGCTGCCTTCCTGCCTACCCTCCCCTGGAGGTGAGTGCCATGCAGCCTTTTGGTTCTTCCGTGAGTTGCAAGTTGATCAACAGGAATAATACATTCAGTCTTTGGGAAGCTGGGGGGTTGCAGTAATGCCTTACTGTTTCTCCCACTGCATCCTAAGAGTTTGGCATGCAGTGAATATATGTGAAGGTTGTAACTCCTGCTTTTGTGAGAGGCATTCTTGTAGCAGACTTGCCCCCCCCCCCAAGGCAAAGGGCCTGTGGTGATTCATAGTTTCCGCCAAGATTCTGCATGGAGTCCACACTTCTGGGCATGCCCCTCATCCTTTCCTCCAGAGAGAGAGAGAGTGTGTGAAAAGGCTATGCCTCATCATTCCTGTATCAGCAGACAGACTGCTAATCAAACCCAAGTCAAATGGGTCATAGTCAGGGCTTCCTCTCTCTCTTTCATTGTGACACCTAGTAAAGGGGTAAACACATTCCAGTTGAGCCACTGGTGTGTGGAAGCTCAAAAATGTGTATTCACCTTGCTGATTAGCCAACAGAAATAAAAGTCATACCTGCAAAGACAGAAAAATCTGAGCCATTAGTGTCCATCACAGATGATGGCCCACAACTGGTCAGCTGTCCTCCCAACCTCCCAACCTGTAGTAAACTGTGACCAGTCATGACAAGGGAACAAATCTGGGACAAAGTCGGGAAGGATGAGAAGAACACGTGGTATGAAAATGTGGGGAAAAAATCATCCTGATTGCTGTGGAAGAAAACCACATTCCATAAGACAACTTGATAAATCAGACTATTTAAAAACACCTTTATTGACAAGTCACTTAAGACATAGGCATGCATAAAGTAATAGAAAAGCAAGCAAACTATATTAACATTTTTTTCATTTATACACATTATACTGCACATGATTTCTTTCTTATAACAACTGACTTTCAGTCCAGCATTACATAAATCATGAATTTATTTCTATGTAATTTACTCCTTCCCTTTCCTAAATAACCTATTTCCAGTTCTTGTGTCTCTTTTACAATATTGACTACTTCCAATACTGTAGGTTTAAATTTTGATTTCCATTTTCTAGTAATTGGTATTTGCTTTTTTGGCACCCAACAGAATTAAACTTAATAGGGTTTACTGTGTCCCAGCTCAAAATAATTGTTTCCTTAGTTACAGCCATTTGCTGTCCCAATATTTCTGATAGTACACTGTAGGGATTTTTTTTTAAATTTGCCAACTCATTACACTCCCAAGAACATGTTCCCTGTTAGCTCTTTCTTCCCCATCACACCTCCAACACTTGCAGTATCTGAAAAAAAACATTCTTTGCAGTCTGCTTGGGGTATAAAAATACTTATGCAAACACTTCCACACAACCCTAAACCTTCTGTATTTTGTTGCATACCCTGGAGCATACAAATGTCTACACATTGTTCCCTTCTAAATTGCTTTTCCAGTTTTTTTCGCAAATTTTTCTAACTTCATCTGATTGATTCTTACAGTTGCTTTATATTTTATATGCCTCAGTAATTATCCCCCTTTTTTAACAGCAGCTTCTCTTCTAGATACAGCTAAAAACTCTTAAGAGAGCAGGCCTTTCACTTCGGACTCCCCTATCCCTTTCTCTTCGTCTATACTCTTTTTATCAATCCGTGTTAGGAAAGACAATCTCTATCCTGCAGTCCATGCTTTTTCTTTTTCTTGGCCTCATCCCACTATATTCCCTTTCCCTCTCTAGTTATTTGCTCCCAATACCTTGGTTACTTTGCCAGTTTTCTCCAATTCCAGCCCCCCTCGTGCCTATTTTCTGTACCCCTACTTGTAGTCATCCCTGTTGGCAGAATCTCCTGTGTTCAACAAAGGCACTGCCTTACTGCCATGTGGGTAGTATTAGTGCCCTACTACCCTCCTTCTGGTAGTCTGTCAAAGGTTCAGGCTCCCTGCTTTTTTGTGGCTTTGAAGGACTACTTACTGCCACAGACAGCCCTCTGTTTTTTTTTCTAGTTCCACTGAAAGAGAAGGATCTCTGAGAAGACTGCCCCCTTCTGACAACTGTGATCTCCTCTTTATAAGTTCATAGGAGGTTACTAGGCTAATAGCCCTGGGGCCTTTACAAGCCTAGCCATGTAATACCTGTGTTCCCTAATCGACCATTGTTAGATGGTTTGATTGTTTGCAGAGCGAATCTATGATCAGCACCAGCTGCTCCTGTCCTTTAGGCACATAGGTGCCACCGCAGGGGTGAATTTACAGTCTCCCATCAAGTTGTCCAGGTTTCACTTAAATATGGTCATTGAGGGCAGTGTCAGAGACTGATCTGCAGGCCAGGCACAGGTCGCCTCTCAGCAGCCTGTAGGATACAGAGTACAGCGACAAGGCTTTCAGTCTTTCCATGTAAGTCATGTTTTAGAGACTCTGAATTCTCTTGATGAAGGACCTCTGTGGTCTCTCCAGCTGCTGCAGGTATTTGGTGAGGTGCATGCGGAGCATTGTACTCTATTAATGGTCTGATGAGGGTGGAGTACAGAGGAGTTATAACATCCTTGGTTTTGGATGTGATGCCATTACTTATGAGGTGTGCAATGTAAAAGGCTTTCCTTACCACTGTGGACACATGGTGATCGAAGTTTAGACTACTATCAACTTGTGTTTCCAAGTCATGAACCACTGGGTTCGAGCTTGGGGGGGGGGGGTGCTGTCTATATTGTAATTTGCAGGGGTTACCTCTTTGCCAAAGGAGACAACTATGCACATAATGCACTTTTTGCATTTAGTTTTAGACTGTGGCTTTGGCATAAATCATTTGTCTGTGTTAACCCCTCCTGTAATATGCTAATATCTTTTGGAGACTCAGTGATTGCTCCCAGTTTGCAGTATCTGTGAACTTGGTAAGCCACAGGCTGTCTACTTTCACCTGGACTTATGAAAAACAGATTCCAAACAGTAGAGGGCCCAGCACAGAAACTTGTGGTACCACACTGGTAATTGTTCTACTGGTGGAGGTGGAATTCCCAACTTTGACAGTATGGGTTCTGTCAGTGAGCTAGTTGGTTACCCATCTAGTGAAATATGGGTTAATCTCCAGTTTTAATTTCTCCAATTATTTTGGGTTTCCAATACCATGACAGGAATAGACCCCATTCCTAAGTCAAAGTACAATTAAAGTTCACAAAATTCATAGTGTTTCAATATTTGGTGTCAGCCATAAGTGCTCTTCGCAGCACCTGCAATGGGCCTAGTAATGACTCCTTCTGAAATTTGTGCAGAGTTACATGCATTGGTAACATATCTATATATGATTGTAGATTCTTTTTTATAAGACCCGTTGCTCCTACTACTATTGGAACTGTCTGTGTAACTTTCTTCCACATTGCTCTCGCTTTTGCCTGCAAATCTTGATATTTTATGACTTTGTGTCTCTCTCTGTATGCAAGACACTGTAGTCACTGGGTGTGGCGATTTCAATGATAAATGCTACTTTTATGTTCTTTTCATGGACCACTATATGCAGTTTTCTATTATCTCTCTTTTGAATTGTTGGTAATGGATGATCCCATGTAATGTAGGCTTCATAATTTTTTAATGATGCTTTGTGACTCATGTTCCCAGTGTTTTTCAGCCACTTCATTATCATAAAGTTTGCACAATCCCCAGTGCAACAGTCTTTCCACATTATTATGACTTTCTGTATATAGTCCTTCTGCCATTAATATGTTACAGCCAGCAACAAGGTATGCAACTGTTTCCAATTCTGTTTTACAAAACCTACATTTGTCTGTTTCTTCCACACGTGCAATGGACTTTGTAAACCAATGTGTAAGTTGCCCACTATTTTGGGCCGCCAGTATTAACCTTTCATCTCTTTGTTTGAATTTGCCATCTCCTTAACCATTCCTGTGTTCAGTCCTGATCAACATGAAGTTCTTCCAGAAGTTTTCTATACTTGCAACTATATCTGGGCATTTTCCACATTTCTTGCCGTCTCATCTGGTCTTTCACCTTATATTCTTTCTTTTGTTTTTTTGGCACATTCAGTTGTTGCCTGATTTTAACTACTTGTGGTTTGATTTTCATTCCTGCTTGACGCTGATATATTTCTGCTAGACTAAGCAGAGAAGTCGTCTTAGATTTATTCTGCTCATGTTTCAAAATTTTCACTACATTTGGGTCTTGTGAGGTCAGCAGATAAGTTTGCAGTCCCACAATTACAGATCTATACATGTAATTAGTTTCAAGGAGGCTCATACCTACTTCAGAATGGGGAATATGTAATCTTGGTATGCAATGATTTTTGTAAATTATTTGGTGAGCATGAAGCGTCCTTCTTGTTTTCCTGTCTAATCTATCCAACACATTTTGGGGCCAGTCAATCATTCCAAAACAGTAAGTTAGGACAGAAAAAGCAAATTGAGTTATAGCTTGGATTTTGTTCCTTGATGTCAACGCTGTTTTCAGGATTAATTTAAGTATTCTAAAGTATTCGTTATTAATTTTTATTTGCATTTGTTCATGTTTTGTTGTTGATCCTTCATATTCCAAAGTATGTATACACTCCCTCTTGCTCAAGTTCTTTTATATCACATTCCTGTCCCAAACTGATGTTTTCTTGGTGCTGCAGTTTTTCTGCATTAAAGCTTGCTTTTTCACATTTATCAAGACCAGATGACATTCTTGTATCATTTGAAAAAGTTTTGACAACTTGCAGTTGTACTTTCAGTTCCTCATCTGATGAGGTATAAAGTTTTAAGTCATCAACAAAGAGAAGATAAGAAGTCTTTACACTTTATTGTTTTCTTGGAGCCAAATTATAGCCATGGCCTAAGCTGTTAAGTAGACAGCTTAATGAGTTAAGAACAAGACGGAATAGCAGCGGTGACAGAAAGTCACCCTGGAATACCCCCCTTTGAATTTTTATCCCTGGAATAATAATTTGTCCTTTATCATGGCTTAATTGGAAGGTGGTCTGCCACTGTTTCATGGTCACTGTAATGTAGTCGATCAGTGTAGGGTGTATCTTATACATTTTTAAATACTCTTTTTATGCATGAATGTGGGATACTATCAAATGCTTTTTGTAGTCAGTCCATGCCATACTTAGATTCTTCCTCTTTTTACAGTTCTCCACTATGACTTTATTTAACCACAAATCATCCTTTGTTCCATATGACTTTCTTTTATTGCCCTTTTGTTCTATTGCCATAATTGAGTTTTCTTCTAAATGACTATAACTCTTCAGCATCAATTCTTATGTATAGTTTATACGTCGTTGGAAGACAAGTTATTGGACTATAATTTTCAGGGTAGCTTGCAGGTTCAGTCTTAAGTAGGACCATTGTTTTTCCTGTTGTTAGCTACATTGGTGTCTGTTGTGGTGTGCATATAAATAGTCCTTACTCATGGCTAAATCTTTTTCAAAGATGTTAATACTTTTACTAGAAGTTAGGTATTGCATCTGATAGCTCTGATAGATTGCATTGATCTGATAGATTTTCATTTCTAGCTGCTTAGGATTTCCCTCTGTCTCTCTTCCCCCATTGGCTGACCAGGTGTGACTCAATTTGAACTTCACATTTACCTACACTAACATACTGCAGCTCCTGTATAACGGTGTCCACAGGATTGCAATTGGCCACCACAACAAAAACTGTTTCTCCCAGCAATTGATCAGATTGAACTTCACATTTACCTACACTAACATACTGCAGCTCCTGCATAACAGTGTTTACAGGATTGCAATTGGCCACCACAACAAAAACTGTTTCTTCCAGCAATTAATCAGAGTAGGTTACAAATATAAAAAGCATTTGTTAAGCTTTCTCTTACAGTACTGTGTAATTAAGCAAGTCGCCATTTTGATCAGTCATAGGGCTCTTTTCTACTTGAGTGTTTGCCTCCTTCCCCTGTAACTAAAGTACACTGACTCTTACATTTGTCTCTTTGACCCTAATTTTTACAAGTATACCTTGTACCTTTCTGGCTTTCTAACACTCAGACATAGATTCCTATTGAAAGTTTTACTTACTTGCCTGACATTTGAACAAGTAACCCTTGTAAAAAAATTTCTCAAAATTGTATACTGTTGGTCTGTCTTTCCTGCTAAACATAAGTAAAATTAAAGTGCTGAGTGCAAGTAACATTCAAGTGCTGAGTGCAGATTCTAGGCCCTTACATTCAACTTACCTCTGTTGTGGTATCTTGAGTCAATCAAGGTATTCCTCTAACCACTCCTACTGCCTTCTCTTTTCCCCCAACCCCCTCTTTCCTCATACAGGTTAAAGTGCTGCAACTTAGTACAGGCATCATTTTCAAATCTAGCTGCTTAGGATTTCCCTCTCTCTTCCCCACTTGGCTGACCTGGTGTGACTCAGTGTAAGTTTCTTCAGTGTATGGATTTTTTTACTGTTTTTTGTGTGTAACTGAATGACCTGATGCTCCCACCTACAGCTCTGAAAATTATACTCTAAACCCATAACCTACAGCTAGCAAATACTCTGCAAGAGTGTAAAACACAGTCTAAAACATTGTTTATATCTTAGTGTAAAATAAAGTTTAAAAATAGTCTAAAAACACAGCCATTAAGTTAACACATATGGCTCCAGGAAGCCTAAGAAAACACTTGTAGTCAGTGATAGCCACGCTCTGCTTGCCCTCGCTCTGTGCCCATCTCCGCCCCCAGTTTCCACCCTCCTCGAGTACCACTAAATGTATAGTTACTCAACCACACCCCGTTATAACATCCTATCAGCTTTCACCTAACATACTCTCTCCACCCTGTTATAACATCCTATCAGCTTTCACCTAACATACTTTCTCCACCCACTCTATTACCTCTAAATTTACCATTAGATCTTCTGCTGTTGTGCCATACAAACAACAGATCATAACTACTATACTCCTCCTCACATAATGCTATACTCCTCTGTACTACCTATTCTGCTGGCCACTTATTTACTCACCTTGTATGAAAACCAGTTTCTCATTGGTAATCAGTACCCAAAAGGCCATACTATCACCCCAGCTGTAAAGCATCCCACCTTCAGCCATGCTAATAATAATGGGTCCAACTCAACATCTTGTTCACTCTTTCAGCATACCAACCCCTGGCACATTAGCCCTAGATCTAGACAGTACCTCAAACTTATAAACAAACTCTTGAAGCTTATCACTAAGCACAGACTTAGCCTAATACTCGGTGGTGATATTCACCCCAACCCTGGCCCATCCACTTCTGATATATACACCCCCTCTACTTCTGACCTAAGCTATAAAACTATAATTAATAGACCGACTAACTCTCTCCTGGCGTGTCATCTCAATATTGGAAGCATTAATAACAAGGTACATGAAACTGCATGCACTCCTGGCTGTCCACTCCCCTGAGATTCTATTTCTGAAACCTGGTTAAAACCTAACACTACCAACAATGAAGTGTTACCACATGGGTATAACATGCACAGGCTGGATCGTGTTTGCAGGAAAAGGGTGGGGTAGCTATACTCAACAAATCTAGCCACCTCAGATTAATAACTCCAAAATACTTGCCACTAAATTGCAACTTAACAAAAGTAAATGCATCAACATCATCTGCATGTATATTCCCCCAGGTAACAATATAGCCATACTTGAAGATACCCTACACTGGCTATCATGTCATTACCCCCAAGAAACCCTACTACTTGGAGATTTTTAACATAGACTGGGGCACCTGTTCCTCAGAATCCCCATCTAACCATATTAACCTGCATGCATTTACACAAATCATAACCACCACTACCAGGCTAGGTAAACCCAACCAAAAAGAAAGCATACTCGACTGGGTACTCATAAATAGTAACCAACAACTGTACACCGCTGGTACCCTCCCCGATGACCTAAGTGACCACCTTCTCACTTATACAGTTAAGCAAAAATCCATTAATCCCCAACAACCCTTACTCAGAAAAGTTAGAAACAAAAAAGACTTTGACCCTGACAAATTCCAACAGGAACTTAACTCCTGTAACTGGTCTATTCTAAAACACCTCCTCTTAGAGGAGGCAGTTGCATATTTTAACAGCAGATTTCTTGAAATCCTTCATTTGTATGCACCTGCCCGTTCAAAGAGAACAAAAACAAAAACTGCACCATGGCTTTCTAAAGAGTCTAAACTAAAAATTACCAGTAGAAACAAATTTTGGGCTCTATGGCACACTACTAAAGACCCCCAAGATCATGTTAAATACAGGCAGGCTAGGAATTAAACTAAAAAAATAAATTTTGCAAGACAAAAAAAAAATACTATTGTAATTTACAAACAGCAAACCAGAACAATCCTCAGAAGTTCTGAGCAGGTCTGAATAATCTACTTCATCCTAGAAAAACTTCTACCCCTATCCCCGCTGCTACCATTGATAAACCCCCTGAGGATGTTTCAGTTAGTTTTAACCGTTTCTTTACTGAGACAATTTAACCCCTAGCTAGCCAATTACCTCCTAGCTCCCCTGGCCATAATAGCACCATCCTATGAACCTACTCTCATTCAGCTTCTAACCAGTGTCCACGTCACTTATCCATACCTTGATCAAAAAATTAAAACCCACCACACTCTCCACTGATCAATAGCTATACTTTCTCCACTTGCAAAGATGCATACACAAACAACTTATGCACCACCTAATCCAGAATCACCTCTTGGCAGATACCCAACACAGCTTCCGTCCACACCACAGCATTACTTCAACCCTACTAGCTTTTACCAATACCATAAACAATAACTATAACAATAATCACATATCCTCAGCCCTCTTCTTGGAGCTTTCCAAGGCATTTGACATGGTTGACCACCAACTTCTGATTCACACCCTGCAAACTTTCTGTCTAGATTCTAAAGCCCTTCAATTATTTAAATCCTACCTCAATGGGAGACAGAAGGCTGTTCTTTGGCAGAACAAGCTCTCTAACCTACTACCTAACGCCCTTGGAGTTCCACAAGTCTCCATACTAGGGCCCCTACTGTTTTCCATCTTTATTAATGACTTGTATACTGTCATCCCAAATGTCAGCTGTATCGAATATGCTGACGACTCCATCCTGATTTGCTCAGCTACATCTCCTACAGATTTATGGTCTGCTACCCAGTCCACCTTTAATACTATAGAAAACTGGCTCTCTGAACGCCGATTGATACTAAATCCCAAAAAAACTAAAATGCTGTTATTCTCACCAACATAAAGGTCTCCTACTTTTATCTTTACCATAAATGCAAACGATGGCATAATAATCTCCTCCGACCGCTCTACAAAACTATTAGGTGTCATTATTGATAATAACCTAAACTTCGACCTACATGTAAACCAATCAATCAAAACCATCAATAAAAAACTAGGGTCACTTTACAGAATAAAAGCCTTCCTCACCCCTCCAGCCAAAATTGCCATAGCTCGCTCTCACCTACTTTCAACGCTTCTGTATGCACCCCCTTACTCTCTTATATAAACAAGACTGTACTTAATAAACTCTCAACCTGTTATAATCACATTGCGAGGTTTGCCACTGTTCTACCTTTTAGAACACACCGCTGCATCAATCTTAACCAGCTTGGGTGGCTTGAACTACCCAGTCTAATCCAATATAACCTCCTGATTATGGCTATTAAAATTCTTTGTAATCCAGATAATACTCCGGCACTTAAAAATCTTATCAACCCCCTATAACAATCCATGACTGCTTCGATCCTAGATTCAGACAATCAAAATTAACAATGCAGCCGGTGATTCCCTCTTTGCAAACTCTGCAGGCAGAGCCTGGAATTTACTTCCAGCTGATATTACTTTGCTCTCATCCCTAGCCCAATTTAAAACTAGACTCAAACAACATCTGGCACTAAACTGGCTTTGCCATTGCAACAAGCTTTGCTAACTCTCATCAAGAATGCGAAAAATCTATTAATCAGATTACTGTTGAACTTACTCCTGACTGTCACCAGGGAGTAACTCTAACCTGTTGGAACTTGTCTATTCATGTTTGCCTATGTATTCTTTGTCTACACCATATTTGTAGTATGTTTTCATTGTATCTGCTTACCTTGGAGCTTTTCTCCCCGGGCCTCCGCTGAAAATGGGCATGAATCCATTCGGACTATCCTGGTCAACAAATGTAAAATAAAATAAAAATAAATAAAATCTGGGCCTAGGTTTTCCAATTAGAGGCTTTTCTTAACTTTGTTTCAGTCTCTCTGGTTGTTACTTTGTCCCATTTCATATCCCATACCTTTAAACGTCTTATTCTTTCTTTTACTTCTATCCATTTAGCATCTTTGTTATGTTCCACAGGCTCTTCATAAATACTTCTCCAAGATGTATCTTATTTCTTTTTTTTTCAGTGGTCTTTCAATTCCTTTTGCATTGTTTCCCAATTCTCTATAGAAATTTTTGGGGTCATCAACAAATTGCTTATTTTGTAGCTTTCCTTTATATTTATCTGTGTATCTTCTAAGTTTTTCCACCTATGCTGAGATTTTTAGTTTATTTGTGATAGTGCATGATAGATCCTGATCTGTTCTAATACTGCTGTTATCATGTCTATCATTGTAATTATCTTTGTTGCTCAGTTCCCTCTTCTATACTCTTCTAGCAGTGACATTTCCTGTCTTAATTGCTTTATCGTTTTCTCTATTTGATACTTCCATGATGGTATTCGATTTCTCCACTTCCTTTCCCTCACAGCCGTGTGTTCTTGTGGTAGAACTTTTATCAGTTACTAATTTAGCTGCATAGCAATATATCCTGTTTACTTCTGTTATATCGCATGGATCTCTATGAACCATCCTAATTACTGTATTCATTTGTTTTATCAAACTTCTGACTTCTTGGGTTTTATTGACCTACTGCAGTCTATTTCTTTCATTGATCTTAATATGTCTATCTAGGTCTATTATCTTCCAATGGCACATTCTCTTCAACTTCATCCTGTGTCATCTATTGCTCTATCACATGAGAACTCACTGGCCTATCACTCCTCAACATTGACTGCATCAGAGTTTCCACAATTTCCTGTTCCTTCCCTTGCTGTCCAACTTCAAGTGAATGTTTATACTGGTTTCCTGTGGAAGTCACCAAAATGTCTTCATATGGCACCTGACTAATTGCTTCCTTTTCCACTGGTTTCCCCTTAATTTGGAGGTCCATTGCTGTATCCTGTTGTGGTGCTTTCTGAATTAGATTTTCTACACTGAATCCTTCACTTCGCAGGTACTCCATAACCTCAGTGTCTATTTCTTTAACTTCTCCATTACTAATCTCCTTTTCTACTTTTCCTCCTTGTCTTCTTATGTTTTGCATTGTAACGTTTTTTTATGTCTGGATCCTTTGCCTATATTTCTCTTCAAATATTTTTGGTACTGCTCTTTTTGTATTGATTAGTTTTGCTTTCTCCTTTGCATAGATATTATACAATATTAAATCTTTTTTTTCCCCATGTCTGTATTTCTTCTTCAGATGTCTCCTGATCTTCCTGTTCTCCTTAATTTGGAACACGTTCCATCATGCTGTGATGTAGTCTGTGTTAGACCTTCTACACCAACTCCTTCACTTTGCAGGCACTGCATAACTCCAACTTCTATTTTTTAACTTCTTCTTTACTAATCTTCTTTTCCACATTCCGTTTTTGTGATATTTTTTTTATTGTGATATTTTTTAATTGTGAAATTTTCCATATCTGGATGCCTTTGCTTGCATTTTTCTTCAAATATTTTTGGGGCTGCCTTCTTTATACTAATTAATTTGGCTTTTGCCTTTGCATAAATATGAACCATATCAAATCTCTCTTTCTTTCCCATGTCCATATTTCTTTTTTATACTTTTCAAAAATCTCTAGGTTTTGTTGTTTATATTTTCACACTTCCTCAGATGCTTCTTTTTCCAAACAGATCAAAGTTTCTTGGTCTATGTACTATTTTTCACAAATCATAGGATCATAGCATCATAGGAGGTTACTAGGCTAATGTCCCTGGAGCCCTTACAAGCCTAGCCAAGAGTTTATCCCCAAAAAAGAAACCTCAGTCAGCACCTGTCACCCCTGTCAGTGAGGAACAAAGGTAGAAACCCTGGGACAGATTTGTGGTTTCCCATCCACTCATCAAGGTTGCACTTGAAGAGGGCCAGCGAGATACTCTGTTTGACATGTATGGGAAGTCTGTTCCAGAGATGAGGCAGCCTCTGGGAGACAAACCTGCCTCTCCAGCAGGTTTTGTTGCTGTCACATATTAGATTTAGGTCTATCAAGCGGGTAATGCGTGAGGAGTTAGACTTATGGATATGGAGCATCTCTAGTAGGGCAGGGTCCGATATTGCCTTGTAGGTGAGACACAGATCACCTCTCAGCAATTTGTATGATACCGAGTAGAGTGATAGTGATTTGAGCCTGTCTGCATAGGACAGGGGTTGGATGCCATGGATTCTCTTTGTTAGGTATTTCTGTAGCCTTTCCAGTTGGTGCAGGTGTTTGGAGAGGTACATACCAAATGGGGCGTTATACTCAATTATAGGTCTAATGAGGGAGGAGTACAGAGAGGCAATAACCTCCTTTTTTCTGGATTCAATTCCTTCACTTATGAGACGAACCAAGAAAAAGGCTTTTCTGACCACTGCCGCCACATGATGATCAAATGTGAGATTGTTGTCAACCTGAGTACCCAGGTCTCTCACCACAGGTTGTGTGCTTAGGAAGTTGCAGTTGATGTGGTAATCAGTAGGGGCAGTGTTTTTGACGAATGGTATGATAATACATTTTTTTGTGTTTAACTTAAGGCCATGACTTTGGCACCAGTTATTTGTAGCTGTGAGACACTCCTGCAGTATGTTAACATCATTTGGGGAGTCAATGACAGCACCCAACTTACAGTCATCCGCAGACTTGGTCAGCCACAGGCCCTTTGTCTTTGCCTGGACCTTTGAGATTTAGATACCAAACAGTAGGGGTCCTAGGACAGATCCCTGGGGAACACCACTAGTGACAGGTCTGCTATCGGAGGTGTTGGTGCCTATTGTGACCTTGTGAGTCCTTTCTGTGAGCCAGTTGGTCACCCATCTGAGGAGATAGGGATTAACACTAAGTTGTGTTAGCTTTTCAATTATGCCCGAGTGGGGGATTGTGTCAAAGGCCTTGGCCAGATCAAGCTAAGCTGTATGTACTGACTTTCCCTCATCCAAGACCTTGGTGACAGTCTCAAAGAAGTCAACTAGATTCAGTAGGCAAGATCTGCCCCTGACAAATTGGGTGAGGACAAGTGCTTGGAGATTGCCTATGTCCTTGTTTATATGATCCATAATAATATGCTCCATGGCTTTAGAGATCAGACTTGTCAAGTTAATGGGGCAATAGTTTTCCGGTTCAGTAGTGGCACCACATTTGTGCAAGGGGATGACAATGGCGGTTATCCACTCTGCTGGAATGAAGCTTATAATTAGGTTGTGACTGAATAGGGTGCTCAGTGGCGAAGCTAGTTCATCCTGGAGATGGTGCAGAATACAGCCTGGGCTACTTTCAGGTACCATGGAAACTGTGTTCTTTGCCTTGGATATGGCCTTTAACACTTGATCTATGGAGATGTGAGGTGTGTGATAAGTATTGTGGATGTCGACTGGGCCTTTGGGGGGGCGATAAAGGGGTGACATTTGCGCTGAACCTATCGGCTAGCCAGTTGGCTAAGTCAGCAGGATCAATGTAAGTGGTACCATTAAGTACTAATTCGGAACAAACTTGGGCTTTGCCATGGAGGTTCCTGACATAACTGATGAAGGACTTGTAGTTTCCCTTTGTTTTGGAGGCTAGTTTCAAATCTGTTGTATTAATGAACACAAATTTTTATTTGAAGCTTCTGACAGTTTTTCTGTGGAAGTATTTTTCTTTCCTCTAATTTCTCTCTTAATCTTTTTGTATATTTTGTATCTGGAAATTCTGTTTTTTTGCATAATAGTAACAATACATCATTTCCTTCTTATCCTCAATAGTCCACTCTATCGTCTTTATGTCTCTCCTTTGGCCTATCATTTTTTGTGATTTTTGTGAACTGTTACTTATGTCTACAACAGAGGGGCCATCCTCTCCCTGTGTCTGCCCTGGCCCCCTTGTAGGAATGTTTCTGTATTTTGAGGATTCTGCACTGTCATTTTTTCCAGTCCTGGCACCAGTGCATCCACCAGGATTGGGCACTTTTTTATCCTGGTTCTTGTGCACCCAGCTATCTTTTTAATTTTTAACCTACTTCTGTCCATGATATATGTTATATAAATACAGTCCATATATCAGTTCCATCTTGGTGAGATTTTGTGAAAAACAGGGTCTACCTCATGAAGGTACTCACCAAGACTTGAGGATGAATTTAGTTTTAACAATACTGCTCTCCGTTGCTTGCTGACTTATCATCTCTCCATTTGGACCCCAATCCAAATCCCCAGCTGGGAGAGTTTCTCAATAATACCTGAGTGGGAGATTATATCAACAGCCTTGGCTAAGTCAAGATACACAGTATGTACTGCTTTGCCTTCATCCAGGGCTTTGGTGACATTCTCAAACAAGTTCACCAGGTTTAGTAAGTATGGTCTACCCTTAATGAAGCCAGACTGGGTCAGATTGAGAGTTTGAAGGTTGCCTCTGGCCTTATTGATAAGGTCCATGATGACTCTTTCCATGGCATTGCAGATAAGACTGGTTAGGCTTATGGGTCTGTAGTTACCAGGGTCAGTTGATGGACCCGCTTTGTGCAAGATTACAATTGCTGTTCTCCACTCTGGTGGAGCAAAGCCAGTGCTCAGGCTATGGTTAAAGAGAGTGCCAAGTGGATCCACTAGTTCATGTTTTAGGTTGTTTAGTAAGCAGCCTGGGATGTTATTTGGTCCCATAGAGGCCGTCATTTTGGCCTTGGAGAGCACAGACATGACCTGCTCATTGCAGATACTGGGGAGAGGACAGGTGTCAGGTATGCTTGGGGGTATGGCTGGTAGGGACGGGGGTGAAGTTTGCACCAAATCCGTCAGCTAACAGGTTTGTCAGGGTCAATGTGAGTGGTACCATCCACTATGAGTTTGGCACATAGCTGGGTATTCCGTTTTAGATTTTGGACTTAGCTAAAGAATGCCTTATGATTGTCATTAGCTAGAGAATCTAATTTAGCTTCATAACTAGCTTTAGAGGACTTTACCAGCTATTTGATTTGCTTGTTCAAGCTGTGGAGGGTATTCTTTCTCTGCTGACTAAGTTCTCCCTTGTTCTTAGATGTCAGTTTCTTTCTTTTGTTATATAACCTGTTTATACTCGAGTTTTGACAGTGTGGCTTGTTTTTACAGGAGGACTTGGTTTTGATCCTGTCAGGTACAGCAGAGTCCATACAGTTGTTTAAGTGGTTATATGGGCATTTGTATACTCCTCTGAGTAGGAGTCATTGTTGGCTGTGCTAGCAGGGAGTTTGAAACTTTTCAGACCATCGCTTAGTAGGCTATAGTTTGTTTTGGAGTAGCTTCTCATTTTTATTGCTGCTGTGGAGATGCAAGGTCTAATGCCTACTTAGAACAAAAGAGATTTATGGTCTGACCTTACTAGGGAGGGCAGAGTACAGGGGGTAGTGCAGTGACCCCATAATGGTGAGTACTAAGTCCAGAACATTTGAGCTTCTTGTGGGGATGCAGACTAACTGTCCCAGAACATTTGTATTAACAGTTCAGGAACCTTGAGGTGATTGAGCTTGTGCTCATGTATGTCGCCCACTCAATAGAAGGATAATTGAAATCTCCCATGACCAAGGTGCTTGGCTGTGTAGTGAGTGACTCAAGCAGGTCCAGGTAGGCGGTGTGCTTCTCATGATTCATGGTGGGGGACCTGTAGCTGGCGATGATGTGGTAAGAGTGTTTTACCTATAGTTGTTTGGACCTATAGTTATTTGGACCTAGAGTAGCTCAAGACAGTTGTATTGTTTAACCATTCTCAAAGTGTATTTGGATTTAATGAAGATTGATACACCTTCACCTTTGGTTCTTTCACACTCATTTTGAGGTCTGAACTTGTGGAAGGCATTGTAGCCTCTCTGCAGCCTTGAACCAGTTCTCAGTGATGGCACAGATGTCAGCATCTTCCAAGGTGAGGAGAGTTTCCAGGGTGTGCATTTTCCTGTTTAGACTCTTAGCTTTAAGCAGCATAACCTTGAGTTTGTTTGTAGTGGATTTTTTTTTACATTGGAAGTTTAGTAGTTTTGGTATTGCCTAAAAAAAAGGCACTATGGGGGAGGCATGTGTCTTTGCCAGTGTTTGTAAGCCTAAAGGAGACTGGTGAATACCATCTCTGGCAAAGCACCGTGGTCTGTCGACCATGTCTTCCCAGGCTGACAGAAATTGGATCCCCCTGAACTGACACCAGAAGCTAAACCAATTGTTGAAGTCAGCTTTGTCTGAAGAAGTCTTGGGATCTCCTAAGACGAAAAGCGCTTAACAATAAACGGTTGAAACTTCCTGTTTTTTTGGTGTGGTGACCTGCGTTCATTCAGCTCGCTTTCTTTCGTTCCAGTTTGTGAGTTTTTTAGTTTGTGCAATTGTTGAAGTCAGTCATGTTTTGTTTATATTGTGGCATCATCCTGGTTGAAGGTTGAATTCTGCTTAGGGCTAAGGATATACCTGCCTGGGACACGTATTCTGAGAGTTCAGTCATGTCTCTCTTCATCTAGTATGGCATCTTCGTCCAGGGGGGTACATTTTAAGTCATTCACCCCAACATGTACTACAGTAATTGTTGTTGAGTGACTTGAGTGCATGTGTGATTTGATGGATACTGGCACGTGACAGGCAGCTGACCATGACCTTCTCCTTGTCCACCCTGATGAGGGTGACATCGGTGGGTCTCACTATGGAATCTACTATGACCAGGACATTTGGTTTTGAGGTATTCTGCCTTAGGGGCTTATCAATGAGACACTGATATATGTGTTGTTATGTGTAGTAGATTTTTGGTCCTGCTCTAGTATGTGTGAGTTGTTTGCGCTTGGGAGGTCTCTGGTCTTCAGGTAGGTTCTTAGTGAGTACCTCTGCCTATGTGGGTTTATGTGTCATAACTTTATTTTGTGTGAGAGCAGAGGTGTGTCTGCTGACAACCTGTTTGATGTCTTGTTTATTGTTACGTGACAGGATTGATTCCAGTTTCATAGTATAGTTAACCTAGCAAATGGTTATTAGTATACATGAGGCAATTACTACATTGCCTCATGATGCCCATGTCAGTCAGGTTGGTTGGAGAAATGTTGGGAAACTGACTGTCTATTGTAGTAGGTTAAACCATAAGTACTGTTAGGGGATGGGCAAGTTAGATCAACTTTTGCTCTAGGGTTAACAAGGGGACTTATTCTATTGAGGATTAGGGATTAAAAGTGTTACAGTGCTGCTCAGTGCTTAGCTGAGTTGCCTGCAGTGCAGCAGAGAAGCCTGGGATGTCCCACTGACTTTTCTGTAGGGAAAAAGTTGTATGTAGGTTTTTGCTTCTATATAGGACACCACTAACCCCTGTTGCACGGTGTGTGCACAAACATGAGATGTAAATACAAGTGAATGTAAATAGTTTTAATACAAACTACCAGTAGGAAAGTCCCACACAGAGCCTTATTGCAGCAATCCCAAACTCAGATGAGTCTTGAGCTACATACTTCTACCACAAGGCAGCAGGGAAGCCATCATAATGTAATATAGCTGGTTTTAGTGCTCAAGTGGTACCAAACAGTCTAGACTCAGCAAGTCTGAACCTAGTGTATGCTATTTAAGGCAGAAAGAAGCAGCAATGATACAAATGGCGGAATGAAGCAGTCACAGCAGCAAAAAAAAAAACAGTAAAATGAAGCAGCATTTCAATAAAATACAGTTCAGAAAGTACAATGTAGGCTTAAGTTATACTGGTGTATATTAAATCAGTGAATGCTTAAAATAGCGAACGCTGATTTATCGACCCTTTAAGAGCGAAAGCTGACAATTCTGAAGACACGGAACAGCAATTTTTTTCCCAGGGAAAAAAAAATCGCTGTGCTGTTTTCAGGACTTTGCCATTTCCTTCACTGTAGTACAATCTCAAAGTTGGTATATTTAAGTAGGGGGGTGGGGGGGCACAGCCTCCCACATTAGGGGGGAGCAAAGACCCCACTTTATGTTGTGTTTTGAACTTTTTTTTCTTTTTTTTTTTCTTTTTTTTTTTGTGGAACACAAGCGAATTTAAACAGTTTTAGCACAAATTGCCAATAGGAAAACCCCACACAGAGCCTTATTCCAGCAATTCCCAACTCAGATGGATCCTGAGCTACACGCTTCTTCCACAACAGTGCAGGGAGACCCTCTTAATGTAATATGGCTAGTTTTAGTCTCAAGTGACACCATACAATCTAGATTCAGCATGTCTGAATCTAGCCTATGTTATTTAAGACAGAAGTAGCAATGATACAAAGTGCTGAATGAAGCAGCCACAGCAGCAAAAAAAAAACCAGTAAAAATAAAAGCAGCAATTCAATAAAATACAGTTCACAAAGTGCAATATAGGCTTGATTTACATTTAGTTTTAGAAGATTTCAGTGGATTTGTTGGATTTCTGTTCAGATGCACTGCAGACCTCTGGCTAAGAATGCCAAACTCTGAGCAGCTGTGGTAAACTAAGTCTCATGTGCACAAATACGAAACATTTTGGGTTATTTTATTTCTCCCTCTGTGTTTTCTGCCAGGATTTGTATAAGTGTGTGTGTGTGTGTGTGTGTGTGTGTGTGTGTGTGTGTGTGTGTGTGTGTGTGTTTCTTAAAAAAATCAACTTTGCAATACTTTTTCTGTTCACAGTATAGGATTGTACTTAATATATTAAACTGACTACTATTTTTTTAAGGGTTTGTAACCTTTCTTAAGTGTTTCATGATGTTTGGAGAATATTTGACAGACTTGTTGTATTGGGTCCATTTTAGTGAAGTTCTGTAATTTCCTCTTGCTGCCATAATCATAAGTAAATCTTAGCTGTTATTTCCAGTGATTTAAAGCATTATTTTAAATATCTTGACAGGACAACTTACTCTTTTCATATTTTTTATTGCTTTCTTTAGGTGTATAAGCAAATGGTGTAATTTGATGACATTTCAAATGCTTTTTTGTTTGTTTAAATTGCGATTTTTGGCACCATTTTGTTTCTGAAGCATTTCTGACAGAAATTTTTATTAAGTTTAACTTAACTCCTTGTTTAATCTGTGGTGGTGGTGGTGCTGCGGTAGTGTTGTCGCCTCACAGTAAGACGCTGTCCGGTTCGATTCTCAGCTAGAGCGCCTTCTACATGGAGACATGCTTGAATGGGTGTTCCTTCGTTGAAGGTTGTGTGTCAGGGCTGGCAACTTGGCATGTAAAAAGCTACTGCCAATCATTAGCAGACCGGAGTTCTGCTGTGGCGTCCCCTAACCGGGAAAAGCCAAAAGACACAACAACAACTTAACTCCTTGTCTAACATAAGTTTATACTTAACTCCTTGTCTAACATTATTTTATTATGTCTCTATTATTTGTGGCTATTTCTAGCCATTATTTCTTAAATATGGAGTCCTTTGTGATATGCACTGACACCATTGTTTTTATGTAATATTACTGACAGGAATTTTCGTTAAGTTTTTTTCTTAATTCCTTGTCTAAGACCTTTTTATACTGGTTTGTATTATTTTGGGCTGTTTTAGCCTTTATTTCTATATTTTGGGGTCCTTTAGGATATATATTTGTGTTTGGTAACAGAATACTGACATTGCTATCATGTTGCTTAGTGCAGTATTCAGAATTCAGTTCTTGTAGAAACAGACTTCAGCTCACTGTTCTAGAGGAGAATAGTGAGTTTTGCCAATTTGGATACTGTGCTGACCATGCAGCCAGTATTTGGTATTGATATGGATAGAAATTTATGCAATGACTTGATGGACTCTGTGTGCCCCCCTTCTTCCACCTACCCCTTATGCACCTAAAACTCATACTAATAAATTACAAAATATACCTCAGCCTATGGCTTGTGGCTTTGAGTAGCCTTAGCCATGGGCAGGTTATCAGACTCCTCGCCTTCATTTACCTCCAGGTCTTCAGGTATGGGGTTTGGTACCACAACTGTGCATGACACAAGGATCAGTCATATCCTCTGGGGCTGTACCATTGTGTGTATAAGGTATGGAAGAACCAAATTCTTTAAGCGCGGGGAAAGTCAGGGACACAGATTCTGTTGTCAGTATTGATGTCTCCCCAGGGATTCTCCCACTAATTTAAGGAGACTTTAAACCCATAGAAGTCTCTGACTGTTTTCCCATTGTTTGGATAGTTGATTATGGGGGTGCATATCCGAATTATGACTAATGCTGATGCTTGAACTACTGTTTTTTCTTCCTTGATTCCTGATTTGATTGGGGATCCGAAGTCAGAGTCTGTTTGTCTGCTGCAGAATTTAGCAGGGATTTTGATCTTTTGGAAACAAGTCAAGAAGACCTTTCCTTCATTTATCTCAACACTGGAAGAGTTATTTATTTATTTATATTTTTTACCGAGATAGAGCAGTAATCTCCATTGTCTGATTAAGTGAGTTGCTTGGAGTCACACAGTTAGTCAACAGAGGCTGGGGGAATCAAACCCTGGAATACCGGTAACAGCTCGTTAACAGCTCCTTAATCCTCTGCCAACTGCCAAACTTTGTTTCTTTGCTTTGACAGTTTGTAATTCACCTCTGGTTTTGCAGATTATGCTTATGAAAGTGTTTTATATATATGTGTGTGTGTGTGTGTGTGTGTGTGTGTGTGTGTGTTTGTGTGTGTACACACACACACACACACACACACACACACACACACATATGAACACACACGCATATGTACATATACACACACACAGAGTCAGCATATGTCTGACCATGCTTGACTTCTAAGCCCCATTGACTGGGACTCTGCTTCTGGTTTTCAGTGACCTCTTTTTGTAAAAAGACCTATACTTCTTAAAATAAATCCTGTCCATTGGACAATTGTCTAGCACCTTAGGGAAGCAAGCTGCTCAGTCCAGCACAGTAGTGGTTAAAATTATTTTTTTTCTAACATGTACATGTGTAAATTTGTGTTGAGAAGTTGCTGCTTCATTACAAGCTGAACAAAAAGTGTATGTCAAACATTTTGTTTTTTCATTTGTCTGAACTATATTTTTAGTGGTAATTTAAGTATTATGCTTGCTAACGCAGTCAGAATCTTTTTAATGAATTTATACCTGTGATTTTGTATGCACCACTTGAGTCTCATTTGGTGTTTTTTATTTGGCAACTAATCAGATCATTTATCAGTGGGATGGAAGAAGTGAGCATAGCCAGGACAGTTGAAAATGTTTCATTTTCTCTAGTTTTCCTCCTATAAGCAGGGTCATTTTCCAAACTAAACCAAGGTACCTCATTTTAATGGCAGGTCTAGTCCTCTGCCAAGCTTAAGAAGAGGGGTTCCTTTACCATAAAAGGATAACTCTCCCCTTTCCTCTTGTCAATGTACAGAGCCATGGCACCTGTCTTTCTCATGTCCACCCTCAGAGTGCCTCATCTGTATAGCTGGCTCTCAGCAATGCGGCCTGGCCGTCAGTGGCCCCCCTAACAAGTGGATGTGCAATCATGTTGACAGGGGTTTCATGTAGCAGTGCTGACATCACTCACCTCCATTCTAGGGTGCAACTTCTCACCTGCTGGACTAGACTTTGTTATTCCCTCCTTTTATCTGACAAATGATACTCACCAGATTACTTTAACCAGTCCTTCCTTTGGAAAGATTGAGAAGTTATCTTCTCCACATTTTTCCTTCTTCCTAAGTCAGAGCTATCATGGAAACTGGTGTTGGTCCCTTGCTTTTTCTAAGGTTTGTGGTGTCTGGTCCATACGTTCGAGTTTGTTTGCCCTTTGGACTTTCCACTCCAAATGCCTTGTCCTGGTTGTGGCTCACTGTAAGTCTCTGGCCATTCATTTTTTCCTGTACTTGGGGAGTTGTGAATTCCTGCAGAGTATGTTTCCAGGTGCTTGGAGTAGGTTTCAGCCTTTCTCTCCTTGCTAAAATTCAGGTTGAACCTCTGAAATCATTTTTGTCACCTTCATAAAGACTGTTCTTTGTGGGTTGCTTAATCAACTACTGCTTACTAATGGCCTTTTTTCTGATATCAAATTAATGTGTTACCAGATGGTGTTTTTTGAATTCTCCAGGAGGAAAGTCACATTAACAGAGAATCCATAATAATTCTTGGACCAAATGTGTCTTTGATTCTCTTGTTATCACAGGCCCATCTTTTCACGAGGAAAATTCTTTGGTATGTCCGAAATTGTTGAATCCATTCCTTTCTTTCTCTAGAATCCCAGTGGCCAGTGCGGCTTTCCCCTCAGACAAGTGTTTTTGTGGTAGACAAAACAATTAAGTATTTTTGTACGACTTACTGTCTCCCCCTCTAGTGCAATCTATACTGATAAATTTGTGTCACTTTGTTTGGGGAGCCAAATGGTAGCCACTTGGAGCCCAAGGACACATGGAAGCATATCTATGTCTATATCTGAAGTTATTGGCAGTGACTCATGCCTTGAAACTCCTTCACCACCTTTGGACTCCAGATCCTTCTGTGGTGGTTTTGGACTTTACCTCAGCCGACTGGACATATTGCCTAGGGATATGCCTTCTTTGTATTCTCGGACTATTCAAGCATCTTCCTTCCAGTTAGAGGAGTTTGTTGTGGCAGGCAGGCTTTGCAAATCCTTGGCAAACCTTTGTGAGTGAAAACTCAAGGCAGTGGTGTTCCAAGATCTAGTCATTCTGTGATGAATGTTTCAAATAGATCTTGTGCCTCATTTGAAAACAGACAGCTTTTGTTGTTATGTTCCAGATATCCTTATGGTTAGAGGATAGAAGCATTCTTGTTTTCCATTATGGGAATTTTCCTGTATGTGTTCCATCCTTTCCAGTGATTCTCAAGGTAGTTCGGAAGGTTCAGTAAGAAATGCCAAAGTTCATTGTGATGATTCTCCTTTGGCCTAGGTAGTTTTGGTTCTCCCTTGTAGTGGTATTGGCCTAGGACAATCACCACAGACTTTTTCACAATCTGGATCTACTTACACAGTCGCAGGGGTGAATGGTGCACCCCGATTTGGAGAATCTTCAGTTGACAGCTGGGATGATTTAATCTTGACTCTGACTGGGCATTTTCATTTTGCTTTTCGAGGATGTGCAGCAGGTGTTAAAGGAGTCCAGAAATCCTGCTATTAGAAAATCTGATGTATCAGTAATGAATGTGATTTTCTAGGTAGTGCCAAAATGGAAAAAAGGGTGTCCATTGCAGTTAATTTCCCTCTGATCTTGAAATTCTGGTGCAATGTTTTTTAGGATGGCTTAGCATATATGTATGTTATGGCAGATGCACATTTAGTGGCCATCTCTGCATGTCTGCCTGTGGATTCCCTGTATTCTTCTTCTTCTCTTTTGGTAAAACAGTTTATGGAGAGAGTATTGAATATGAGAACCTCATCCATGCAAATTTCTCCTTTGTGAGATCTCTGTTATGTTTATAAGAAAATTATTATACCACCGCTTGGACCAACATCTCACTCTGATCTTAAGTTCTTAATCTGGAAAACTGTTTTGCTTATTGCTGCAACCAACGCAGGGCTAGTTTTTGAGCTGCAGCTCTCATGGTGGGGCAACCTTTCCTGATTTCCACAGGTACAGAATTGTGATATGCACTAATTATTAATGCTGTGTAATTTAATTTTTTGTTTTCTTAACACCTGTATTGAATTGTCACTTAAGACAGGCAAACATACATTTATATAAAAGAAAAAACATGTTAACATGTTCACGTTTACAAACGTTATATTTGTATATTATTTATTTATTTATTTATTTGTATTTTTTCACCAGGATGGTTCACTGGGCCATAGTGAGCCCATTTTCAGTGGAGGCCTGGGGAGAAAAGCCCCACATTAAAATACACAATACATACAGTACACAATTAAAAATAATGCAATAGATCGATGTAATTAGAACATACAATGCAAGAGTCTCAGTTGATAAAAACAATGAGTAAGATAAAAATATGAGTACAGTCATAGATTACAGTATCAAAGATAAAGTAGTTTGAACAATTAGAATATCACAAGTTGGAATATAACAGTTTAGGATAATTAGGCTGCTCATATGAGTAGCTTAGGTTCTTGCTACATAGGCTGAATAATTAGCACTTGTAAAGTCATAAGCTTAAATATAGCACAACAAATAAAACAGTTAGTACCATCGCTGTTATTAAGTAAATGTTTTGAGATAGAAAGAGTAGAAAGAGTAATAACGGAGTAGTAATTAGAGAAGGCGTCGGATAGCATTAAAACAGGGAGTCAGGTTTTGGGAAGTGCAGTTTTGGCACATGTGCACTGCTAACGAGAGAAAAGGTGTTGTTTCAGAGATTTTTTAAAAGAGGGCTGTGTTGCTGGTAGTCCTGATTGATGGGTGGGAGGGAGTTCCATAGTTTTGCAATAGTAAAGGAATACAGCATCTGACCATCTGAAAGGTTTGGTGCTTCAGCATTCAGCAGCAGTTGATTTTTGAATCGGAGAGGTCTGTTTGGATGATACTGAGTAAGTAGAGAAGAAAGGGCAGGGAAGTTTGATGGTTTAAGTATAAATTTGTGTGCACTGGTTAATTGTATACATGTAAGATACTGTGGGAGTTCTAACCAACTTAATAGGTGTAATGAGGTACAATGGTGAGATAAATATTTTGAATTGGTTACAAATTTATCAGTTTTATTGTAGCATGAGTCAAGTTTGGATTTCAGAGAGGACTGGATATTGGTAAGGAGGCACTTTATAGAAGAGATGGTAGCAGAAAGGAAGAGGCTAGGGATAATTTAACAGAGTAATTGAGGAAGTGTTTGTGTCTATAGCAGCTGCCTAGCTTTTGATGTGTGGTGGTAATAATATTAATATTGCTGTGAATTTGCAGGTCAAAAGACAGGTTTTCATCTATGACACCTAGTAGTTCTGTATTTGATGCAATCTCAATGATAGTGTTATTCTGAACCTGAATAGTGAATTTATCCTTATTTAGGGAAGTGTTTTTTTTTTGGTGGGGGGGTAAAAAGCACAGGTTTAGTTTTGTTGGGGCATAGGGTGAGATGATTATTGATCATCCATGTTTCAGTAGGAGTTAGGGCACTTTAGTTGAGTTGCTGTAATTCTGGTGTGGAATTTGTAGTACAGATAATGGCTGAGTCATCTGCATATTGGATGACAGTACCTTGACTAAGAGTGGTATGGAAATTGTTGATAAAAATGCTGAACAAGAGGGGTCCTAGTATGGATCATTGGGAAACACCTGTGGTTGTGTTATGGAATGGAGAGAAATAATGCTCCCACCTGGTTGATTGTTGCCTGTTTGTGAGGTAGTTTGAGAACCAGTCTAGGGTTGGGGGTAAGATGCCTATATTAGACAATTTAGTGAGAAGAAGAGGCTGGGAGACCATATCAAAGGCCTTAGAAAGGTCAAGAAAGAGTGAAGAAACAATTTTTCTAGCAGCTCAGGCCTGGTTAACTGTGTCCATGAAGGATATAAGAGCTGTAGTAGTGCTGTGACCTGGCCTAAAACCATGATAAGTGGGATATATGGTTGTAAAGTATATAATGAAGTTGAGTGTGAATGAATTTTTCCAAAGTCATTGAGATGGATGAGGACAGCAATAGGTCGAAAGTTGGAAATATCTGTGTTACTGCTTCCTTTATGAAGAGGCAGAATATATGCTTTCTTCCAAATTTTAGATGCATGGGATTCCCGAATAGATCTGTTAAGAAGTATGCTGATGGGATAAGCAATAGAGTTGGCAGATATTTGTAGGAATTCTGGTGGTGGGTTGTCAGGGGTGTTGGTGCCAGGATTGAGTTTAAGAAGTATTTTTTTATAGTGGCAATAGGTATAGGTGAAAGAGAGAAGCTGGGTAAAGTGGTATTAAAGGAATTTTGCGTGACTGGATTGGAAGGAACCAAGTTGGTTTGTGGAAAGGCGGTGAAATTAGCTATGGTATTGATAAAATAAGACTTAAATAATGAGGCTGTTTCCATAGGTGTTTTATATGGATTTGGACAAGGATTATTATTTGCGCCTGGGTTTGTAAAGAATTGATGGAGCTCCAAAATTTGGGGGGATTTGCTTATGGTGGTGGTGTAGACTAAGGTAGTGTTCTTTTTTATTTTTAATGACTATACACTTTATTTGATTACGGAGTCATAATTTCCATGCTTTGTTCCTGGCAGTCATGAGTTGCTTAGTGGATCTAGTAAGCTAACTGGTATGATTAGTTTTTACTCGCCTATGTCGGGCTGGAGCTAGATTGTTTAGGATCTGGAGAAATGCTGAGTTGAAGAACTCAACCACCTGAACTAAGGGGAGGAATTTTAAAGCATCCCAGTTGATGCGTTGTAAAGTTTTGTTAAGGTCGGTTGGGCATAAATGAAATAAGTCTCTTGTTTGCTTATGTTGGTGTTTACTAGGTGTTAGAATACTTCTCCATAGTATAAAGGCAGGTAGGGGGTAGTTTATACCATTAGGGAGTGTTCCTGTGGAGGTGATCCTATTTAGGTCGGAGACCATGATCCAGTCCAAGATTGTGCCACTGTCATTGTTTTTGTTGGGTCTTGTTATACTGGTAATTAGCTGGGTAAAGTTATATAGGTTGTTATTGGAGGCAGGATGGTGGTGGGAGATATGTAACCAGTTAATACTTACATCTCCCAAAAATGATTGTTTCATTTTTATATTGTTTGTAATCCAGGCAAGGATTTCTACTAATATAAGAATGGTGTTGCCTGGAAGGATACAATACAGAGGCTCTTGCAATTATTCATTTTTAGGAAGGATATTAACATTTTAGCTGTGGAGAAATGTGGGCTATATCTAGTATATGGGACTATAGTAAAGGTATTTGGGTATATTAGAGTGACACCTCCACCTTTTTATGGGTCTATCTGATCTTAGTCAAGTAAAGTCTGGTCAAGTAAAGCCTGGGGGTAGAAATCCGATGTCTTTAATGTAGGGTTTCAACCATGTCTTTGGAGTGGCTATAATATCAGGTTTGTTGTGAACTATCCAGGCATGTAATTCTGGGATTTTGTTTACCATACCTTGAAGGCTAATGGTTGTGACATTTGCTGATTTATAGCAGTTAGGAGGGTTAAGAGGAGAGGAGATGGTGGGACCTCGGTTGGGATGTATGTCTCCACATCGGGGTTGGATAGAATGCGTATGTGGGAGAGTATTGGGTTGCTGTTTCCTTTTTGTTTTGTATTGAGAATTTAAAGTAAAGTTAGTTTTGTTGTTGTCTTGTAGGGGAAAGATTTTTACTTTGGTGTATAAAATTATGTCTGTTGCATATAGGCTAGAGAATATTTCAGAGAAGTTGAGTTTGTGTGGATGTTGTGTGGATGTTGTAGATGTAGATTTGTAGTAAATATAGGTCATTTGGGAGAGAAGTTAGGTGTAGTAGCAAAAGGAAAGAGAGAGAGGGCAGAGTATTGTATTATAGATAAGTGACATAGTAGAAAAAGGGGGGTTGTGTTGAAGAATTTATAGTTGTTATTAAGATGTAATTAGTATTAGATGGAAAGAGTTCTTGGACTGAAAAGAATGTGAAGAAAGTGGGGATTAGTTGGCTAAGTTGCGAGTAGTAATTGAGACTAATGTGATGGTGAGGAAGGAGTTAGTGTGGGAGTGATTTGTAGATGAGTGTGACTGGATGCATTGTAATGATGGGAGGAGCTATGGTGAGGATAAATGTGATTGATATGAGGATGGGTGGGAATGAGGGTAGAGGAGCGGAGCGGAGTGAGATCAAGTGTAGCGAGGGGGAACAGAGCGGGCTGGCCCAGGTCATGAATCAAGCACAAAAAAAAAAAAAAAAAAAAAAAAAACAATCAGTAAGTTAAGTTTGATAAAATAGAGAGATGGCTGTTTTGCAGAGAATGATGTGGCTAAATACTGTAAAGATTCTTCAGGGAGCAAAAAGTTAGCTGGGGGGAGTGAAATAAGAAGGGAACTGTCTGCTGAGCAGCCAGTCAAGCTTGGGAAAATATATAGAAGATAGTATTTAAGGTAGTAAAGGAGTGCAGAAAGAAATAAAAGCAGTGGGAAATTGTTGTTTTCAGTGTTAGGGACTTAAGATGTAAGAAGAGGAGCGAGGAGGAGAGAGGGTACAAAGTTGGGGGGGGGGGTGATGTAAGATGAGCCACTAGGTTTAATGTGATACTAGACAAAAAAAAAAACTAACTTAGGGTTATACATACAATAATTAGATAATAAATGCCCTTGCAAAGGTTTTGCTTGCTGTGATCGTTTTTGAAGTATCCTTCCATTAAGTTATGTAGCAATAACTCTGGGAAGTCTGGCCGGAGTAGGAGAGAGGTTCAGAAAGGGGCATTATTCCTAAAATAAAAAGGGAAAAAGGGAGATATTAATCAAGAGAAGTGGAGTCGCTGTGAACAGGAATGTAATTTAGAGGGGGCTGGATAGAGAAGTAGATGTGAATTGCAGAGGGTAGAAAAGGAGGAGGAGAGAAATGGATAAGCAGTGAGAGAATAGGAGACAGGTAATATAATGCAGGGAGAGAGTGAAAAATATATAGCAGGAGGAGAATAAGGTATGAGCACTCTGAGGAGTAATGGAGGTGAGGATGTTAGATAGTAGCACAGTACCAGTAGGTTATATGAAGAAGGAACATCATAGATCAGCAAAACGTAATCAGTAAAAGCATAGCATCAGTGTATAATAATATACTGCAAAATACATCAACATTCTGAGACATATGCAGCAAAGAAAATTACAGCAAATATCTAAGGTGTATGCCAGAAAATTACAGCAAGTATTGGAGAGCTCCATGGTCAGTGCACAGTAGGGTAGTCTACTTTACTTAAAGTTTACAAGTACAGGCTAGTGCACTGGAGTGTCACGTGCACTTGAGACAACAGTTGTATGATTAGAATGGTAGCTAGAATGCAAGGTCAAAAACAGGTGCTACGAGTCAGGAAAAACATACATTTAGCACTAAAATGAATTGCATGACAATTAATATAGGTTGCGTAAAAAGGGAAACATCAACTAAATATGATACAGGTGTTGCTGATTGGTATTGCAAGACATTGAGAACGTTTGCTTTAGCGGTCCAGTGCTTACAATCACATAAATGATAACCTCAGGCTTAGGAGTCCAAAATTCCAAAAATGTGCTCTGTAAACGTTTAGGTAGGATTCACTTATTGACTGTTAACTTATACAACTAGATCAAAAAGTATGCAAGCTTACTTATGAAAACACAGCTTTATAATATCTGATTGGACTGAAAATGGCAATCATACATCACCGATATAAAGATGGGGGATTTGGGCAGCAGCAGCCAGGAAGGAGAAGGAGAGAAAGCAAAAAATGCTGTGATAGCCTTTTAAATGGTGCAGGGCATGATGGGAGGCAGGGGAGGAATTAAAGATGTAGACTCTGGAGAAGAGAAAAAACTTAGGGAGATTAAGCTAAGAGCAGAGGGCTGGCCCAGGTCAGGAATCAAGCACTGAAAAAAAAAACAATCAGTAAGGTAAGTTTGACAAAATAAAGAGACGGCTGTTGTGCAGAGAATGATGTGGCTAAGTACTGTAAAGATTCTTCAGGGAGCAAAAAGTTAGCTGCAGGAAGTGAAATAAGAAGGGAAATGTCTGCTGAGCAGCTGGTCAGGTTTGGGAAAAATATATAGAAGCTAGTGTTTAAGATAGTAAGGGGGTGCAGAAAGAACTAAAAGCTATAGGAAACTGTTATATTTTTGCAGTTGTTTTCAGTGTTAGGGACTTAAGATGTAAGAAGAGGAGTGAGGAGCAGAGAGGGTATAGAGTGTGTGGGGGGTGATGTACGAGGAGCCGCTTTGTTTAATCTGATACTAGACAAAAAAATAAATAACTTTAGGTTATACGTGCATTAATTAGATATTAAATGCCCTCACAAAGGTTTTGCTTGTTGCAATCATTTTTGAAGAATCTTTCCCTTAGATTATGCTGCAATAACTCTGGCCCGAGTAAGAGAGAGGTTCATAAAGAGGTGTTATGCTTATGAAAACACAGCTTTATGATGTCTAATTGGTCTTAAAGCAGAAATCGTACATCACTGATGTAAAGGCAGGGTCCCCTACAGAAGAACGACAGCTGAAAAGACTGAAACCCACATAACCGACACCACATGGTCGACAATCAAAATGCCCACAATGGGGAAACGGTATGTCTCCGTAGTGCGGAATGGAAAGATTTCCATTCCTGCACTGTAGTGCAATCTCGGAGTTGGTATATTAAAGTTACAGGGGGTGTGGGGGGCTGAGCCCCCCTGCAAGCACAAAAATGGAAATTTTCTTTTTCTTTTTTGTGCAGTAATTACGTTGTCAGTGTTTCGATTGTCGACCATGTGGTGTCGGCTATGTGGGTGCTGGTGTTTTATGCTGTCGTTCTTGTGTAGGTGATCCAAAGGCAGGGGAGTCTGGCAGCAGCAATCCAACATTACAAAAGTTGTTCAATTACTGCCTTCTGTTAAAACTCACTCCTCCAAAACATTATTCTTAATATATTGTTCCCACAGTTTCCCTTCTTTTTATGTAATTCATTCCTACTCTTTTGTAAAGTTCTTATATCTCTGTTAACATATCACATCAGATCTAGCTGATTTAGACTTTGATTTTCATTTTCTACTAATTGCTTTTTTGACACCTACAGCAATTAAACTTAACAAGCCATTACTATGTCTAGGCATTTCAGTTCCTGTGTCCCAGACCCAAAAAATCATTTCCTTACTTACACCTATTTGCTTACCCAATATTTCTGACAGAGTACTCTGTAGAGAATTTTTAAAGGCTGTCAACTCATTACACTCCCAAAACATATGTTCCCAGTTACCTCTTTCTTCCCCATCAGACCTCCAATATATGCCGTCTACCGGAGGAAAAAGTCTTTGTGGAGTCCGCTTGGGGTATAAAAATACCTTTGCAAACACTTCCAAACAAAAATCTTAAATCTTCTAGACTGTGTTGCATGTTTGGGAGCCATACACATGCCCTGCCTTTGTTCCTTGTGAATTGCTTATAAAGTCTCTCTTCCCAATCTTTTCTAACCTCCTCTGATTGATTCATATATTTATTGTACAAAATTTTGTATGCTGTACTAATTATCCCCTTCATTAACAGCGGCTTCTCTTCTAGATTCAACTAAAAACTCTGTCAGAGCAAGTTTTTCACTTAGGATTCCATTGTCTTATTGTGTTTGCTTATACTCTGGTATCAGTCCCTGATAGGGAAGGCATTTTCTAGCCTGCAGTCCATATGTTTTCTTGGCTTCTTCTCATTATATTGCCTTTCCCTCTCTAGTTATTTGCTCCCAATACAGTGGTTCCTTTACCAGTTTTCTTACAGTAAATTCCAGACCCCTCTTGCCTGTTCTCTGTACCCCTAATTGAAATCATCCCTATCAGCAGAATATCCTTTCTCCTTTCTTGCGTTGGCTTACATCTTAGTATACTTTCTGCTACTTTATGACTATAATATTCTGTATGGCTGTTCTTATTCGCCTTACGAATCTGCATTCAGAATCCTACTCTCTCCTTATTTCTTAAATCCTTCCCTGCTATATCATCATCCCTTTCTTCTTTGAATTATAGGTTTCTGCTTGTGTGATGTATATGAGACTTAATTGAATTGCTCTAAAATATTCCTTTAGATTAGGTAATACTAAACCACCTTGTTCTAGTGGAAGGATGAGCTTATCCCGCTTGACCCTTGTTCCCTTCCCTTCCCAGATAAAATCCTTCAGCTCTTATTAATTACTATCCACAGCTTCTCCTCTGGTTCATTGAAATATGTCTAACCTGTATATAAATCTAAGGGACTACAATGTTTTCACTGCTTGTATCTTGCTGCCCATATCCACAAACAAGAGCTTCCAATTCCTCAGTTTATGTATTATGTTTTGCTGCCATAACAGAAGCCTTTTTAAATTCTGAGTCTTAAATACTTTGTCTTATCGTGTCCCCTTAAATATGAGTATTACTGAACCAAGCCATGTGTGGGTATATAAATTAAGGCTATAGCCTTTGTTTTATCTTCATTAATTTTATATCCTGAAAAGACTTGAAATTGTTTCAAAATGTTCCACAAACCCTGACATGTCATTTTCTGGATTTATCAAGTACAAAATAATATCATTAGCAAATAAAGCCAACATTTCGTGATTGCTACACCAGTTACATCCTTGAATTTCCAAGCCTCTTATTTTCTTTACTAGTGGATCTAAATGTAAAGCAAATAACACAGGGGGAAAAGGACACCCCTGCCTGGTTCCTCTGTTCAAACACAACTTATCATAGAGAACTACCCTAATTTAATTCTTACCTCCAATCCTTTATATGTCCTACTAATTAACCTTGTTATTGTAACAGTGAATGCAAATGCTTCCGTTGCCCTACTTATAAAATCCCAGCTTACTCTGTCGAATGCTTTCTCTACATTAAGACTCACCAACAACATTATTTCCTTACATTCTGCTTCCCTTTGGATCATCATTGTTATATTAATGTTGTCAAATGTTTGCCTCCCCTCTTCAAAATTACACTGTTCCATATCTTTCAGTTTTGGCAACAAGTTTTTCCCTTCTTTTAATGATTGCAGGCGTAAACACTTTATAATCATGGTTTAAAATTGAAATGGGTCTATATGAGCCTGTGTCTAATTTGTTTTTACCCACTTTGCGTAATACAGGCTCCACAGCTTTCTCCTGGATGCTGGTACTTCCTAGGAATCAGACTTAAGTCCATAGTCTGCCCCTGTATCTAAATGTAGTACGCTGTGTTGTGAATTAAAAGAGAAGTCATGGAGAATAATATTAGTAACAGAAATCCAAAAGGAAGATGAGTTGAAAATACCTGCGGATTGCAATGAGATTTCAAAGGGATATTTTCCATTTGTGGCACTTTTAAAGTTTGTGTTTAGCAGTAGAAAATTGTAATACCAATGTATTTTACCAGCAGCAGGTCAAAGGATAGCAGTATACTATTCTTACACAGTTAGATTCTCGTGAGTGAGCCTATCGTATCTTAAATATAATTTTCACCTTACAGACTCTGGAGGGAATTAAGTCAAAAGTGCTTGTGCTGGAGTTTTGACATTTGCCAGGGAAGCTGAGCTGTCTGTATTGATTGTACTTCCCTGTTGTTTTGCACACACTGTGATTTTGTTGCCATTATAATTTCTATTTTATTCTTATACCTCACTGTTGCCTTGCACATTCTCTTTCAAATAAATTATTCAGTAACATTTTCATTTCATTGTTTCTGAGTCCATTATTGATTGGTGTGAAACTTAGAAAAGGATGGTTTTGTAAACCCTTTTGTATCTAATTAATGGCCTTGTGTTGCATCCGAAAGATGTCCATAATTCTGGCTGCTGCAGTTACTCCTCGGGGAATACAGAATAACCTTATTGAAAGAAATACAGAGGTGAATCCACATGACCCTACTGCAAGAAAAACTTTAGATTCGTAAGCACTGAAATATTATAATAGGTCACCAGTCCAACTCAGATTTAAATAGTAAGCACGGTAGAATTTCCGCAGTCACCAGTAGACCAATAAATCTGTATTATACAGTTTATTTTCCTAATTTGCCTAGGAGAGTGTAACAAAATAATTGCAACCTCTTTTGTCATTGAAGCAGAATGTCAGTTATAGTCTTAATCCATGGCTCCAGTCAATGGAAGACACAAAATGCTTTGTAATTGTTTTTTGGAGCATGCTTTAAATGCTGCCTTGAATTGTCCATTATTAATCCAGGCTCATTTGCTGTACAATAAGAACCATGTTGACGCAGCATGCATCCACTGCATTCCCTTCGAATTTAAATACCTATTAGTGGCAAACATATTAGGTTGAATATGTCAGTATGTCACACACACAAGCACACACATGCACATATATATGTATGTGTGTGTGTGTGTGTGTGTGTGTGTGTGTGTGTGTGCATATATATATATATATATATATATATATATATATATATATATATATATATATATACATATATATATATATATATATATATCTTATATAGAGATAGATACATAGCTATAGATACATAGATACACACACACACGCACACACACACACCAAAACATCCTAAATAATTTGCCGAGTAGAGGTATTAATCGGTGTACAGTTAAGGTTAAATGCCTGTGATCTGTCTGTGTAACAAACCTGGAAATACAAATGTTCATGCCAGTTTATTTAAAAGCTCATAATTATTCATTAAGTTATTAATATTCAGAAATGTATCCCATGACTTTCATTCTTTCATTTTTTTTTTTGCTATGAAATTATTTCTTAATATAGAGCAGCATGTGCCTGATATGTAGGAGATGTAAACTGCATTACCAGAATCTTGAATGCTCTTCTTGTCAATGTTCATTTCTCTTGACTAACACATATGCATTGGGTACTGCATTTTCCCGAGTTTCTTAGATGGGCCTTCTTACTAGATGTAAAAATTAAATGTCATAGTATTGTCTGTCAAGTGAATGTGGATATTGTAGAGAGTTTTCTTTTACATCACAGAAATATGTACAAACTGTTATCTTTAACTTTGTTAATAATAGGAAGACTCTGTACCAACCAATTAACTTGTATTTGTGCTACTGATAAGAATAGTTAATATTACTATGAATGAATTAGATACGTTTGATATTATCACAATGCTGCCATAATTAAAAAAAATCTATTTTCTTATGTGTAGATTTTTTTAAAACAAGTAATAGGATGTTGTCCTCTTCATTCTCCCTCACTGATGGGTTCAGATCCGATCCTCAGATTCGACTCTGTTGTATATACTAGACTTCGGATCCAGCTCTCAAACTCCTCCATCTACCCATAATGCACCACTCCCTCCCCATTGCCTCAGATCTCATTTGTCGGCATTGTGGTTAGACGTACATTCCTCTTTTGAACATTGTAAGCAATATTTTTCTTATAATATTTACCAGTTTATTTAGGTAAATCTTTCTAACATCTTGTAGTTTTTTCTACCTTTATCCTCCCTCTTAGTTTTTCACTGATGTTAGGGTTTTTCCTGTATATTTTCTTAACTTTCTACTCAGCCTTTAGCAGTCTTTGTATCATTGCTAGTACATTTTTTCTTTACATTTTAGGTATTCTCTTGTATACCATAGCTGGTGTTATCTAAAAAAAGTTACAAGTAGTTGTTTATACTATTGCTGTTGTTTCTCTCTTATCTCTGTGGTATTCTCTTTGACCATGTCAGAGAAACCAACTAGATTTAAAAAGTGCACTTTTTGTGGGCATGAGATGCCAAACTCAGGTGCTTACAAGAAGTGTGTTTATTGTCCAGGCCTGGATCATCTTCATATGGCTTGCTTTATTTGTGCTACCTTCAGTCCCAGGGCATTATCTGACAGATACAATAAACTGTAAACTAATTGTGAAAGGGTTGCTTCCTGCATTTTCTAGGGCTCAAACCCCCTCTAAATCATCCAAATCCATTTCTTTGGATGTCAGGAAGAGATCTCCTCCAAAGTCCTCAAGGGCTTCCTTGGAGCCACTGGAAAAAATTAGAAAAATTTCAGACCAGACTTCCTCAGATCTGAAACCTCTTGGGCCGTCTTTGGATACAAAGCCTTCATCGTGTCCGCAAGGTACGGCTCCTATCTTCATAACCCCTTTATCCTCTGCTTCTTCTTTGGATCTTAAGTCCTTGGATCTGAGAGCTAGTTCTATCCATAGAAACCATATGGCGGAGTGCACACTGAAACCTGTCTCCCCTTCTCTGCCCACCTAACTTTATCAGACTCCGAAGAAACACTCTTGACCCCCTTCCATGTCTTCTAGGTCTTCCAGATGTCTATTAGAGGCCGATGTGGATAGGATGATGCATAAATTATTCACAGCTCAGATCCAGATGGGGTCATTCCAGCTCTGTCCCATACTGATCTGTGAGTGCACAGACAGTGTCCATTGTTTCTCCCTCTCTGATCTGACCCATGGTTTCGGAGGCCCAGATCTGAGATCTCTGAGAATTTCAGTGTCAGATATGAGCATAGTTCCTTCCTCCACTCCAAAGATTTCCTTGACTGCCTCCACTTCGATACCCTTGAATTGGAGCAAGTCTCAAAGCCGAGATGTCAGCACCAGATCCAAAGGGGTTGGGTTCAGCTCCTTTTTTGTTGGATCCATCCCTTCCTGTCAGAGCATCAGCCCTGGACAGCTCGGATCCGATTCTCCCCTTGAGGCTCAGATTCAGGAGTGGCCCTGACCTGCATTCTTCAGAAGGTCCAGCTCTGATGAGGAAGGGAACAGGTTTCCCCTGGGCCCTTGGCATTCAAGGTGGTAGAAGGGGCCTTCTCTCTCTTCATAGACAACCATCACCTCATATCTCAGATCCTATTCCCTTCCTCTCATTGCCTCCAAGCTCTGAGTCCATCAGACCTACTCCACAGGGACAGCCAATTCCAGTTAGTCTCCAGACGGTTCTACTAGAGAAACTCCCTGTCACAAAAGGAGATACTGCTAGCCCCTGTCTGGAATTTTGTAAATAATTACATGTCATTTGTGAATATCAACATGATTCAGATAAGATGTTTGTGTTACAAATGTATTAGAGCTGTAGGTCATATAAGATGGTTTGTACAGACGTGTGCTGAAGAGGCATTTTACAAAGTGTTGTTTCAAATGTATCCACAGTGTACCCTACTGAAATAGAACAGGAATGTACGTACACTATTGTAATTGTGTAAATGCATATATTTTAATGGGAAGTTGGAATACAGGAGGCTAACTTACAAAACTTCAGAAAAATAGCTGAAATTAAATTACTTTATGGCTAGACCATAAAAGGATGCTGTCTTTCAGTTTCAGTGCAGCAAGGAGACACACTGTTTAAAACTAAGGCGCTTTCTGTATTGTCTTGGAAGTCTTTTATTGTTTTATGACTTCCACCATTTACCAAAGATCTGAGAAAAAGCCCTTGTCTATGTATTTTCACAGGTGGATGGTAAATACTGCTAGCTTTCTGCAGTGGGGATTTTATGTGGGATAGTCAGATGACAAGAAATTATGTAATTCTGCAAGCTATCTGATCAGTAGTATTTGAGATATTAATTTAAGAACACTCTTAGTGAGAGACAGCATTCTGTAGTCTGTCTTGGACTTGACCAGAAGACCCATTTACCACACATTTTCCTTGCTCTGAGTAAGTTTCTAGGTTATAGTAATTCTCTTAGAAATAGTCAGGAATATAGCAAAGCTTAATTTAGATGTTTTTCTTTATTTGTTTGAGATTGCCCTACAATGTTGTGTTAAATATTTCCTGTGATTTTGAACTCTGCTGTCACTGTAAATGTATACGGAGTAATTTCTTGTTCTTTTAATTCTTTTCCTTCTCTTTCGACTGTTCCCGTTAGGGGTCGTCACAGCGGATCATCTGTTTCCATTTCTTCTTGTCCTCTGCATATTTCTCTGTCACACTAACCACCTGCATGTCCTCTCTCACCACATCCATAAACCTTATCTTAGGCCTTTCGCTTTTCCTCTTACCTAGCAGCTCCATCCTTAGCATCCTTTTCCCAGTATACCCAGCTTCCCTGCTCAGCACATGTCCAAACCAAAGCAATCTCGCCTCTCTGACTTTGTTCCCAAACCGTCCAACCTGAGCTGACCCTCTAATATACTGATTCCTAATCCTGTCCATCCTTGCCACACCCAGTGCAAATCTTAACATCTTTAACTCTGCCACTTCCAGCTCTGACTCCTGCCTTTTTGTCAGTGCCACTGTCTCCAACCCGTACAACATAGCTAGTCCCACTACCCTCTTGTAGACCTTCCCTTTCACTCTTACTGGTAACCGTCTGTCACAAATCACTCCTGACACTCTTCTCCACCAATTCCACCCTGCCTGTGCTCTCTTCTTCACCTCTCTTCCACTCATCATTACTCTGAACTGTTGATCCCAAGTACTTAAACTCATCCACCTTTGCCAACTCTACTCCCTGCACCCTCACCATTCCTCTATCTTCCTTCTCATTCAAGCACACATATTCCGTCTTAGTCCTGCTGACCTTCATTCCTCTCCTCACTAGAGCATATCTCCACCTCTTCATGGTCTCCTCAACCTGCCCCCTATTCTCACTGCAGATCACAATGTCATCTGCAAACATCATAGTCCATGGGGCCTCCTGTCTGATTTCGTCTGTCAGCTTGTCCATCACCGTTGCAAATAAGAAAGGGCTCAGAGCTGATCCTTGATGTAATCCCACCTCCACCTTAAACGCATCTGTCACTCCCACTGCAGACTTCACCACTGTCACACTACCCTCGTATATATCCTGTACCACTCTCACATACTTCTCTGCTACTCCTGACTTCCTTATACAATACCACAACTCCTCTCTAGGCACCCTATCATATGCTTTCTCCAAGTCCACAAAGACGCATTGCAACTCCTTTTGACCTTCTCTATATTTTTCCCTCAACACCCTCAGAGCAAACATCCCATTTGTAGTGCTTTTTCCTGGCATGAAACTATACTGCTGATCACTAATCATCACCTCCCTTCTTAACCTAGCTTCCACCACTCTTTCCCATAACTTCAAGCTGTGACTAATCAGTTTTATCCCTCTGTAGTTACTACAGCTCTGCACATCATCCTTATCCTTAAAAATAGGTACCAAAACACTTTTTCTCCACTCTTCAGGCATCCTTTCTTGTTCTTTTAATATTTATTATTAAATATATATAAACTTTTCATTGTAGCTGATCTGTCTAGAGATAAATTTAAGTCCTTAGAGTACTTGCACATTTATTTGGTGACACTGTATGGGCCACTCCTAATAGCCTTGCTCTTGGTCAAAATACCATTTGTTTTGATAGTAACTTTACACAGTAAGATTGGACACCCTTTGTTAAGGGCCTTAAAGTAGCTAATAAGGAGTGGCTGGTGGCAGTGATAACTACCTTATAGTCTGGGCATAAGGGGGCATAGCTAGTAAGCCTGTGCCAGCTTTTCCCAGGTGTGTGTGTGTGTGTGTGTGTGTGTGTGTGTGTGTTTGTGTGTGTGTGTGTGTGTGTGTGTGTGTGTGTGTGTGTGTGTGTGTGTGTGTGCATGTGTAAATCAAATCTTAAAGTGTGTGTGTGTCAGTTACTTGGGCAGGAACATGAAGTACTGGTTGGACAGAGAGGGTGCTGGAGGTCTTGCTTTGCCACTCAGCTGAGATCTCATCTCTGTAGCTGTGCCAGTGGGGAGTCGTATTTGGGATCTGGAGAAAGAGGGAGAAACCAGCCCTGGACTGACTGGTCTTTGGGTGCTCTTAAGGGAAATTCCACATGATGCAGAGAGCTGCATCTGGAAATTCTATGTGTGTACTTGTAATCCTCCCAATGTACGTCCCCCACTGGTACTAGTGGTGAGGATTGAGGGTCCTTGATTGCTGGTCCAGTGGTGGGGCATCACATTTATTGGTTGGCAGTGGTGCAGTATCCACATATTAGGATTCAGTGGTGTGGATATTGAATTCCTGTTGCCTGAAAACAGTGGTCACTAATTTGTACTCTGAAGCAGCCACACAGTGAGCATTCAGAGTTCCATAGCACAATAGTTTTATTTATTTTTTTTTGTTAGCTTAGTTAGTCAGGGAGAGCAGGCAAGGATGTCAGCAGAGGAGTATGGCAAGCTAACAAGGAGCCAGTTGGGTCAGATGTGCCAGGCCAAAGGACTGGGGCATGCCAACCTGACTAAAGCAGAGATGATTGCAGCCATAGTTACAGCTGCGCCACAGACCACCAACCAAGAAGACAACCAGACTGGCCTTGGGGATGTACAACTCCTCAGAGAATGGACAGTTCACCACTTAAAAATCCATCTGGAGTTAAAGAGACTTGAACTAGAGGCCAAATGGTTGGAACTAAAATCAGCAGAGAGACTGAAATGTCTAGAGGTCAAACAAAATGAGAGACTCAGATGTTTAGAGGCTGAAGAAAATGAAGGCAGAGGCAACATGAAAAGGAAGTGCTGACACTTTGTCAAGGTCATGGAGGTAATGGTGAAGGGAGTAACCGAACTCCAGATGCAACAAAAGTCCATACATTTTTTCCACAATTTACAGAGCATGATAATTTTGATAGTTTTATTCATATGTGTGAAAGGGTTTTGTAAACAGTATAATATTGACATAGGGCCCTGGGTACAGTTCCAGGCTCCCTTACTCAATGGTAAAGCTGTAACTGCTCTTTCTAAATTGTCTGATGCTGATTGTTTAAATTATAATATGTTAAAAATTGTTTACTAGAGTGTTTTAAGTTAACACCTGAAACTTATAGAAAAAAAGTTTCTTGAGCATAGAAAGGCAGATGAAAGTGTGTGTAAATATATTCCAGAACTAATCACTTACTTCCATAGGTGGGTGAGCGGGTGTCAGGTCACCACTTTTGAAGAGCAGGCAGACCTTTTGTTGAGGGAACAAGACCTTAGCACTTTGCCTGAGGACATGAGAATCTAGTTAGCAGATAGGGAATGAGTTGGGGAAAAGAGGAAGCCTATATCTAGAAAGCAGGGCATCAGTTCACAGGAAAGAGATACCCAGTGCTGCTCATGGGTCTAAGGGAACCCATAGTGGGCAGCTTAAAGCAACCTAACAGAGTCTGTCAGGAACAGGGGAAGCCTGTACTTCAGATACACTGCCAGGACCGAGGGCTAAATGTTTTAAATGCAACCAGTGGGGCCATGTACCATATAGATGTCCACAGAGGTAAGGTGGGGAACAAAAGGTGGGAGAGCCAGTAAGTGGGAATGACAGAATGCCAGCAGTAAGTTGTCTGGAGACAGCATGGGTACCAAACTACCACAAGAGGTTATATCCTATCTTAGTAAATGGAAAACAGGACACTGCTAAGAGAAACACAGGCTCTGACATAACCATTGTAAAGCCTGCAATGGTTAAAGAGGATAAATACTTGCTTGGGCAATCTACTCAAGTCAGAGCTTTAGGAGGGGACCCCATTGAAAATACTTTTGGCTAGGGTTCACCTTGACTGGGAGGGGGGATAAGGAAGCAAGCAAGTAGGTGTTTTGAGGCTATCCCTGCAGATGTCTAGATAGGGAATGATTTTGATAATGCAGTACCTTGTGTGCATGCACTTACATGCAGTCAGGCTTGGAGACAAGCATGTGGGTCTGTTAGCTTGGGCAGGTGGGGGGCTAGACAGACTGCACACTTGAAGCCAGGACTGGTGAGGTGGCTTCTTCAGAGAGGGAGCTACCCTTTAGCATTGAGACTGAAGGTGAGCTGCAACTGCTTCTGGGTACCGATGTTCCCTTGGACAGAGTGGCTGCAAGGGCAGAGGTGAGTAGTAGTAGTACCCAGGCTGACAGTAAGTCACCACTGTCAGAAAATACCAGACTTCCTTTGGAAGGGGAGCTGGGAAGGGTTACCACGAGAGAGTTGAGACAGGCTCAGTTCTCAGACCCTATATTGCAAGGCCTGAGGGAGGTAGCCAGAGAGGCACCTGATTGTTAAGGAAAAGGGGATTCTGTGTACTGGGACAAAGGGTTACAGTATAGAGAGTGGACCCCTGAGGGAGGGCTAGAGGATGAGAGAATACAGCAGTTGGTAGTGCCCCGAGCCTACCATCTGAACCTTCTAGCCATAGCTCATGATACTCCCTTTCCAGGTCATATGGGCATAAAGCATACAAAGAGACATACTATGCAGAAAGTTTATTGGCCTGGGATTTCCAGAGATGTAACCAGGTACTGCAGGACCCTTGAGCAGTGCCAAAAGGTAGGTCAGGCAGGAGACAAAGTCAAAGCTACTTTAGTGCCTTTGCCTGTAATTGAGGAGCCATTTCAGAGGGTTTCTATGGATATTGTGGGGCCTCTGAGTACCCCAAGTTCCACAGGGAAGAAGTATATCCTAGTGGTAGTAGATTATGCTACCAGATATGCTGAGGCAGTGGCTCTGTCCTCCACTGAGGCAGCAAAGGTGACAAATGCTTTGTTAGAGGTTTTCAGCAGGGTAGGTTTCCCAAAAGAAATAATGACTGACAGAGGTGCCAATTTCATGTCAGACCTGCTGGCTTGTCTGTTGAAGCACTGTGGGGTGAAGCACCTGAAGACCACCCCCTACCATCCCCCAGACTAATGATCTGGTGGAGAGGTTAAACTCTATACTAAAGACCATGCTACAGGCATTTGCAGATCAGTTTAATAGGGGGTGGGACAAATATTTGCCCCATCTGCTGTTTGCTTACAGAGAGGTGCCCCAGGAATCCACAGGTTTTTCATCCTTTGAGTTGCTGTATGGGCATAGAGTGAGGAGACCTCTAGATTTGATTCAAGATGAGTGGGAGGGTGAATGTGAATCCCACAAGGAGTCTGTGTGGCATATGTCCTAAACCTCAGGACAAGGCTCAGAGAACTTATGGGCTTGGCCCAGGAGAACCTGGCTGAAGCCCAACAGCAGAAAAAGGTCTAGTATGACAGGAATGCTCATGTTAGAGAGTATGCTGTGGGGCAGCAAGTTATGATTCTCATTTCTGTCAGACACATCAAGCTGCAGACAGCTTGGATGGGGCCCTTCAAAGTGGTAAGGAAGGTCAGTGATGTTAACTACATGGTAGAACTGCTAGGCTGGAGGCAGGGGCACAAGCTGTACCATGTTAACATGAAGAAACCTTACCATGATAGGGAGTACTTGGTGCTAAGTATTTGCAGTAGAAGGCAGGAGAAGTCTGAGGGGGATCCATGGCTTCAGGGAGCCAGTCAGCAAAATTCCAAGATACTATGGTGGAGCCTAGGATTGCAGGCATATGATAGGACAGTGCAACAGTGTAATGGATCAGCAATGCAAAGGCAGCTGGGATCTCAAGACAGGGAATGGGCTATGTATTCCCAGATGAGCTTATCCCTCTTAAGCAGCATTTCTCAAGGGTCACTTGAAAAACTAGCTTGAGTCTTTGAGGGGGGAAGAAATGTCATGAAAGGAGATAACTGCCAGCCAGGCTGTCTGGAATTGTGTAAATAATTATATGTCATTTGTGAATATTAACATGATTCAAATAAGATGTTTGCGTTACAAATGTATTAGAGCTATATGTCATATAAGATGATTTTACATACATGTGTGCTGAAGAGGTATTTTACAAAGTGCTATTTGAAATGCATCCACAGTTTACCGTACTGGAATTGAACAGAAATGTACATACACTATTGTCATTATTTAAATGTATCTATTTTAACAGAGGAAACTGGAATGCATGATGTTAACTTGTAAAACTTTAGAAAAGTAGCTGAAATTAAATTACTTTATGGCTAGGCCATAAAAAAGATGTATTTCAGTTTCAGTGCAGCAAGGAGACACATTGTCTAAAACTAAGAAGATTTCTTTATTGTCTTGGAAGTGTTTTATTGTTTTATAACTTCCACCATTTGCCAAAGATCTGAGGAAAAGCCCTTGTCTATGTATTTTCACAGTTGGATGCCAAATACCGCTAGCTTTCAGCAGTGGGGGTTTTACCTGGGATAGTCAGATGACAAGAAATTATGTCATTCTGCAAACTATCCCAGCAGTAATATTTCAGATACTAATTTAAGAACACTGTTAATGAGAGACAGCATTCTGTAGCCTGTCTTGGACCTGACCAGAAGACCCATTCACCATACATTTGCCTTGCTCTGAGTAAGTTTTTAAGTTACAGTAATTCTCTTAGATATAGTCAGAAATGTAGCAAATCTTAATTTAAATGTTGTTCTTTATTTATTTGAGACTGTCCTGCAAGGTTATTTTAAATATTTCATGTGATTTTTGAACTTTGCTGTCACTGTAAATATATACTGAGTATTTTCTTTTTTTAATTTTCTTTTAATATTTATTATTAAATATATTTAAACCTTTCATTGTGGCTGATATGTCTAGAGATATTTAAGTTCTGAGAGTACTTGCATATTTATTTGGTGACGCTGTATGGGCCACTCCTAATAGCCTTGCTCTTGGTCAAACTACCATTTGTATTGATAGTAACATTACACAGTAAAATTGGATACCTTTTGTTAAGGGCCTTAAAGTAGCTGATAAGGTGTAAGTGGTGACAGTGATAACTACCTTATAATCTGGGCAAAAGGGGGCATAGCTAGTAAAGCTGTGCCGGCCTTTCCCAGGTGTGTGTGTGTGTGTGTGTGTGTGTGTGTGTGTGTGTGTGTGTGTGTGTGTGTGTGTGTGTACGCGCGTGTGTGTGTAAATCAAACCTTAAAGTATGTGTGTTTGTCACCTACCCGGGAAGGGACACGAAGCACTGGTTGGGAAGAGAGGGTTTTGTAGGTCTTGGCTTTGCCACTGAGCTGAGATCTCAACTCTTAGCTGTTCCAGTGGGGAGTCTTATTGGGGATCTGGAGAAAGAAGGAGAAACCAGCCCTGGACTGACTGTGGTGTCTGGTTGCTCCTAAGGGAAATTGCACTTGGTGCAGAGAGCTGCATCTGGAAATACTGTGTATGTACTTGTAATCCTCCCAATGTACATCCCTCCACTGGTACTAGTGGTGAGGATTTAGGCTCCTTGATTACTGGTTCAGTGGTGGGGCATCACACTCCCCCTCTCTTTTGATACCTCTCTGAACATCCCACAGAGGAGGTTCTTCAAGAAAGGACATGTAAGAGGAGGCACACAAATTCCCCCATGATGTCTCTCATGGAAGACACCAATTTTGATGAAGGAGAAGGATCCCCAGATCACCACCTGATAACTTCTCATTTGGAGATATCCTAGCAATCCTTAAGCAAAAAGATGATTGGTCATCCCAAACTCCTCCTGAAGATTCTGTGTTCCTGGAGGCTTTTGATGCTATACCATCTACTTATTTTGGGTGACCCCCCCCCCCACAAGGGATGAACTGATTGACCTGGTTTCCCAATGGGCATGGAAGGAGCCAGACACTGTTAAACCTGTACCCAAGAACCCAGACAGATTTTTAGCTCCTCCATTGGACCACCCTCCCTGGATCAAAGGAGTTGTGGTTAATGTTATGATGATGGTGGCAATCACTAAAAAAGAGCTAGGAGAGCAAAGCTCTTCTGTCCATCTGCCAAACAGGGAGTCCAGAGCGTTGAACAGATTTGGATAATGAGTGTTTGCCTCAGCCACATTTGTTCCAAGGTCACTTAACTATTTGGCACATTTCACTAAGTTTCAGAGAGATTTGTCTAAGGAACTATCAAACTCTCTCTCTCTTTCTCTCTCAGTCCATGTTTGCTGAGGTCTTCAAATGGACTTTCCTCATCTGGCCACTCTCTTGTCTATTTCAAATGTGTCGATGAGGCTAATCTTTCATGCAGCTGAAGGTACCTCGCAAGCCGCCAGTTCAGGTATTGCCATAAGGAGACACGCCTGGATGCAGCTTTGTCATTTTGCAGAACCCTTTAAGACTTCTTTTATTAATGCCCCTTTTGATGGCACTTCCATGTTTGGGCCATCTGTTAAAGATACTCTTACCCACATCGAAAAGGATGGAAAAACTCTGTCTGCCATAGCGATCAAGTTTTCTACCCCTCAGCAGACCTTCTCCCAAAACGTACCCCAATCTGTATATGCCGCATTCATTGGTGGGTTCAGTCCGACAACATTTTTCTGGGCAGACCATTTGTTCTTCTGAGTCCAATTGCCACAGTGACAAATGATGCCTTCCATCTGGAGTGTGGGGGGCATTTATTGGAAGGATGGTCCAAGGCATGTGGTTCCCCCTAGAGACCAAATTGCATATCATTGTTCTAGAGATGGAGCAGTCTTTTTAGTGCTACAGGCATTTCAAGAATCTCTCACTTTGAGGACTATTACATTTCAGATAGACAGTATGCTGGTATTCTGATACATCAACAAGCAAGGAGGAACCTGATCCTACCCCTGTGCAGAGAGGCCATGAGAATGGGTGATCTCTTTGGACCACTTTCTAATTGCGATGCCCATTCTGAGGAAAACCAAAGTACTGGCAGACAAACTGAGCAGATATATTCTGATGCCTCACAACTGGTGTCTCAACCAGTCAGTAGCGAGTATAATCTTCAGGCATTGGGGGCGACCTTGCTGTGACCTATTTGCCTCCCCCTCAACAACAAGTGCAGCTGGTACTTTTCTCTGATCCCCCATCAGGGCCACAGGAGGTGTCAGCAAGGAATGCTCTGTTTCATGCCTCTTCCCCTAATTCCAGAATTTTTACAGAAAGCAAGCAGGTTGAGCCTTGTAATCCTTATTGCTGCTTTCTGGCCTCAGCAAGTTTGGTTCCCATTCCTATGGTCTCATCTTTGTTATCCTCCATGGATACTGGAGCCTCGTCAAGATCTCCTGTCTCACCTGTTGGGGGATCAACATCCTAACCTTCTAACCCTCAGGCTAACTGCATGGTTTCTCCTTTTCCAGTAATACTCAGACAGTTCAGGATCTCTTTCTCATTTCGTGACATTATTTTGGCATCACAAAAAGCTTCCACCAAGAAAGAGTATAAATGGAAAAGGTTTTCTATGTGGGCCTCTATCCAGGAAATTGACCCTTTTTTGGACTCAACTTCTGCAGTTCTTTTTCTCATAACCCTCATTATTTGAGAAGCCAGTTTTACTATTATTAAACATCATTTGACAGCAATCTCTAATTTTCATTCAGGAAATAAAATTTTCTCCCTGGCTTACTCTAGATTATGTAAAGCTTTTATGAAGGGCATTTTTCTCCTCAGACCTATGGTAAAGGATCCCTCTCCACCTTGGGACTTTCTCTCAGCTGGCCACTCTGTGGTCTATTTCAAATGCGTTGATGAGGCTAATCTCTCATACAGGTGAAGGTACCACACAAGTCACCAGTTCAGGTATTACCATAAGAAGACACACCTGGATGTGGCTATGTGATTTTGCAGAGCCCTTTAAGACTTCTTTTATTAATGCCCATTTTGATGTCACTTCTGTGTTTGGGCCATCTGTTAAAGATACTCTTACCCACATTGAAAAGGATGGAAAAGCCCTGTTTGCCATAGGGATCAAGTTTTCTACCCCTCAACGGACCTTCTCTCGAAACCAGAGAGTTGAAAGAAGATGTGGTTCTATAAGTGTCAGGGGCCTTTCCAGGATTCGTGGGGGGACACTTCCTCCAGAGGCAGAGGAGGAAATTGTAATGGAATATGTCACTCTAGAGGCAGAGGAGGTGCACAAAACCAGGGCTTTAGGGATTATTTTCAGACAGGCCCTATCAACACTCCTGAAGTGCTGCCTGACTGTTCCACTCTGGATGCAGTCAGGGGTTGTTTCTCTTTGCATCTAGATGCCTGGACTGTTATCACAAAAGATTTATGGGTGCTAAGAATATTATCCAGAGGATACTACAAACCATTTTCTCTTCTTCCTTGGTGTCACAGGAAGAAATTTCCCAAAATTTCACCCAGTCAGAAGAAGCAGCATGAGAAACACAAAAGATTCAAGAAAAAAATAGTCATTCAGATGGTTCTGTCCAACCAGACAGGATTAGGACCATACTCACACTTCTTTATAGTGCCAAAGAAGACAGGGGTCTCAGATCAATTTTGGTTCTAAGCTGTTTGAACCAGTTTTTGAAAAAGACAAATTTCTGAATGGTCACGGTTCAGTCCATCCTGCCATTTCTGCACAAGGATGACTGGATGTGCTCCATAGACCTTCAGGATGCATACTATCACATAAAAATAGGCAGATAATCCAGGAAGTATCCCCACTTTTGGCTAGGTGCCAGTCATTACCAATTCTGAGTTCTGCCCTTTGGATTCACTTCAGCCTCCAGGGAGTTTATCAAATGCATGGCAGTAGTGGCAGCTCATTTGAGGCACAAGGGATTCCAGTTGTTTCCATATTTGGATGATTAGCTTCTCACTGTCCACTCCAGGCATCAGCTTCTATAAACCAGGGATTATTTGCTCCAGATTTCCAATTCCTTGGGCATTTCAGTCAATCTTGCCAAATCTCAACTTGCTCCAATTCAGTGCCTTGAATTCATTGGAACATTTCTGAATGTGACAACTCAGGTGACATCTTTACCTCTTCACTGCATTTCTTCTTTAAGCCACCAAGTACAGGATACTCTCTCTCATCCTTCTCCTCCAGCAAAGTTAGTGCTACGAGCACTGGGGGGGGGTATGTCAGCTGCCATAATATTGCTTGCCTTTGTTTGCTTCATTATATGATTTCTCCAATGGATCTTAGCTGTACAGTGGTCCATTCTGCATGAGTCTCTGTCTTTTCTGATAAAACTTACCTCAATCTGTATATGCCACATTCATTGGTGAGTTCAGTCCTGACGACATTTTTCTGGGCAGACCATTTGTTCTTCCGAGTCCAATTGCCACAGTGACCAATGATGCCTCCCATCTGGGGTGTGGGGGGCATTTATTGGAAGGATGTTCCAAGCATGTGATTCCCCCCAAGAGACCAAATTGCATTTCAGTGTTCTAGAGATGAGAGCAGTCTTTTTAGTGTTGCAGGCATTTCAGGAATCTTTCCCTCTGGGGACTGTTGCAGTTCAGACAGACAATGTGTTGGTAGTCTTGTACATCAACAAGCAAGGAGGAACCCGATCCTACCCCGGTGCAGAGAGGCCACAAGAGTGTGGGAATGGGTGATCTCTTCGGATCGCTTTCTAATTGCAGTGCTCATTCTGAGGAAAACCAAAGTGCTGGCAGACAAACTGAACAGATATATTCTGATGCCTCACAACTGTTGTCTCAACCAGTCAGTAGCGAGTATGATCTTCAGGCATTGGGGTCAACCTTGCTGCGACCTATTTGCCTCCCCCCTCACCAGCAAGTGCAGCAGGTACTTCGCTATGATCCCCATCAGGGCCTCAGGGGGAGTCAGCGAGAGATGCTCTGTTTCACGCCTCTTCCTCTAATTCCAAAATTTTTACAAAAAGCAAGCGGGTTGAGCCTTGTAATCCTTATTGCTGCTTTCTGGCCTCCGCAAGTTTGGTTCCCCTTCCTATGGTCTCATCTTTGTTATCCTCCACGGATACTGGAGACTCGTCAGGATCTCCTGTCTCACCTGTCGGGGGATCAATATCCTAACCTTCTAGCCCTCAGGTTAACTGCATGGTTTCTCCTTTTCCAGTAATACTTAGACAGCTCAGTATCTCTTCCTCAGTTCGTGACATTATTTTGGCATCACAAAAAAATTCCACCAAGAAAGTGTATAAATGGAAAAGATTTTCTATGTGGGCCTCTAACCAAGACATTGTTCCTTTTTCGGACTCAGCTTTTGCAGTTCTTTTTCTCATAACCCTCTTTATTCCAGATTCTACTATTAAACTTCAGTTGGTAGCAATCTCTAATTTTCATTCAGGAAATAAATCTTTCTCCCTGGCTTATTCTAGATTATGTAAAGCTTTTATGAAGGGCATTTTTCTCCTTAGACCTCCAGTAAAGGATCCCTCACCACCTTGGGACTTTATGTCCTTACATTAACTGCTGGAGTATTAATAACATTTGGGATTCCCTGCCGTGGAAGTCAGTCATCCAGCCACTGTACCAAAGACTTCCTGCCGCATTTTAAGGTATGCCTGAATGTCACTCAAATGCTCCTTCTGTACCATAGGACATAAAGGTGACATGTTGGCTTACCATAAACAGAACTTCTTTCCTGCCAGTCCGAATGCGTCTTTTTCACCATTGGTCTATTTACTTGTCTCTATTTTGTCAGTTGAATGCATTTTCTTTCTCCAGTGATTACCTACACCTGTTTGCAGTGCAGATAAGTGCCCCATTGTTTTTTTTTTTCTTGTTTTTTTGTACTCCTTGGATTTAATGCCATCTAGGAAGGGTAAATGCCAGTATGGAAGACAGATTCTCCATAAAGACTGCCATGATAAGTGTCTTCTAGGAGCATCTCATGACCATACATATGTCTTGCTCTGTTTGCCAAGCTTTCGTTCTGAAAACGCTTCACAGTAGATTATCTTCCCTTTCCTTGTATCTTGAGAACCAGTGTCTTAAGCTTCTCACTAAAGATACAATGGATGAAATTTCCTGCCCCAAGGATCAGCTGTTAGGGAAGAAGAAAAGGGTAAAAAGGTGCGACCGGCATCTTCCTCTGTCCAGCCTCTGACAGGTGTTTCTCCTGAGGTTGTTACAAACCCGGAGGCTCACCAGCTATGTTGTCAGATTCTTCTGCCGGGACCATGTTGGAGGCTGGTTAGGTTCCGACTGGCAGCATGTCTGATGAGGCTTTACAGGCATCTGTCTTAGAAGTTCGGGGGGAACCACAGTTGATTTTTTTCCAAGGGCCTTAGAGGAGTTCCTCAGATTTTAGTTGAGGAAAAAGTTCCTACTACGGTTTTTGACTTCCGGCTTGGGTTTGAGTCTTCTCAGTTATTTGGAGGAAACATTCCCTTAAAAAAAGAAACAAAAACTTAAAACATGTTTCTTCTGCACCTAGGGTTCCTCAAAATGAATGGCAGGCTTTCACTAATGGACTGTTTTCTGCTTTAATGTCTTTAAAGCCTTCTCAAGAGGTTTCAGTTCCTGCTCCTCCTTGGTCCTCTACTCCCCTTAAAAGGTCTAGAGAATAGAATCCTTCTGAGACTGAATCGGATTCTGATGATGAATTCTTGATTAGAAGAATTGAGAGTACATTGAACTTGAACCAGAGTCTAGTGTTAGGAGATGCAGACAAACAGGAAGAAGGCCAACAATGCTATAATTAGTAAATAAATGCAAGATTATAAAGCCTCAATCATATTTGCAAAATCGGGCTTTACAAAAAAAATGGCTGAGAAAGATTGAACTTTTGTTGACTTTGTTAAACTCTTGGGAGGACTGAAAAACATATACCCACTTCTTGTCATTAATATTTGGCAGGATATTAGAAGGAAAAAAAGAAGGCAAATTTTAAGTAAGACTGTTTTTGTTCTTAACAGTATTTGTATAAAACATTTCATGATATAAATTCCATGTTATATAGTAAAGCAATTTCAGTTATTGTTGTGTGTGATAAAGACATTAAAGTAAACAAGTACTTTTTTTCTCTTTTAGTTTTAAGAAATGAAGGCATTACAGTGGAAAAAGAGAAGAAAGGCTGGACAGAAACATTTTTAAGTTAATATGCTGTAGTCTTGGGCTGTTGGGTGGGGAATAGAGTGTAAATATGCACTGATTATAATACGTAAAGTTGAAATTATCTCTCTTACTGCTGTCTTGATTAATGCTCTTGTCTTAATGTAATCATTTTTTGTGTTTAAGTAAGTGGGCTTTAAAAATAGGGAAACTCTGTGAATGTAATGAAGTTTTCCTTTAGCAAATAAATGTTCAGTGTGAGTTGAGAAGTCTGCATGCAGCTGAGAGCAGTTGTACACCTTTTCTTATGTCTCCATGGAGACAAGCTGACTACAGGTCAAGGCAATACATCTCTGGAGTTCTGGACATGGTTAGCTGAGAGAAATGTACAATTAAATGGTACAAGGATAAGCAGCTTAGTAAAAAAAGTTTGAAATTATTGGAAGTGAATAAGAGATAACAGCTTTCCTTGTACCTAAATACTTTACAGTATTTACTAGAACAATGTATAATTTGTTTTATTTAAAGATAGCCAATTTACTTTTTCTTAAGGCTGAACTTTTTTTTTCTGAAAGCATACAAACTGTTTTTCACATCTGAGGGGGGGGATAAAGAACAGACAACAATTAGTGTCAGTAGAAGCAAAGGCTATAACATGCTCCTTATCATGGACAACCTTAATTTTAGGTTAGGTAATGCTTGTAGATGCAGCCATCGATTTTTTTCCTTTCCTGAAGGTTAAACTTCATTAATTGAAGAGGTATGTAATTTTGTGTGTTTGTTTTAAGTTAGTAGGTTATGGAGGTGTTCTGGGGTTGTGTTTTTGAGGGTTTTCATTAAAACAAAAAATCTTACAAAATGTGGCATAGGTTCAAATGGAAATGATAAGAAACAGCTATATAAAAGATCAGCCTCCCAAACATTAGTGGGGTGCATGTAACATAAAAAGTGGAAATAGATATTTAAAAAAGCTGTCATACATAATAGTTTGGAATAATAACTTCATATCAATTGGCTACACTATCCATATTATTTGAAATGTAAATGGCCTCACAGGTATAGACAAAAAGGTAAGAGTATTGAATTATATTAAAAATGTAGAGTGCAAATAACAATGCTACAGCAGACAGATTTGTAAAGATGTCAGCAAGTGAATTTGATAAAGAATTTCAAGATGGATATTCAGCAGAATATCAGGGACAAAGGAAAGGAGGAGTAATTACATTAATTGCTAGAGGAACTCCAATATTGATAGAGCAGGAAATATATAATAATGGTAAATTTGTAGTAGTAAGGGGCTACTGGCAAGGAAGGAGGATTATGCTGGCATGTCTTTATATTCCACATAAAACTGCTGTTATGAAGCTTAAGAAAATCTTGGGAGAAATAATCAGATTTCAGCAGGGAATATTACTTATATGTGGAGACCGCAACTTAATTTGCAGCAGTGAGTGTGTATCTGGGGGACCTAAAAGGGAAAATGTAACGAAAGAGGGCAGTTTTCTGAAGAAAGTTATAAAAATATTTAGTATTGAAGATGCAAATTCAGTAGTAGGAACTCAGAGAGAATTTACATAGTATTCCCAAGGTAAAATGACTAGACTAGACTATAGAGGCATATTTCACAGGAGCATGCACATTTAACTAAAAGCTTTCACACACATCCAGTAATTATTTCAGATCATGTGCCAGTAACAGCAAAGATAAATATGAAGGGCAATGAAGTAAAAATGAGGCAGGGATGCTTCCCCACCTACTTGTTAAAAAGAGAGGAATTTAAGAAATGGGCAGTGGAAATTACTCAAGAGTTATTAAGGAAAATAGAAATGTGTTCAGAAGATAGAATTAGTGAATGTGATAAAATAAGACTGGGGCTTAAAAATATGGTAGAAATAAAAGAAAAATAGACATGGATATGAAGTAACAAGAATTATTTAGAGGCGCTGACAAAAGTTATAGCATTGCAGAATAAGGGGAAATTTCACAGAATAAGAATAGGCACAACTACAGAGAGCTAAAGAGAAAATAAGGGAGTATCTGGATAATATATGTGAGCTTAGAAAGACTGTTGTCAAGCACAATGACTTAGGCAACAGAAAGTAGAAGGGGTTATTGCTTAACGTAGGGAGCCTATAACAAGAAAACAACCAGAGATCCTGTAGAGGTATTAGAGATATTTTGGAAATGTATGAAAATATGTATAAAGCACAGAAAAGTGGAAATTAAGAAACAGCATAAATAGAAATATTCATGAAGATTTAAGTATGCCGAGGTTAGAGGTAGATGAGACTCACCAATTAATAGTTAAAATAGGATGACCCTGCATAGCTCTCAACTGTCCAGATTTTTTACTCATATTTTTGGTCCATTCTTCATAAAATTGTAGTTTTTTGGCAAGGCATTGAGGACTGAAGTCAGAAAATAATGGCAGACATTTGATTTTCAGACTTCATATCCTTCAGAAAATTCATGCTAATTCAAAACCTGTTGTACTATTAACTTTTTTAAGTTTGTAAGAGCAATATTTAAAAAGTGTCTGTATTTTTGGACATTTGTTCCCCCATTATTTGTGGCTTTGTCTAGATTTCTTACTCTGAGAGGCATGGCAGAGGAGGTGCAATAAAAATGGTGCCATGTAGTCAATCTGCAGGAAAATCTCCAGGAATAGATGGTATTCCTATGAAAGGTTGGAAGAAAATGATAACAATCTGGAAGGCTTTGTTTAACAGTATTTTAAAAGGAGGGGAAGCACCAACACCCTGGAAGAAAGCTGTGGAGAATGTAATACCTAAAAGACAGTAAAGACCCATCAGACTCATCTTCATATAGGCCCATTTCAGTTTTAAACCATGCTTATAAACTGTATGTGTATACACTTAGAAGAATGGCAGAGATGTTGTCAACACTGATAGATATGGATCATTGTGGTTTTGTGGATGGGAGGCAAACATTTGCAACATTAACAGAACAATGATGATCTAGAGGGATGCAGAATGTAAACAATACTGTTGCTGTTGAGAACGTATTTAATAGAGCAAGCTGGGGTTTATGAGTAGGGCAATGGCAGCATTTGCATTGTCTGATACAATAATATGTTTAATTAGGAGGATACATGAGGGATCAGAGGTGAAAATTAAAGTGGGAGAATACCACTCTGTTAAGTTGTATCTGAATAGTAGAATCAGTCAGGGGTGTCCTCTTCCCCTTTGTTATTTCCGTTACATTTAGAACCATCGGCAAAGAAATTAAGGGGCTCAAGAAATTCAAGGATATAACTGGTGTGGTAATCAAGAAAAGTTGATTCTGTTTGCAGATGATATTGTTCTGTATTTCATAAAGCCTGAAAAGGACATCAGTGTTGTGGAACATTTTGAGACCATTTCAAGCCTTTTTGGGATAATAAAATTAATGAAGATAAAAAAAGGCTATAGCTATAAACTATGTACCCGCACATGAAATGGTTCAGCAAAACCCATATCTATGGTGATATAATAAAATGAAGTATTTAGGAGTATAGATTAAAAAGGATTCTGTTATGGCAGCTAAGGATATGTGGGAAGAGACTAAACAAAAGATAATACTAAAACTAAGAAACTGGAAGCTTTTGTTTATGGATATGGATAGAAGGCTACTATCAGTGAAAATGATTTTAGCTCCTTTAGTTTATATATAGGTCAGGCAAATGTTAATCAACTAGAGAAGAAGTTGTGGACACTAATTAATAAAGCTTTAAAACTACTAATGAACAGAAAAGAAGGTTCAAGAGAAATACGTTTTTGTTGTACTTTAAACTCTGCAGAAATGTAAAGCTGAAATTCTTATTGGTCTACCCTGTTATTTTTTAAAGTAATTTCCCAGTGGGGTAAAACATTTATGGAACCTGAAGGTGCAGTGGCAGATCTAGAGAGGTATGCACAAATGCAGCAGCAAGATTTGCAGAATGAACTGACTAACAGACACTAGAAGACAAACCAGGGTAACGACAAAGTACTCTGACAAAGATGGCCACTGATGCCCTTCCCAGTCTTTACAAGAACTTGTAGGAGCACCAAAAGGAAGCATAACGACTTTCTCCTGTCAACCTGGTGAACTTCGGCATCCTGAGGCAATGTAGCAACTGCCTCACGTACACAGACAACTCTCTCCTCTTACCTCCCAACACTATGACTTGTGAGAGATGCACATATATAGCCAAATTGGAAGCCAAGCACTCTCCAGCCAAGATTGGATTAGCCAGTCAAGAAGAGAAGGTTGACACCTGCACCACACCACATTCAACACATAGCCCTCCAGAACATACACCACCACAACCCTCACATAGTAACACAAAACACACACCTACTTTTGCGGAGACTCTCAATAAAAATTTGCCCAAACAACAGAGACCTCTGAGGCAGAAATGCAAACAACCACCACATTCCAGCACAAATCATGAGACACATAGCTCACATAAACAGCGTGCCACTCAACCAAAGCCCATAAGGCAAAACAACTTACCCAATACACTAGTAATAGGTGACTCAATATTAAGGCACACTGATGTCCCACTCACTAGGTTGAATAAGGAGAAAGTTACGGCCAGCTGCCTGTCAGGTGCCAGGATCAGCCACATAACGCACACACTTAGGTCAGTCCACAACAGGTACAAATATGACTGTGTCATTGTCCGTGTTGGTGTGAATGACCTGAGACATACCTCCCTGGACTACATGAAAAGAGACATAGAGGCGCTCTCGGATGTTGTAGCCCAGGCAGGTATGACCCTAGCTCTGAGTGGCATCCTACCGTCACCCAGAATTATGCCACAGTACAAGCAGAAAATTACTGACTTCAACAATTGGCTAAGTTTCTGGTGTCATTCTAAGTGGTTCTAGTATCTGTCTGCCTGGGATGACATGATCGACAGACCTCGATGCTTTGCCAGAGATGGCCTGCAACTGTCACCCCAGGGATTCCGGATACTGGCCAAAGCTCTTGCCGCCCCATAGTGCCTTTTTTAGACAATATCCTGAAGACAAAATTACCATCATAACAGCTACAAGCAAACAAAATTTGAGGGTAATGCTACTCAGCCCTAGAAGTCTAAATCTCAAAATGCACTTGCTCAAAGCACTCCTTAAAATGGAGAACATCAACATCTGTGCAGTGACCGAGATCTGGTTCAAGGCTGCAGAGAGCACCCCAGTACTACCAGGCTATTATTCATACCACACCTTTCGGCCCCAAACCTGGACCAAAGCACTAAAGGCAGTGGTGTCTCCATATTCATAAAGGATATGCACACCTCCAGACTAGTAGCCCAACATAACACATCAGAGATACTTCAGGTACAACTAACACTAGGTAAAACTGCAATCCAGGTTGTATCCTGCTATAGATCCCCCACCATGTCCCAAGACTCCCACTCCACATTCATAAACACACTGGAAAATATTAGGGTACAACCCAATACCCTTATACTGGGAGACTTTAACTACTCCTCCATTAACTGGGAAAATTACTCATGTACCAACACATTTGTTCAACGTTTTCTGACATTTATTAATTTCAGCACCCTGGACCAACTCATTCTTACCCCACCAGGGGTAGAAACATCCTTGAACTGGTCATTACTAATATGAGCGACCGTTGCTGTACACCAGTAATCAATTCCTCCCTGGTCAGATCTGTCCACAAGCTAATCACCACTCTCACCCCCCCAAAGGAAACCACTGTAAAAAAACTTCTCCAAAGCCATTTTGGACTTCTAAAAACAGAGGTGGCTAACTTCATGACACCCATGCGAATGGAAAATAGGTGCATGACTGAATCATACACCAATGCACTGTATAAGCACATATACAAGTGCATGGAACGGGCCATACCAGACAGGACCAAGATGCTCTCCTCCAAAAAAAGGAAGCCAATCTGGTGGTCCCCCACCATAAGCAAACTCTACAACAGAAGGAAAAAAACTGTTGCAGAAAAGGGTGAAGTCCCAAGACTGGAAAAACTCCCTCAGCAAAAAACAGAGATCCATCATCAAATTCTCCGAAGCTAGCTATGAAAACAAAATTGCTGCAGATTCTATAGACAACCACAAGGCATTCTATAGTTATGTCAAGACTCTACATGACAATACTCAGATCTGCTCTGAGTTACAGCACAATGGCAATACATATATAGAACCAACTGATATTGCCAACATATTGGCCGACAGGTTCTGTGTGAACTTTACCCCCCCCCCTTTCACCCCCTAAAGGGCCTATAACAATACCTGAGGAATGCCAAGTCCCTATTATCATGGCTACACAGGTAAAAACCATACTGTCCAAAGCCAAGAGTACAGCTTCCATGGGACCTGATAATATTCCTGGCTGTATTCTACATGAATTACAAAGTGAACTGGCACCACACCTGAGTACCCTGTTCAATCACAGTCTAATTTCAGGCTTTGTTCCTACCAAATGGTGCACTGCTATGGTCATCCCACTCCACAAAGGGGGAGCGACTACAGACCCTAGGAACTACTGCCCCATTAGCCTGACAAGTCTGATATGTAAGGCTTTGGAGCACATCATCATGGACTTTATAAATAAGGACATAGGGAATCTCCAAACTCTGGACCTCACGCAGTTTGGGTTTGTGAAAGGTAGATCATGCCTGCTCAACCTGATAGACTTCTTCGAGTCTGTCAGCAGAGCTGTGGATGAGGGCAAGGTAGTTTACACAGCCTACCTAGATCTTGCCAAGGCCTTCGATGCCATCCCTCACTCAGGAATCATAGATAGACTCACTAAACAAGGCATAAAACCCCATGTCATAAGATGGGTTGCCAGTTGGCTCACTGATAGAACCCACAATGTGAAGGTAGTGGACTCCGAATCTGACTACCGACCAGTTACAAGTGGTGTCCCACAGGGATCGGTCCTAGGTCCTCTCCTGTTTGGCATCTACTTCTCTGAAGTTCAAGCCAACACAAAGGGCTGACCAAGTTTGCAGATGATTGCAAACCGGGAGCTGTTATTGATTCTCCAACTGATGTAGACATTCTACAAAAAGGGCTCACTGACACCAGTGACTGTTGCCAGAACCATGGCCTTAAGCTCAATACCAAAAAGTGCATTGTCATTCCCTTTGGGAAAAATTAGGTGCCCATGAACTACCACATAGGCAGTAGCCCACTAAACACTGAAGGTGTGATAAGAGACCTGGGGACACAGGCTGACAGCAACCTCCTTTGATAACCACATTGCCACTGTAGTCAGAAAGTCCTTCTATGTGGCACATCTCATGACAAAAAGTTTCTCATCCAGGAAGAAAAGAGGTCATCCCTCTCTACTCATCCCTCATTAGACCTATTATAGAATACAACGCCTCATTTGGTATGTACCTCTTTAAACCCCTACAACAATTGGAAAGGCCACAAAAATACCTCACTAAGAGGATCTTAGGCCTTAGACACATGCCCTATATGGACAGACTCAATAAACTCCAGCTATACTCTGTCTCTTATTGCCTACTTCGAGGTGATCTCTGTTTGACCTACAAAGCCATGTTTGACCCAGAGCTGCTAGATATGTTACACCTAAAGAAATCCCAATCCCTCCGTGCCACACGCTCCAGGGACCTAAGCCTCATTACCACAATAAACAGAACATGCTGGAGGGACAGGTTCCTAACCCAGAGACTTCCCATAGTCTGGAACAAACTTCCCATTCACGTCAAGCAGTGAACTTCACTGGCCCTCTTTAAGAGAAATCTTGACGAGTGGATGGGCAATAAGAAGTTCATCCCGGGGATCCCTTTAGTGGCCTTGCTTGACAGGGGCACTGGGAGCTAACTTTGGGCAGCATAATGCCAGGGAATCTTCTTGGGCTAGGCTTATATAGGCTTCAGGGCTGTTAGCCTAGTACACACCTATGAACCTATGAACTAAAAAGTCGAGGGATAGGGTAATGTGAGCGAGCCAGATGAAGGGGGGGGCCACAAGAAATGATACAAGAGAAAGATAGTTAAAGGGAGAAGAAAAGTAAGAGGGAAGAAATTGACATTTTGCAATGGACATTTTAATGGACAATTAAAAGACATAATTGACCACTGTGTCTATAATGCTCCATTTATCTGATAATTAAAAAAGAAAATATATGTATTTCTTGATGGGTTGATTACAAAGATATATATTTTTTGTTGCAGGTAACTTTGTTAAATGCTACTGAAAACAGTGTCAAAGGGGTACGTAACCTTCTCTGGAGAATCTGCAAGACTTGTTGAAAGCTTCACAAAAATTCATAGAACTTAGACATGGGTAGGCCATGCATATGAACAATTGCATACTTCCACATGGATGGCTAAGGGCCTGTTGTTAATTGGAGAAGAGAGGGATGTAAACATAAACAAAAAGTAGTAAAATAAGAATAAACAACAAGCAGAGAGAAAAATAACAACTGGGAAGGAGGAAGTAAGTATTTCCCAGAGATGGTAGACTGGGTGTAGAAATCTTATGATAACCATGGCAGAAGGAAAAGCATAGTGTTAACATTGCATGGTATGTTACTAATGATATTAATGAAGAAGGAGACAAGGGCTAGAATTATGAAAGAAAATTTCAAAAATAGTCTTATAAATTAGATATACATAAAAACAGGACAGAATAAAGGAAGGGAAGGGAAGTGTGGTAGTTAAAGTACTGTGAAAACTACTAGCCAAGGGCAGCCATATGGGAATAAAATAAGAGAGATAAGTGGAGGAGGGTATAGAGTGCTAATCGGCTGGGGTCTATATCATATGTGCGAATCACGCAAATTGTGAACGCTCATAATATCGAACGTACTAGACCACGAACTTCCTATTGTGGGGGGCTGCGCCCTCAACCCCCCGCTAAATATATATTCCAACTCCGAGATCGCACTACAGTGAGGAAAGGGCAAATATCCCATTCTTCACTGTACCGCAGTCTCAGAAATAGCACTTTGAGGTCTGGTACTTTCGATATTATGAGCATTCGCAATTTGTGCGATTCGCTCATATGATATAGACCCAGTTGGCTGGGTGGGGGGTGCCCTGACTGAGTAAATGAACTTGTTGACTAGATGCTAAAGGCAGGGTAACAAAGTAAGGAAAAGGAAAGATTGTAGCAAATGATTTGATTTAATGGATACTAAGTAACAAGCAGATACTGTTAGATAAGTAACACGGGGTATGAGAGAGCATACGATAATTACAAAAATCAAGGGAGAAATTGAAAGACAAAATAAAAAGAGAAAACTCAAATTAATGTAAAAACGACACAAAAGAGATAGAGGCAAAATAAGTTTGCAATAAATAAAAGGAATAAATGCAACTGGGGTGGAGGTCACAAAAGGAGAATACAATGGCACAGAGACACACCATGCACAACTGGTCCACAAAATAGAATTTAACAACTTGTAGCTGCTCTGCTTTACCAGAATTTGTACCCATTTGCTCCACATTGCCCCCAACAGCCAGTGCTTGCTCTACATAGCATATATTTAATAGCTGCTTAGCATAACTAGTTGTTTCCTCCACAATATAACCCAATAGTTATCTCAGTTAACTAACCCCCGGATTTACGAAGGCTGTTATAGTGTGCAGGATTAGTTTAAGAGCTATTTTCGGCAATATGGCCAACGTGCGATCCAAGAACGATCTCCCGGGACGTGCACGTGAGCTCTTAGGCTAATCCTGCACGGACCGAGCTCCTGTATGCAAATTAACCTCATTTGCAGGTGAAAAACATGCAAATGAGGGTAATATGTGATCCAGGAAGCTGGCAGCCGTCCGTGCAGGACGAGTGCAGTGTGCAGAAATCTACAATCTGCAATCTACAAAACGGAGCTATGACAGCTCCAAATAAAGGCTACATATCATTGAGGAAGCATACCACTGTCCAAGTAGAAGGCCATTGGCATTGCAAACTGTTAAAAAAAAAAATCTTTTAATTCTCTATTCGCCGATCTCGCCTGGTTAAGCATAGGGCAACGACGCACAAACGGGATCGGGGGGAAAATAATATAATAAACTTAAATAAGCATTCTAATTAAAATCAGTATTCTGCCATGCAAGCCAATGGCAGTCAGAAGACAACTTGGCCAGTGAGTAATGGTTGCTAAGGGGGGAGGCTCAGTGTGGGACATGTAACTATGCATTAGCAGGCAATCCTATGCAAATGAGGGAAGGGTTAGTGAATCCCTGATTTTCCCAGGGTGTGAGGCAGGTCCCAAGAGTGTAAGAGTATAAATAGCTGGGTGCAAGACTAGGATATAGGTAAAATCATGGGTGTGTGTGTCAGGCATACTGTAAGTGGATTGGAGATCTGTGACTCAGGATTGCTTCTAGCTTAGCACAGCTAAGCTAGGGGTGTGTTTAAACCTGCCAAGCGCACTCTACAAAGTGTAAGCGATGTGCGTGCTGTGCACTGGCTTGTACAGGAAGAAAAAGGAAGTTAAACCAGGAAAATGCAGCTCTGTGCACATTTGAGCACTCTGTTTGCTTGGCACGCACATGGGCCTAAACAGGGAGAACTAGCGTAGCTGACAGGTGAAATGTATCAGAATCAGCTAATCACATAGGAAGCAGACTAGCCCAGCCCAGAACACCACTATAAACCAAGCAAACACCTACCCCCCCTGGTTTTTCCACACTCCGCACCACCCATGTGTACAAGTGGGGACATTTTAAAACCAAACCTACAAAATGAGAAGGGCTGCAGCAGGCAACATAGAACAACATGTGCAAGAGGCTGAGGGTGGTGAGGATGTTATTGCTACTGAACAACCCAAAGTGAGGAGACAGAGAAGAGTGTACAGACCCAGGGTAACCTACCAGGGGCTACATGAGCTGGAGATAGTGGAGCGCTATAGGGTGGACAGAGACCTCCTATAGCAAATCGTTGAGCAGTGCAAGCCACACCTGACACACCACACTGGCCAAAGGGAACCCATCCCAGTGGATACCAAGATATGTGTAGGCCTAGGTATACTAGCCACAGGTACCTCCCAAACTACAACTGGGGATAACATGGGCATCTCACAGGCATCAGCATCCAGAGTATTCCACCAGTTCCTGGGTGCAATGTCAGCACATGCCAATGAGCACGTATATTTCCTCAACACACGTGAGGTGTTGACCCGCAATATGCATCTCTTCCACCAAATAGCTAACTACCCTGAGGTAGTGGGTGCTATAGACTGCACGCACTTTCGCATCAAAGCACCACCTGGTGAGCAGGGTGGGGCCTACATCAACCACAGGGGCATCCCCTCCATCAACTGCAAGGTCGTATGTGTTGCCCAGGGCATTATACTGAATGTGTGTGCTGACTGCCCTGGAAGCTATAATGATTCACACATATTGCAACTGATGCAGCTGTACCACAGATTTGCCAATGTGGACATCCCCCTACGGTTACCTAGTGGGGGATGCTGGGTACCCACCGGAGCCTTGGCTGATGACACCCATCAGAAATTCACACACACCTGAACAACAGTGCCATAATGATGCACACGCATAGGCCAGACATATAATGGAGCATGTGTTTGATATGCCCAGGTCACGGTTCCGGTGTCTGGACACATCTGATGGAGCCCTGCAGTATTCACCAGCTACATGTACCCAAATAGTAATGGTATGTGCTATGCTACACAATATGATCCTGCGTAAACAGCTGCAGCAGGAACTGCATGGGGCAGGGCCACACAGCCTCCCAGCAATGCTGTACAGGTACAGAGTGGCTCGGAGGAGAAACAACCTGAGCCTGCCCCAGTAGGCAGAAGGGGGTGTGCCCAGTATGCCCTGCACTTGGCAAAGAGGCAACGCATAGCATATCACTGACACAGTAGGGCCCCAGGGAATGACATCTCTCTCTGACTTGCACAGACAGTAAAAGGGATGCCAAACATGACACCACCTGTGCCCAACCATGTATAGGGAGTGTACTATGTGAATTTGACATAGACAGCCCTCCAGCACCATCCTCAAGCCTGGCACAACCTCAAGGTAAGTCAGTCAACCTACCAATTGCCAAATGGAGTAGAATGTGTTTTTAGCTATGGTATGGATGTGAACATGCAAGGGAATTGGGTGGCTGGATGTCAAGGCAGCAGAGAGTAGACACCCATAGTGGCAGCATGAGATCTGTAACACATACTGTAGTCACCATAGTAGCCAGTACTACACAGGGTGAGAAAACCCACTGCAGGGAATGGCCTGAGCAACAGGGGTGTCCACAAGTGCGACACATGCCAGTCAGAAAGGATCACATACCCAACAACAGTCTGAGCCAGCAGGACAGGTGAAGACAAACACAAACAAATGTTGTACTATGGCCTCTGAATGTGCCCTATGGTTAACTCCTCCCCCATGCCTACACAGACAGACTGCAGCAGGCCAGGCGGTCGGATGTAAGTTGGGAAGACTAGGAAGTCAGATACTAATATGTAGGTAAACAAAACTAAAGAATGGTGATCTACATAGCAGTTTGTCAAGGATGTCCTGCGTTCTACATTGGTAAAACTGAACGCAGGCTCCGCGAACGCGTCAATGAGCACCAGTATGTGATAGCTAAAAACAAACTGGATAATGCACTTGCCAAGCATTTACTTAAGCATACGAATCATAGTTTCAAATTTCTAGCAATAGATCAGGTGATTAATGATAAAAGGAGAGCCCCTATTCCACTCTTTCTAGAGGAACTAGAATTAAGCTGGCAAATTAAACTTAACGCGTGTAATTTCCCTGGGCTTAATGAGTCATGTTTGATTAGTAGTGTGTTGAAACTGAAAAGTTTGAAAAGGTGACACTAGGATGTGAGAGTTTACAATTCACAACTTTAGTTACGGGGCTTAAATCCCCTTATCTTATACTGTTTACTATATGATTAATTTATCATATTTTTTGATATACTGAGGGTATGTTTGATGATTGCTGCTTATTATGCACCTTGATTTTTGGTGCTATTATTTTTTACTTTATTAATTTTATATTTTTATTCTTATACAACATTTAATATAAGTATTATTAATACCATTATTATTATTTTTAAGTTGTTGGTAAGTGGCTAGGCTTGCAGATTTTCTGCTAGCTTAGTTGTTTAGGAAGAGTGTTACATTGTGTTTTAATGATTATATTGTTCCTGCTCAAATGTAATTGAGCAGTTGATTTGAATAATTGGTTTAATTGTTGTATTGAATAGTAGCTCAACATGATAGGCTCAATTCTTGAGTTGTAATATATTTAAAGTGATTGTTTGTTGAATATGGTTTGTCTGAAGAAGTCTGTACAACGTACAGACGAAAAGCGCTTCATTAAATAGTTTTTATCTGGTGGCTGTTCTTGCCTAATTTTGCTAACCACAGCAACTCTTGTTTGTTAGGATAGGTAAGACTACGGACTGAAATGGAGTACCTGACATATTAGTACAGTCCTAGCAAATGTGTACAAGTGTCAGGTGCACTCCTCCATCCAACGTACACATAGAGCAACAGTCAGGTGTGCCCTCCCACTCCTGTGTAGAACAGTAGAAACAGTCAGGTGTCCCCCCCCCCCTATGCAGAAATGTAGCAACAGTCAATGGCAAATGACCGATGGGTACCCTGCAGACACAGCATGCTGTCGGTGTACAACAAAAGGTCAGCACTGCATAGAAACAACCTGGACGTGATCCACACATGCAACACAGATGGCCATACTGGGTATGCTCACACACTTAGAGGAATAAAGGCAATGTCAGTCAACAACATACTGAAAGGTCATACTGGGCATGCTCACACACTTAAACACATGATGGCCATGTCTGCAAACACCAGTGGACCAGACATAAATGGAAGTTGCAGTTCTCAGTGCGGACACATGTCAGTATGCACCTCTCCTGCTTTGCACACACAGTGGATAGGAATACAGACAAATATGTAAAGACAACACACTATAATAAGCCACAGGTACACGGGCATAGATGTGTGGAAGAGGGTGACCGTGAAAAGGAGCCATGCGGTCCTGTCCCAACTGGTACACAGCCAAAGGGCCCCCAACACATGAGATGCGAATGTAACCTACTGCGGTTACTAGCCACCAGTACCTGTCAGCATGACAAACTATGAGGTGTATGTGCCAGCTGTGCAACAAGACTGTACAAGGAAGCAGCCATCTAGTAGCTGTATACACGCACCTGTGACATATGACCCTGTGTGTGCCCGCATGTGGCATGTCAACCCCTACATGAATGGGGTATGGCCCATGCACACACTGCCCTCCCCATAGCAGTAGTACGACAAGCCTGCTGAGGTCATCCAATGTGAATTACACCTTTGGGAGAGCTATAGCTCAATAATATGCATGGTGTGTCCCATAACTGCGTACTGCTGTAGTGACAGAGTAGTTAGGTAGTAGTACTAACCCCAGACCTGTCAATTGTGTGAGTGTGTGTTTGTGTGCATGCCTGTCTGGCTCAGACTGTGTAGAGTGAAATTCTTGTTAGGCTACTCAAACTCTGTGCAGTACATATATTCAACTTTGGCAAGGCTGCTGATGTCACTCACCTAGAAGTTCACTTCTGGGAATGTGACAGCCCAGTAATTGCCGTAGCACGTCCTGTAACTGCGTACTGCTGTAGTGTGATAAACTAGTTAGATAGGTGTTCAAACTCCAGCCCCGGCAACTGTGTGTGTTTGTGTGTGTCTGACTGGGTAGAGAGCAATGCTTTTTAGGCTACTCACACACCATACAATACAAATACTCTACTTTGGCAAGGCTGCTGATGTCACTCACCTAGAAGTTCACCTCTGGGAACGTGATAGCACAGTAATCGCTGTAATGCGTTCTGTAACTACATACTGCTGTAGTGTGATTTAGAATGGTGGTAGTGTTCCGTCTTCATCCATGCCATTTCCGGATGTGATGTGTGTGTCCAAGTGTCTGTGTATGGAGCAATGCATTATAGGCTACTGACTCGCAGTACAGTACAAATGTCCTACTTTGGTAGTCCTGCTGATGTCATTAATTGTGAAATACACTTTTGGGGAAGATGTACTTCAGTAATGTCCATGGCGTGTAATATAACTGCCTAGTGCTGTAGTGTAGTAAACTAGTTAGGTAGGGGTTCTACTCCCAGACATGACAGGTGTGTGTGTGTGTGTGTGTGTGTGTGTGTGTGTGTGTGTGTGTGTGTGTGTGTGTGTGTGTGTGTGTGTGTGTGTGTGTGTGTGTGTGTGTGTGTGTGTGTGTGTGTGTGTTTGTAACTTGTATCTTGTGTAGAGGTGGTTGTGAGTCTGTGACACCTGTGGGCAATGTGGTGAGGTTTTGCTAATTTCATTTATGGTGGCCCTACTATACATCACAATGTCAGCCATACAGGGATAACAGAGGTAAATGGCTGAGAGGCTGGGGTGCAAAGCCATACCCATACATGTGACATCAAGGCCTGCCAATCACAGTTAGCAACCCCACTGTGCCTTCACATGTGACTCACAACAGACATACCATGCCTGACAACATGGCCTGTATGGACAGATGACAATGACATCAGGAAATGCTGTTAGCATGCTATCAGTGTAGGAGCAGGGTAAATCTGCTGACCAGTACCACTCCCTGCCACACATGGGCAAGGCTGGCACATCTGATGATAAACTGTGTTCACAGCGTGGGCCAGACACCCCAGGTACAGTTCCACATGTCACTGTACATGCATGTGGGAGGTGTGCACATCCTAGACACCATCCAAGTCATGGACTAGGGAACACATACATGGCAAGTGATGCACAGCATTGCCCACACACAATAGGCACCCAGGTGACTGGAAGATGGATGCAATACCCACCTGTATGGACAAATGCAGAAGCTACAGGCCTGTGCCACAATGCAGACCATTGTCATGTGTGCTGATGCCAAGGTATACCCATCGCCTACCCTTGTATAGCCTGCTGGCACTGTTGGCCACCACACACCCATGCAGACATGCACCCATGAATGTCCGAACTGGACCCTGTGTCTTTGTGTGTGTGTTGTATGGTGCTTATGTCCACATCCCCATGCACTACTCCCCCCAGGGTACAGTGAAGCATGCCGCCTTATGTCTGACACCCTCCTCGTACTCACTGCCCATACGACCTCCATATCACCCGTCTGGTGCATGTGTTCCCTGCACATTGATGTGTTGTGGCAATCCCACTAGTGACGGGTTGCACTCCTGGCCCTGCCAAGTGTGATAATGTGTGTGCGTCCCTGTGTGAGTGTGCCTGTGCTAACGCTGGCACCTGTTCATGCAGACAGGCACATGTACGTCACCTACTGTATATCTACCATATCCCTTTTGCAGATGTCACTCACCATCACATATATGTTCTGAGTGCTCCCCACCAGATAACTCATGCGGCGCATCCGATAACAGCATAGAACTGTGATAGCACTACATAGCTGTCGGGTGTTTGATACCCTGTGATGGTAGGTATGTGACACAAACATGCATCGGTTTTACCCTATCACCCCTCCCTGACATGTGTTCTCCTCTGTCTGCCTCCCCCACTCCCTGTCTGGCAGATGTGGGGGGCCACACCTGCATTGCTTAGGCAGCAACATGTGTATTTAACGTGATGCTCATGATTAGCTGATGGCCTCTGCACGAATTGCAGCCCTTCCCTAGCTGACTGCATGAGAAACAGGTGTGGTAACATTCCCATAGCCAGTTGCATGGAAATGCACTCCAATACCTGGGAACATCCTGGTGGCATTGGCCCTTGTCTGTCACTGTGAGCAGGAGCTAGAACTGTCATTTGGCAAACAGCATTTCAGATGGGTTGGGGATTTACCTCTAACAACATACACTGTGGGAAGAGGGCATCAGACAGGAGGGGGATGTGCCTGACCTGACTACAAACTGTAAGTGCTGCTATACTGCATATGGAGTAATGTTGGATTAACAGTGTTTGTCTGGATATGCCTGTCGTACATGTTGCAATACCTGCCATGTCAGTTCCATGTATATCAGGAATCCCCATCTGAAGGCTCATCTGCAGACTGGGCAGTGTTGTGCCTTTGTTGTCATGTGTTAGCCACAATGCATCTATTTGTGGAATGCAGAAGGTAGTGTGAGGATTGCAGTCTGTTGATGGTGAAGGCCATGACAGTTACTGACTACATATCCCTCATTGGACATATATTACAACAAACCCTGTTACAATGGTAGATTAATGAAGGTATCACAGCAACATGTCTATACTAGCCCTGTGTATGTGGTGTCAGCCACACCTCTGTCAACCTTTGTACATATGTCGTGCATGAAGTGGTGCATATGTGCTGTACACCGTAAATAGTGTCATCATATCTGATAACACGCCAGTGATATATCAGAGTGCTACACATGTCATGTACAGTAAGGGTTACACTTAATGCCATGCCCTGGAAATTCTGTGGATGTTTGTACAGTACTGAGGTCTGTGTAGTGATGATGAATGTTGGCAGTGTGTGTATTGTTAATATATACTATGGCCTGTGTACAGACTGTGGTAGATGTCATTGTTCTAGCTCCCCTTCTATCTGTTGTTACATGCTGTCCCACTGTATGGTACCGTTTTACCTTACATGTGTGTAGGGCCATACACACACATGTCCCATACCACAGATAGCCATCAGACCAGAATGTGTAGCAGCCTAGTATATGTAGGGTCATTCAGTGAGTGGCACATATGGGGATGGTGTAGGAGAGATAGTCCATATACTGTACTATTATGCTAGTGTACCATATGTGGCTGTGTTCACATTGGTTGTGGTTATGCACTGTCACACAGGTATATCCTACCCTGTGCTGTGACATGGCTGTTGAGCCTGCTGTATATGCAGGTACTGTACCATGATAACCTTAGGATGTCTGTCAGTAGCCAATGGCACACATGTTATGAGCAGATGTCACCTTCCACACACACCGTGTCTGTGACAACAATCCCAATGACAGTAGCAAATGTCTATTAATATACCAGCTGTACATCCCAGACATCCCCTTGCACTATTACATTGGGACTATTGGGGCTGGGGTAGGGCTACACTCCATGTCCAGGACATATGGTGGGACGATATGGACATGTACTTATCCAGATAGCCATATGTATATCTGAGTACACATGTGTAGTACTTCCAATTACCACTGTCAGGGCAGCCACCCACTATGAATCCCTACATCATGTGGGCATATTCCCTGTACAGTCCCATTGTGATGGACATCCTTCCTGTGTGTGGACATCAATGTTACAGACAGCAGGTAGCAATACCTCCTACAGGAGAACCTGCACACTCTGGGCAGCCACATATATGAAGGAGAATCAGGACATACAGACAGACTGTGAGTAGAGTGGTGTAATGCTTTGCATAGTACTGGTGTTACAGGGTGTGTGTGTGTGTGTGTGTGTGTGTGTGTGTGTGTGTGTGTGTGTGTGTGTGTGTGTGTGTGTGTGTATGTGTGCATACTAGTTTACCTTGGACTGCAGTCTGTCTGCATAGCTCACTACTGTGGGCCTATCCTCTAGCTGGACAGGGGTGTGCCTATCATGTGTTGTCTGTCCACCACACAGGTCCTGTGTCGGATATTACACTGGCAGTGTGTGTGTTGCGTGCTAGCAGTACATGGCTATATCCATTTGTGTCCCTGATGTCGTATTCCTGCATAAGGGTATGTTGCATCACATCCTGTAACACAAGCATGTTCCAGGGTGTGTAACTGCAATATTGTGGGTATGGCCCTGCATTCCTGCCTTAGTCCTCCACATATATTGCAGCCTTTGTCCTGCTGTGATACAAGTAGGGGTTGTTAGGTAATGGCCTATAATTAACTACTGCTAGCATTCCTCCTATCATCCCAGTCATAGCGTGGACACCCACAACATTTGTTGGTCAGGGACCATATATGTGACAGATACATTGACATTACCACAAGTAATGAATGTCTCCCTAGGGCTTGACTACAGGGTGTAATTGGAGGCCGCTGAACTACATCTGATATTGTTGACTGTTACGTATCATGCAGGCAAATCCTTTGTCAGCTGTTGTACGAATTGAAGGGCTTAGCCTGGACACCATAGTATGTTATATATCCGCACTGTCTGCATCTACTGTTTTGTGTGGGACTTACATCCATCACTGGTTATATACATCAACATCCATGTGCTGTCTATAATGGTATACATTATTGTATGGTACACAATTAAAGGTTGTCTGTGTTTACATACCTGTGTGTCGTGTCATGTCCTTTGAATTGTGAGTGGGTATATGTGCAATGTAAGTATCCCCTTTGTGGGGCTGGTTGCCACACCACACATGTCACAGGTACCGGTTACAGGGCTTGTGGCTTGGGATATACATTGCACCCAGTACGTCCACACTACTGCTACACATGTATGGCTACTAATACCATTTGTCTGTGTATATGTGTATGTAGCCATATATCTCATATATCTTATATATATATATATATATATATATATATATATATATATATATATATATATATATATATATGCACATGATTGTCAATGTATGGATGTGTGCGCATATCTGTACCATTGTAATGTGTAGCCCTTCAACATAGTACATTCCCTGCGGTACAATGGCGTATCTGCATGATATGTTACAGATATTGGCCTGACATGTACAGGTGACATGGATAACTGTTGGAGCATTGTAGCTGTGTTGTGGTGGGTCTTGCTGTCAAGTACTGCATGTGCTGGATATTGGATTGCACAGCATATCCGTTAGGGCTGGGGGGGGGTTACATAGCAGTAATTACCAGGTGTCCCTCATTTGTGCTCCCACCCCCATTAACTGTGCTCATGGTCTGTTATGTAGTACATAGTGGGCCAGGAGTCCATACCCATGTGGAAATCATGTACACATGTCTATCTGTATGTATGTGTATATATATATATATATATATATATATATATCTGCATAAGTATATATGTTACACCCCCATATATAAAGGGATAGAACTGAACATTGATATAGCTCTAGCTATGTATATGCATCCATATATATGTGTGTATGTATGTAGATATATATATATATATATATATATATATATATATATATATATATATATATATATATATATATATATGGATATATACACTGAACATATTAATTTATCTATGTATGATTGCTGTTATATCGTTATTTGTAAGTCATACATACACATATATATACCTACAGCTGCCTATCTCTCTACATTTACAGATGTATAGCTGTCCATATGTCCATGCATGTTCGGCCTATATGTGTGGCCTGTACCTTATTTTCTTCGCAATTGACATGAATGAACTTAGGACTGAGGTCAGTCATGCGTGCCGACACGTATGTGTTTCAGACGTATCATCTCCAGCAGTATATGTGTTGTACCACATATAACTATGTAACTTGCAACGTTTTAAGTGTATTAGAGCAAGATATGACATATATCCCTATATGTACCCATATTATGGCGCACTATGTCCGGGATTCATGCTTTAAGAGGTTTTGTGGGGTGTTATTACTACATTTCCTGTGCTGTTGACTGATTGTGCTGGATGATATGTATGTGAAATGAGTGGTTATGTACATCTGTCATGGTTTAATGGTAAATCACGTAGTGTATGATGTGCAGCGTCCCGGGTGTGGGCCTTCCAGAGACTGTATATTGTGTTTCAGGGCAGAACACCGGCTGTCGGATACAGAGTGAGTTAGGGACATTTGAGCGGTCGTACGCGGGTATGCGCTTGTTTGCGCGAAGCACAGCATTACTGACCTCTGGTTGCGGTGTCTTGCACTCAGCCTCTACATTGCTTCACCAGTGTGGCACTCACATACCAGTGGCCAAACAGGCTTACACCCGCTTGCTCCCGCATACACACGTGCAATGCAGTGTATTTCGTTTACATCTGTCAACCGGGACACTCGGACTGTATGCTTTTCCATTGTCATCGGTGGCCCAGGGTGTAGAGCTCCACATTGACCCCAGCTATGTATCCCAGTTAATACTGGGGTGTTCACATTCATAGAGGGTAACATACATAACATAGCTACGTCCCCCATTAATCATGCTTAGTTTACATTAAACTGTCGGTATTATCCATGCTTAGGT